>NW_026947664.1:0-442066 GCF_034190915.1 Cavia porcellus | reverse complement strand
GTTACATTACATTCACTAGTAGCAGTGAGAAAAACATCACGGGGTTGGTTCGCATTGTATTTGTGTGTTGTTACATTACATTCACTAGTAACAGTGAGAAAAAAATCACGGGGGTGGTGCGCATTGTATGGGTGTGTGCTACATTAGATTCACTAGTAGGAGTGGGAAAAACATCACGGGGTGGTGCGCATTGTATGGGTGTGTGTTACATTACATTCACTAGTAGCAGTGAGAAAAACATCATGGGATGGTGCGCATTGTATTGGTGTGTGTTACATTACATTCATTAGTAGGAGTGAGCAAAACATCACGGGGTGGTGTGCATTGTATGGGTGTGTGTTACATTAGATTCACTAGTAGGAGTGAGAAAAACATCACGGGGTGGTGCGCATTGTATGGGTGTGTGTTACATTACATTCACTCATAGGAGTGAGAAAAACATCACGGGGTGGTGCGCGTTGTATGGGTGTGTGTTACATTACATTCACTAGAAACAGTGAGAAAAACGTCACGGGGTAGTGCGCATTGTATGGGTGTGTGTTACATTACATTCACTATTAGGAGTGAGAAAAACATCAGGGGTGGTGCGCATTGAATGTGTGTGTGTTACATTACATTCACTACTAGGAGTGAGAAAAACATCACGGGGTGGTGAGCATTGTATGGGTGTGTGTTACATTAGATTCACTAGTAGGAGTGAGAAAAACATCACGCGGTGGTGCGCATTGTATGGGTGTGTGTTACATTACATTCACTAGTAGGAGTGAGAAAAACATCACGGGGTGGTGCGCATTGTATGGGTGTGTGTTACATTACATTCACTAATAGGAGTGAGAAAAACATCAAGGGGTGGTGCGCATTGTATGGGTGTGTGTTACATTACATTCACTAGTAGGAGTGAGAAAAACATCACGGGGTGGTGCGCATTGTATGGGTGTGTGTTACATTACATTCACTAGTAGGAGTGAGAAAAACATCACGGGGTGGTGCGCATTGTATGGGTGTGTGTTACATTACATTCACTACTAAGAGTGAGCAAAACATCACGGGGTGGTGCGCATTGTATGGGTGTGTGTTACATTACATTCACTAGTAGCAGTGAGAAAAACATCACGGGGTGGTGCGCATTGTATGTGTGTGTGTTACATTACATTCACTACTAGGAGTGAGAAAAACATCACGGGGTGGTGAGCATTGTATGGGTGTGTGTTACATTACATTCATTAGTAGGAGCGAGCAAAACATCACGGGGTGGTGCGCATTGTACGGGTGTGTGTTACATTAGATTCACTAGTAGGAGTGAGAAAAACATCACGGGGTGGTGCGCATTGTATGGGTGTGTGTTATATTACATTCACTAGTAGGAGTGAGAAAAACATCACGGGGTGGTGCGCATTGTATGGGTGTGTGTTACATTACATTCACTAGTAGGATTGAGAAAAACATCACGGGGTGGTGCGCATTGTATGGGTGTGTGTTACATTGGATTCACTAGTAGGAGTGAGAAAAACATCACGGGGTGGTGCGCATTTTATGGGTGTGTGTTACATTGGATTCACTAGTAGCAGTGAGAAAAACATCATGGGGTGGTGCGCATTGTATGGGTGTGTGTTACATTGGATTCACTAGTAGGAGTGAGAAAAACATCACGGGGTGGTGCGCATTTTATGGGTGTGTGTTACATTGGATTCACTAGTAGGTGTGAGAAAAACATCACGGGGTGGTGCGCATTGTATGGGTGTGTGTTACATTGGATTCACTAGTAGGAGTGAGAAAAACATCACGGGGTGGTGCGCATTGTATGGGTGTGTGTTACATTGGCTTCACTAGTAGGAGTGAGAAAAACATCACGGGGTGGTGCGCATTGTATGGGTGTGTGTTACATTACATTCACTAGTAGGATTGAGAAAAACATCACGGGGTGGTGCGCATTGTATGGGTGTGTGTTACATTACATTCACTAGTAGGAGTGAGAAAAACATCACGGGGTGGTGCGCATTGTATGGGTGTGTGTTACATTAGATTCACTAGTAGCAGTGAGAAAAACATCACGTGGTGGTGCGCATTGTATAGGTGTGTGTTACATTGGATTCACTAGTAGGAGTGAGAAAAACATCACGGGGTGGTGCGCATTGTATGGGTGTGTGTTACATTAGATTCACTAGTAGCAGTGAGAAAAACATCACGGGGTGATGCGCATTGTATAGGTGTGTGTTACATTGGATTCACTAGTAGGAGTGAGAAAAACATCACGGGGTGGTGCGAATTGTATGGGTGTGTGTTACATTGGATTCACTAGTAGGAGTGAGAAAAACATCACGTGGTGGTGCGCATTTTATGGGTGTGTGTTACATTGGATTCACTAGTAGGAGTGAGAAAAACATCACGGGGTGGTGCGCATTGTATGGGTGTGTGTTACATTGGATTCACTATTAGGAGTGAGAAAAACATCACGGGGTGGTGCGCATCGTATGGGTGTGTGTTACATTACATTCACTAGTAGCAGTGAGAAAAACATCACGGGGTGGTGCGCATTGTATGGGTGTGTGTTACATTACATTCACTAGTAGCAGTGAGAAAAACATCACGGGGTGGTGCGCATTGTATGGGTGTGTGTTACATTACATTCACTAGTATGAGTGAGAAAAACATCACGGGGTGGTGCGCATTGTATGGGTGTGTGTTACATTAGATTCACTAGTAGCAGTGAGAAAAACATCACGGGGTGGTGCGCATTGTATGGGTGTGTGTTACATTAGATTCACTAGTAGCAGTGAGAAAAACATCACGGGGTGGTGTGTATTGTATGGGTGTGTGTTACATTACATTCACTAGTAGGAGTGAGAAAAACATCACGGGGTGGTGCGCATTGTATGGGTGTGTGTTACATTACATTCACTAGTAGCAGTGAGAAAAACATCACGGGGTGGTGCGCATTGTATGGGTGTGTGTTACATTAGATTCACTAGTAGGAGTGAGAAAAACATCACGGGGTGGTGCGCATTGTATGGGTGTGTGTTATATTACATTCACTAGTAGGAGTGAGAAAAACATCACGGGGTGGTGCGCATTGTATGGGTGTGTGTTACATTACATTCACTAGTAGGATTGAGAAAAACATCACGGGGTGGTGCGCATTGTATGGGTGTGTGTTACATTGGATTCACTAGTAGGAGTGAGAAAAACATCACGGGGTGGTGCGCATTTTATGGGTGTGTGTTACATTGGATTCACTAGTAGCAGTGAGAAAAACATCATGGGGTGGTGCGCATTGTATGGGTGTGTGTTACATTGGATTCACTAGTAGGAGTGAGAAAAACATCACGGGGTGGTGCGCATTTTATGGGTGTGTGTTACATTGGATTCACTAGTAGGTGTGAGAAAAACATCACGGGGTGGTGCGCATTGTATGGGTGTGTGTTACATTGGATTCACTAGTAGGAGTGAGAAAAACATCACGGGGTGGTGCGCATTGTATGGGTGTGTGTTACATTGGCTTCACTAGTAGGAGTGAGAAAAACATCACGGGGTGGTGCGCATTGTATGGGTGTGTGTTACATTACATTCACTAGTAGGATTGAGAAAAACATCACGGGGTGGTGCGCATTGTATGGGTGTGTGTTACATTACATTCACTAGTAGGAGTGAGAAAAACATCACGGGGTGGTGCGCATTGTATGGGTGTGTGTTACATTAGATTCACTAGTAGCAGTGAGAAAAACATCACGTGGTGGTGCGCATTGTATAGGTGTGTGTTACATTGGATTCACTAGTAGGAGTGAGAAAAACATCACGGGGTGGTGCGCATTGTATGGGTGTGTGTTACATTAGATTCACTAGTAGCAGTGAGAAAAACATCACGGGGTGATGCGCATTGTATAGGTGTGTGTTACATTGGATTCACTAGTAGGAGTGAGAAAAACATCACGGGGTGGTGCGAATTGTATGGGTGTGTGTTACATTGGATTCACTAGTAGGAGTGAGAAAAACATCACGTGGTGGTGCGCATTTTATGGGTGTGTGTTACATTGGATTCACTAGTAGGAGTGAGAAAAACATCACGGGGTGGTGCGCATTGTATGGGTGTGTGTTACATTGGATTCACTATTAGGAGTGAGAAAAACATCACGGGGTGGTGCGCATCGTATGGGTGTGTGTTACATTACATTCACTAGTAGCAGTGAGAAAAACATCACGGGGTGGTGCGCATTGTATGGGTGTGTGTTACATTACATTCACTAGTAGCAGTGAGAAAAACATCACGGGGTGGTGCGCATTGTATGGGTGTGTGTTACATTACATTCACTAGTATGAGTGAGAAAAACATCACGGGGTGGTGCGCATTGTATGGGTGTGTGTTACATTAGATTCACTAGTAGCAGTGAGAAAAACATCACGGGGTGGTGCGCATTGTATGGGTGTGTGTTACATTAGATTCACTAGTAGCAGTGAGAAAAACATCACGGGGTGGTGTGTATTGTATGGGTGTGTGTTACATTACATTCACTAGTAGGAGTGAGAAAAACATCACGGGGTGGTGCGCATTGTATGGGTGTGTGTTACATTACATTCACTAGTAGCAGTGAGAAAAACATCACGGGGTGGTGCGCATTGTATGGGTGTGTGTTACATTAGATTCACTAGTAGGAGTGAGAAAAACATCTCGGGGTGGGGCGCATTGTATGGGTGTGTGTTACATTGGATTCACTAGTAGGAGTGAGAAAAACATCAGGGGTGGTGCGCATTGTATGGGTGTGTGTTACATTGGATTCACTAGTAGGAGTGAGAAAAACATCACGGGGTGGTGCGCATTGGATGGGTATGTGTTACATTACATTCACTAGTAGGAGTGAGAAAAACATCACGGGGTGGTGCACATTGTATGGGTGTGTGTTACATTACATTCACTAGTAGCAGTGAGAAAAACATCACGGGGTGGTGCGCATTGTATGGGTGTGTGTTACATTAGATTCACTAGTAGGAGTGAGAAAAACATCACGGGGTGGTGCGCATTGTATGGGTGTGTGTTACATTAGATTCACTAGTAGGAGTGAGAAAAACATCATGGGGTGGTGCGCATTGTATGGGTGTGTGTTACATTACATTCACTAGTAGGAGTGAGAAAAACCTCACGGCGTGGTGCGCATTGTATGGGTGTGTGTTACATTGGATTCACTAGTAGGAGTGAGAAAAACCTCACGGGGTGGTGCGCATTGTATGGGTGTGTGTTACATTGGATTCACTAGTAGGAGTGAGAAAAACATCACGGGGTGGCGCGCATTGTATGTGTGTGTGTTACATTGGATTCACTAGTAGGAGTGAGAAAAACATCACGGGGTGGTGCGCATTGTATGGGTGTGTGTAACATTACATTCACTAGTAGGATTGAGAAAAACATCACGGGGTGGTACGCATTGTATGGGTGTGTGTTACATTACATTCACTAGTAGGAGTGAGAAAAACATCATGGGGTGGTGCACATTGTATGGGTGTGTGTTACATTAGATTCACTAGTAGCAGTGAGAAAAACATCACGGGGTGGTGCGCATTGTATGGGTGTGTGTTACATTACATTCACTAGTAGAAGTGAGAAAAACATCACGGGGTGGTGCGCATTGTATGGGTGTGTGTCACATTAGATTCACTAGTAGCAGTGAGAAAAACATCACGGGGTGGTGCGCATTGTATGGGTGTGTGTCACATTAGATTCACTAGTAGCAGTGAGAAAAACATCACGGGGTGGTGCGCATTGTATGGGTGTGTGTTACATTAGATTCACTAGTAGCAGTGAGAAAAACATCACGGGGTGGTGCGCATTGTATGGGTGTGTGTTACATTACATTCACTAGTAGGAGTGAGAAAAACATCACGGGGTGGTGCGCATTGTATGGGTATGTGTTACATTACATTCACTAGTAGCAGTGAGAAAAACATCACGGTGTGGTGCGCATTGTATGGGTGTGTGTTACATTAGATTCACTAGTAGGAGTGAGAAAAACATCTCGGGGTGGTGCGCATTGTATGGGTGTGTGTTACATTGGATTCACTAGTAGGAGTGAGAAAAACATCACGGGGTGGTGCGAATTGTATGGGTGTGTGTTACATTGGATTCACTAGTAGCAGTGAGAAAAACATCACGGGGTGGTGCGCATTGTATGGGTGTGTGTTACATTAGATTCACTAGTAGGAGTGAGAAAAACATCTCGGTGTGGTGCGCATTGTATGGGTGTGTGTTACATTGGATTCACTAGTAGGAGTGAGAAAAACATCACGGGGTGGTGCGCATTATATGGGTGTGTGTTACATTGGATTCACTAGTAGGAGTGAGAAAAACATCACGGGGTGGTGCGCATTGTATGGGTGTGTGTTACATTGGATTCACTAGTAGGAGTGAGAAAAACATCTCGGGGTGGTGCGCATTGTATGGGTGTGTGTTACATTGGATTCACTAGTAGGAGTGAGAAAAACATCACGGGGTGGTGCGCATTGTATGGGTGTGTGTTACATTGGATTCACTAGTAGGAGTGAGAAAAACATCACGGGGTGGTGCGCATTGTATGGGTGTGTGTTACATTGGATTCACTAGTAGGAGTGAGAAAAACATCACGGGGTGGTGCGCATTGGATGGGTGTGTGTTACATTACATTCACTAGTAGGAGTGAGAAAAACATCACGGGGTGGTGCACATTGTATGGGTGTGTGTTACATTACATTCACTAGTAGCAGTGAGAAAAACATCACGGGGTGGTGCGCATTGTATGGGTGTGTGTTACATTACATTCACTAGTAGGAGTGAGAAAAACCTCACGGGGTGGTGCGCATTTTATGGGTGTGTGTTACATTGGATTCACTAGTAGGTGTGAGAAAAACATCACGGGGTGGTGCGCATTGTATGGGTGTGTGTTACATTGGATTCACTAGTAGGAGTGAGAAAAACATCACGGGGTGGTGCGCATTGTATGGGTGTGTGTTACATTGGCTTCACTAGTAGGAGTGAGAAAAACATCACGGGGTGGTGCGCATTGTATGGGTGTGTGTTACATTACATTCACTAGTAGGAGTGAGAAAAACATCACGGGGTGGTGCGCATTGTATGGGTGTGTGTTACATTAGATTCACTAGTAGCAGTGAGAAAAACATCACGTGGTGGTGCGCATTGTATAGGTGTGTGTTACATTGGATTCACTAGTAGGAGTGAGAAAAACATCACGGGGTGGTGCGCATTGTATGGGTGTGTGTTACATTAGATTCACTAGTAGCAGTGAGAAAAACATCACGGGGTGGTGCGCATTGTATAGGTGTGTGTTACATTGGATTCACTAGTAGGAGTGAGAAAAACATCACGGGGTGGTGCGAATTGTATGGGTGTGTGTTACATTGGATTCACTAGTAGGAGTGAGAAAAACATCACGGGGTGGTGCGCATTGTATGGGTGTGTGTTACATTGGATTCACTATTAGGAGTGAGAAAAACATCACGGGGTGGTGCGCATTGTATGGGTGTGTGTTACATTACATTCACTAGTAGCAGTGAGAAAAACATCACGGGGTGGTGCGCATTGTATGGGTGTGTGTTACATTACATTCACTAGTAGCAGTGAGAAAAACATCACGGGGTGGTGCGCATTGTATGGGTGTGTGTTACATTACATTCACTAGTAGGAGTGAGAAAAACATCACGGGGTGGTGCGCATTGTATGGGTGTGTGTTACATTAGATTCACTAGTAGCAGTGAGAAAAACATCACGGGGTGGTGCGCATTGTATGGGTGTGTGTTACATTAGATTCACTAGTAGCAGTGAGAAAAACATCACGGGGTGGTGTGCATTGTATGGGTGTGTGTTACATTACATTCACTAGTAGGAGTGAGAAAAACATCACGGGGTGGTGCGCATTGTATGGGTGTGTGTTACATTACATTCACTAGTAGCAGTGAGAAAAACATCACGGGGTGGTGCGCATTGTATGGGTGTGTGTTACATTAGATTCACTAGTAGCAGTGAGAAAAACATCTCGGGGTGGGGCGCATTGTATGGGTGTGTGTTACATTGGATTCACTAGTAGGAGTGAGAAAAACATCACGGGGTGGTGCGCATTGTATGGGTGTGTGTTACATTGGATTCACTAGTAGGAGTGAGAAAAACATCACGGGGTGGTGCGCATTGTATGGGTGTGTGTTACATTGGATTCACTAGTAGGAGTGAGAAAAACATCACGGGGTGGTGCGCATTGTATGGGTGTGTGTTACATTACATTCACTAGTAGGAGTGAGAAAAACATCACGGGGTGGTGCGCATTGTATGGGTGTGTGTTACATTACATTCACTAGTAGCAGTGAGAAAAACATCACGGGGTGGTGCGCATTGTATGGGTGTGTGTTACATTGGATTCACTAGTAGGAGTGAGAAAAACATCACGGGGTGGTGCGCATTGTATGGGTGTGTGTTACATTGGATTCACTAGTAGGAGTGAGAAAAACATCACGGGGTGGTGCGCATTGGATGGGTGTGTGTTACATTACATTCACTAGTAGGAGTGAGAAAAACATCACGGGGTGGTGCACATTGTATGGGTGTGTGTTACATTACATTCACTAGTAGCAGTGAGAAAAACATCACGGGGTGGTGCGCATTGTATGGGTGTGTGTTACATTACATTCACTAGTAGGAGTGAGAAAAACCTCACGGGGTGGTGCGCATTTTATGGGTGTGTGTTACATTGGATTCACTAGTAGGTGTGAGAAAAACATCACGGGGTGGTGCGCATTGTATGGGTGTGTGTTACATTGGATTCACTAGTAGGAGTGAGAAAAACATCACGGGGTGGTGCGCATTGTATGGGTGTGTGTTACATTGGCTTCACTAGTAGGAGTGAGAAAAACATCACGGGGTGGTGCGCATTGTATGGGTGTGTGTTACATTACATTCACTAGTAGGAGTGAGAAAAACATCACGGGGTGGTGCGCATTGTATGGGTGTGTGTTACATTAGATTCACTAGTAGCAGTGAGAAAAACATCACGTGGTGGTGCGCATTGTATAGGTGTGTGTTACATTGGATTCACTAGTAGGAGTGAGAAAAACATCACGGGGTGGTGCGCATTGTATGGGTGTGTGTTACATTAGATTCACTAGTAGCAGTGAGAAAAACATCACGGGGTGGTGCGCATTGTATAGGTGTGTGTTACATTGGATTCACTAGTAGGAGTGAGAAAAACATCACGGGGTGGTGCGAATTGTATGGGTGTGTGTTACATTGGATTCACTAGTAGGAGTGAGAAAAACATCACGGGGTGGTGCGCATTGTATGGGTGTGTGTTACATTGGATTCACTATTAGGAGTGAGAAAAACATCACGGGGTGGTGCGCATTGTATGGGTGTGTGTTACATTACATTCACTAGTAGCAGTGAGAAAAACATCACGGGGTGGTGCGCATTGTATGGGTGTGTGTTACATTACATTCACTAGTAGCAGTGAGAAAAACATCACGGGGTGGTGCGCATTGTATGGGTGTGTGTTACATTACATTCACTAGTAGGAGTGAGAAAAACATCACGGGGTGGTGCGCATTGTATGGGTGTGTGTTACATTAGATTCACTAGTAGCAGTGAGAAAAACATCACGGGGTGGTGCGCATTGTATGGGTGTGTGTTACATTAGATTCACTAGTAGCAGTGAGAAAAACATCACGGGGTGGTGTGCATTGTATGGGTGTGTGTTACATTACATTCACTAGTAGGAGTGAGAAAAACATCACGGGGTGGTGCGCATTGTATGGGTGTGTGTTACATTACATTCACTAGTAGCAGTGAGAAAAACATCACGGGGTGGTGCGCATTGTATGGGTGTGTGTTACATTAGATTCACTAGTAGCAGTGAGAAAAACATCTCGGGGTGGGGCGCATTGTATGGGTGTGTGTTACATTGGATTCACTAGTAGGAGTGAGAAAAACATCACGGGGTGGTGCGCATTGTATGGGTGTGTGTTACATTGGATTCACTAGTAGGAGTGAGAAAAACATCACGGGGTGGTGCGCATTGTATGGGTGTGTGTTACATTGGATTCACTAGTAGGAGTGAGAAAAACATCACGGGGTGGTGCGCATTGTATGGGTGTGTGTTACATTGGCTTCACTAGTAGGAGGGAGAAAAACATCACGGGGTGGTGCGCATTGTATGGGTGTGTGTTACATTACATTCACTAGTAGGATTGAGAAAAACATCACGGGGTGGTGCGCATTGTATGGGTGTGTGTTACATTACATTCACTAGTAGGAGTGAGAAAAACATCACGGGGTGGTGCGCATTGTATGGGTGTGTGTTACATTAGATTCACTAGTAGCAGTGAGAAAAACATCACGTGGTGGTGCGCATTGTATAGGTGTGTGTTACATTGGATTCACTAGTAGGAGTGAGAAAAACATCACGGGGTGGTGCGCATTGTATGGGTGTGTGTTACATTAGATTCACTAGTAGCAGTGAGAAAAACATCACGGGGTGATGCGCATTGTATAGGTGTGTGTTACATTGGATTCACTAGTAGGAGTGAGAAAAACATCACGGGGTGGTGCGAATTGTATGGGTGTGTGTTACATTGGATTCACTAGTAGGAGTGAGAAAAACATCACGGGGTGGTGCGCATTTTATGGGTGTGTGTTACATTGGATTCACTAGTAGGAGTGAGAAAAACATCACGGGGTGGTGCGCATTGTATGGGTGTGTGTTACATTGGATTCACTATTAGGAGTGAGAAAAACATCACGGGGTGGTGCGCATCGTATGGGTGTGTGTTACATTACATTCACTAGTAGCAGTGAGAAAAACATCACGGGGTGGTGCGCATTGTATGGGTGTGTGTTACATTACATTCACTAGTAGCAGTGAGAAAAACATCACGGGGTGGTGCGCATTGTATGGGTGTGTGTTACATTACATTCACTAGTATGAGTGAGAAAAACATCACGGGGTGGTGCGCATTGTATGGGTGTGTGTTACATTAGATTCACTAGTAGCAGTGAGAAAAACATCACGGGGTGGTGCGCATTGTATGGGTGTGTGTTACATTAGATTCACTAGTAGCAGTGAGAAAAACATCACGGGGTGGTGTGTATTGTATGGGTGTGTGTTACATTACATTCACTAGTAGGAGTGAGAAAAACATCACGGGGTGGTGCGCATTGTATGGGTGTGTGTTACATTACATTCACTAGTAGCAGTGAGAAAAACATCACGGGGTGGTGCGCATTGTATGGGTGTGTGTTACATTAGATTCACTAGTAGGAGTGAGAAAAACATCTCGGGGTGGGGCGCATTGTATGGGTGTGTGTTACATTGGATTCACTAGTAGGAGTGAGAAAAACATCACGGGGTGGTGCGCATTGTATGGGTGTGTGTTACATTGGATTCACTAGTAGGAGTGAGAAAAACATCACGGGGTGGTGCGCATTGGATGGGTATGTGTTACATTACATTCACTAGTAGGAGTGAGAAAAACATCACGGGGTGGTGCACATTGTATGGGTGTGTGTTACATTACATTCACTAGTAGCAGTGAGAAAAACATCACGGGGTGGTGCGCATTGTATGGGTGTGTGTTACATTAGATTCACTAGTAGGAGTGAGAAAAACATCACGGGGTGGTGCGCATTGTATGGGTGTGTGTTACATTAGATTCACTAGTAGGAGTGAGAAAAACATCATGGGGTGGTGCGCATTGTATGGGTGTGTGTTACATTACATTCACTAGTAGGAGTGAGAAAAACCTCACGGCGTGGTGCGCATTGTATGGGTGTGTGTTACATTGGATTCACTAGTAGGAGTGAGAAAAACCTCACGGGGTGGTGCGCATTGTATGGGTGTGTGTTACATTGGATTCACTAGTAGGAGTGAGAAAAACATCACGGGGTGGCGCGCATTGTATGTGTGTGTGTTACATTGGATTCACTAGTAGGAGTGAGAAAAACATCACGGGGTGGTGCGCATTGTATGGGTGTGTGTAACATTACATTCACTAGTAGGATTGAGAAAAACATCACGGGGTGGTACGCATTGTATGGGTGTGTGTTACATTACATTCACTAGTAGGAGTGAGAAAAACATCATGGGGTGGTGCACATTGTATGGGTGTGTGTTACATTAGATTCACTAGTAGCAGTGAGAAAAACATCACGGGGTGGTGCGCATTGTATGGGTGTGTGTTACATTACATTCACTAGTAGAAGTGAGAAAAACATCACGGGGTGGTGCGCATTGTATGGGTGTGTGTCACATTAGATTCACTAGTAGCAGTGAGAAAAACATCACGGGGTGGTGCGCATTGTATGGGTGTGTGTCACATTAGATTCACTAGTAGCAGTGAGAAAAACATCACGGGGTGGTGCGCATTGTATGGGTGTGTGTTACATTAGATTCACTAGTAGCAGTGAGAAAAACATCACGGGGTGGTGCGCATTGTATGGGTGTGTGTTACATTACATTCACTAGTAGGAGTGAGAAAAACATCACGGGGTGGTGCGCATTGTATGGGTATGTGTTACATTACATTCACTAGTAGCAGTGAGAAAAACATCACGGTGTGGTGCGCATTGTATGGGTGTGTGTTACATTAGATTCACTAGTAGGAGTGAGAAAAACATCTCGGGGTGGTGCGCATTGTATGGGTGTGTGTTACATTGGATTCACTAGTAGGAGTGAGAAAAACATCACGGGGTGGTGCGAATTGTATGGGTGTGTGTTACATTGGATTCACTAGTAGCAGTGAGAAAAACATCACGGGGTGGTGCGCATTGTATGGGTGTGTGTTACATTAGATTCACTAGTAGGAGTGAGAAAAACATCTCGGTGTGGTGCGCATTGTATGGGTGTGTGTTACATTGGATTCACTAGTAGGAGTGAGAAAAACATCACGGGGTGGTGCGCATTGTATGGGTGTGTGTTACATTGGATTCACTAGTAGGAGTGAGAAAAACATCACGGGGTGGTGCGCATTGTATGGGTGTGTGTTACATTGGATTCACTAGTAGGAGTGAGAAAAACATCTCGGGGTGGTGCGCATTGTATGGGTGTGTGTTACATTGGATTCACTAGTAGGAGTGAGAAAAACATCACGGGGTGGTGCGCATTGTATGGGTGTGTGTTACATTGGATTCACTAGTAGGAGTGAGAAAAACATCACGGGGTGGTGCGCATTGTATGGGTGTGTGTTACATTGGATTCACTAGTAGGAGTGAGAAAAACATCACGGGGTGGTGCGCATTGGATGGGTGTGTGTTACATTACATTCACTAGTAGGAGTGAGAAAAACATCACGGGGTGGTGCACATTGTATGGGTGTGTGTTACATTACATTCACTAGTAGCAGTGAGAAAAACATCACGGGGTGGTGCGCATTGTATGGGTGTGTGTTACATTACATTCACTAGTAGGAGTGAGAAAAACCTCACGGGGTGGTGCGCATTTTATGGGTGTGTGTTACATTGGATTCACTAGTAGGTGTGAGAAAAACATCACGGGGTGGTGCGCATTGTATGGGTGTGTGTTACATTGGATTCACTAGTAGGAGTGAGAAAAACATCACGGGGTGGTGCGCATTGTATGGGTGTGTGTTACATTGGCTTCACTAGTAGGAGTGAGAAAAACATCACGGGGTGGTGCGCATTGTATGGGTGTGTGTTACATTACATTCACTAGTAGGAGTGAGAAAAACATCACGGGGTGGTGCGCATTGTATGGGTGTGTGTTACATTAGATTCACTAGTAGCAGTGAGAAAAACATCACGTGGTGGTGCGCATTGTATAGGTGTGTGTTACATTGGATTCACTAGTAGGAGTGAGAAAAACATCACGGGGTGGTGCGCATTGTATGGGTGTGTGTTACATTAGATTCACTAGTAGCAGTGAGAAAAACATCACGGGGTGGTGCGCATTGTATAGGTGTGTGTTACATTGGATTCACTAGTAGGAGTGAGAAAAACATCACGGGGTGGTGCGAATTGTATGGGTGTGTGTTACATTGGATTCACTAGTAGGAGTGAGAAAAACATCACGGGGTGGTGCGCATTGTATGGGTGTGTGTTACATTGGATTCACTATTAGGAGTGAGAAAAACATCACGGGGTGGTGCGCATTGTATGGGTGTGTGTTACATTACATTCACTAGTAGCAGTGAGAAAAACATCACGGGGTGGTGCGCATTGTATGGGTGTGTGTTACATTACATTCACTAGTAGCAGTGAGAAAAACATCACGGGGTGGTGCGCATTGTATGGGTGTGTGTTACATTACATTCACTAGTAGGAGTGAGAAAAACATCACGGGGTGGTGCGCATTGTATGGGTGTGTGTTACATTAGATTCACTAGTAGCAGTGAGAAAAACATCACGGGGTGGTGCGCATTGTATGGGTGTGTGTTACATTAGATTCACTAGTAGCAGTGAGAAAAACATCACGGGGTGGTGTGCATTGTATGGGTGTGTGTTACATTACATTCACTAGTAGGAGTGAGAAAAACATCACGGGGTGGTGCGCATTGTATGGGTGTGTGTTACATTACATTCACTAGTAGCAGTGAGAAAAACATCACGGGGTGGTGCGCATTGTATGGGTGTGTGTTACATTAGATTCACTAGTAGCAGTGAGAAAAACATCTCGGGGTGGGGCGCATTGTATGGGTGTGTGTTACATTGGATTCACTAGTAGGAGTGAGAAAAACATCACGGGGTGGTGCGCATTGTATGGGTGTGTGTTACATTGGATTCACTAGTAGGAGTGAGAAAAACATCACGGGGTGGTGCGCATTGTATGGGTGTGTGTTACATTGGATTCACTAGTAGGAGTGAGAAAAACATCACGGGGTGGTGCGCATTGTATGGGTGTGTGTTACATTACATTCACTAGTAGGAGTGAGAAAAACATCACGGGGTGGTGCGCATTGTATGGGTGTGTGTTACATTACATTCACTAGTAGGATTGAGAAAAACATCACGGGGTGGTGCGCATTGTATGGGTGTGTGTTACATTACATTCACTAGTAGCAGTGAGAAAAACATCACGGGGTGGTGCGCATTGTATTTGTGTGTGTTACATTACATTCACTAGTAGGAGTGAGAAAAACATCACGGGGTGGTGCGCATTGTATGGGTGTGTGTTACATTACATTCACTAGTAGCAGTGAGAAAAACATCACGGGGTGGTGCGCATTGTATGGGTGTGTGTTACATTACAATCACTAGTAGCAGTGAGAAAAACATCACGGGGTGGTGCGCATTGTATGGGTGTGTGTTACATTACATTGACTAGTAGCAGTGAGAAAAACATCACGGGGTGGTGCGCATTGTATGGGTGTGTGTTACATTACATTCAAGAGTAGCAGTGAGAAAAACATCACGGGGTGGTTCGCATTGTATTGGTGTGTGTTACATTACATTCACTAGTAACAGTGAGAAAAAAATCACGGGGTGGTGCGCATTGTATGGGTGTGTGCTACATTAGATTCACTAGTAGGAGTGGGAAAATCATCACGGGGTGGTGCGCATTGTATGGGTGTGTGTTACATTACATTCAGTAGTAGCAGCGAGAAAAACATCACGGGGTGGTGCGCATTGTATGGGTGTGTGTTACATTACATTCACTAGTAGCAGTGAGAAAAACATCACGGGATGGTGCGCATTGTATGGGTGTGTGTTACATTACATTCACTAGTAGGAGTGAGAAAAACATCACGGGGTGGTGCGCATTGTATGGGTGTGTGTTACATTACATTCACTATTAGGAGTTAGAAAAACATCACGGGGTGGTGCGCATTGTATGGGTGTGTGTTACATTACATTCACTAGTAGGAGTGAGAAAAACATCACGGGTTGGTGCGCATTGTATGGGTGTGTGTTACATTAGATTCACTAGTAGGAGTGAGGAAAACATCACGGGGTGGTGCGCATTGTATGGGTGTGTGTTAAATTACATTCACTAGTAGCAGTGAGAAAAACATCACGGGGTGGTGCGCATTGTATGGGTGTGTGTTACATTACATTCACTAGTAGCAGTGAGAAAAACATCACGGGGTGGTGCGCATTGTATGGGTGTGTGTTACATTGGATTCACTAGTAGGAGTGAGAAAAACATCACGGGGTGGTGCGCATTGTATGGGTGTGTGTTACGTTACATTCACTAGTAGCAGTGAGAAAAACATCACGGGGTGGTCCGGATTGTATGGGTTTGTGTTACATTAGATTCACTAGTAGCAGTGAGAAAAACATCACGGGGTGGTGCGCATTGTATGGGTGTGTGTTACATTAGATTCACTAGTAGCAGTGAGAAAAACATCACGGGGTGGTGCGCATTGTATGGGTGTGTGTTACATTACATTCACTAGTAGCAGTGAGAAAAACATCACGGGGTGGTGCGCATTGTATGGGTCTGTGTTACATTACATTCACTAGTAGCAGTGAGAAAAACATCACGGGGTGGTGCGCATTGTATGGGTGTGCGTTACATTACATTCACTAGTAGCAGTGAGAAAAACATCACGGGGTGGTGCGCATTGTATGGTTGTGTGTTACATTACATTCACTAGTAGGATTGAGACAAACATCACGGGGTGGTGCGCATTGTATGGGTGTGTGTTACATTACATTCACTAGTAGGAGTTAGAAAAACATCACGGGGTGGTGCGCATTGTATGGGTGTGTGTTACATTACATTCACTAGTAGGAGTTAGAAAAACATCACGGGGTGGTGGGCATTGTATGGGTGTGTGTTACATTAGATTCACTAGTAGGATTGAGAAAAACATCACGGGGTGGTGCGCATTGTATGGGTGTGTGTTACATTACATTCACTAGTAGGAGTGAGAAAAACATCACGGGTGGTGCGCATTGTATGGGTGTGTGTTACATTACATTCACTAGTAGGAGTGAGAAAAACATCACGGGGTGGTGCGCATTGTATGGGTGTGTGTTACATTACGTTCACTAGTAGGAGTGAGAAAAACATCACGGGGTGGTGCGCATTGTATGGGTGTGTGTTACATTACATTCACTAGTAGGAGTGAGAAAAACATCACGGGGTGGTGCGCATTGTATGGGTGTGTGTTACATTAGATTCACTAGTAGGAGTGAGAAAAACATCACGCGGTGGTGCGCATTGTATGGGTGTGTGTTACATTAGATTCACTAGTAGGAGTGAGAAAAACATCACGGGATGGTGCACATTGTATGGGTGTGTGTTACATTACATTCACTAGTAGGAGTGAGAAAAACCTCACGGGGTGGTGCGCATTGTACGGGTGTGTGTTACATTGGATTCACTAGTAGGAGTGAGAAAAACCTCACGGGGTGGTGCGCATTGTATGGGTGTGTGTTACATTGGATTCACTAGTAGGAGTGAGAAAAACATCACGGGGTGGCGCGCATTGTATGTGTGTGTGTTACATTGGATTCACTAGTAGGAGTGAGAAAAACATCACGGGGTGGTGCGCATTGTATGGGTGTGTGTTACATTACATTCACTAGTAGGATTGAGAAAAACATCACGGGGTGGTGCGCATTGTATGGGTGTGTGTTACATTACATTCACTAGTAGGAGTGAGAAAAACATCATGGGGTGGTGCACATTGTATGGGTGTGTGTTACATTAGATTCACTAGTAGCAGTGAGAAAAACATCACGGGGTGGTGCGCATTGTATGGGTGTGTGTTACATTACATTCACTAGTAGGAGTGAGAAAAACATCACGGGGTGGTGCGCATTGTATGGGTGTGTGTTACATTAGATTCACTAGTAGCAGTGAGAAAAACATCACGGGGTGGTGCGCATTGTATGGGTGTGTGTTACATTAGATTCACTAGTAGCAGTGAGAAAAACATCAAGGGGTGGTGTGCATTGTATGGGTGTGTGTTACATTACATTCACTAGTAGGAGTGAGAAAAACATCACGGGGTGGTGCGCATTGTATGGGTGTGTGTTACATTACATTCACTAGTAGCAGTGAGAAAAACATCACGGGGTGGTGCGCATTGTATGGGTGTGTGTTACATTAGATTCACTAGTAGGAGTGAGAAAAACATCTCGGGGTGGTGCGCATTGTATGGGTGTGTGTTACATTGGATTCACTAGTAGGAGTGAGAAAAACATCACGGGGTGGTGCGCATTGTATGGGTGTGTGTTACATTGGATTCACTAGTAGGAGTGAGAAAAACATCACGGGGTGGTGCGCATTGTATGGGTGTGTGTTACATTGGATTCACTAGTAGGAGTGAGAAAAACATCACGGGGTGGTGCGCATTGGATGGGTATGTGTTACATTACATTCACTAGTAGGAGTGAGAAAAACATCACGGGGTGGTGCACATTGTATGGGTGTGTGTTACATTACATTCACTAGTAGCAGTGAGAAAAACATCACGGGGTGGTGCGCATTGTATGGGTGTGTGTTACATTAGATTCACTAGTAGGAGTGAGAAAAACATCACGGGGTGGTGCGCATTGTATGGGTGTGTGTTACATTAGATTCACTAGTAGGAGTGAGAAAAACATCATGGGGTGGTGCGCATTGTATGGGTGTGTGTTACATTACATTCACTAGTAGGAGTGAGAAAAACCTCACGGCGTGGTGCGCATTGTATGGGTGTGTGTTACATTGGATTCACTAGTAGGAGTGAGAAAAACCTCACGGGGTGGTGCGCATTGTATGGGTGTGTGTTACATTGGATTCACTAGTAGGAGTGAGAAAAACATCACGGGGTGGCGCGCATTGTATGTGTGTGTGTTACATTGGATTCACTAGTAGGAGTGAGAAAAACATCACGGGGTGGTGCGCATTGTATGGGTGTGTGTAACATTACATTCACTAGTAGGATTGAGAAAAACATCACGGGGTGGTACGCATTGTATGGGTGTGTGTTACATTGGATTCACTAGTAGGAGTGAGAAAAACATCATGGGGTGGTGCACATTGTATGGGTGTGTGTTACATTAGATTCACTAGTAGCAGTGAGAAAAACATCACGGGGTGGTGCGCATTGTATGGGTGTGTGTTACATTACATTCACTAGTAGAAGTGAGAAAAACATCACGGGGTGGTGCGCATTGTATGGGTGTGTGTCACATTAGATTCACTAGTAGCAGTGAGAAAAACATCACGGGGTGGTGCGCATTGTATGGGTGTGTGTCACATTAGATTCACTAGTAGCAGTGAGAAAAACATCACGGGGTGGTGCGCATTGTATGGGTGTGTGTTACATTAGATTCACTAGTAGCAGTGAGAAAAACATCACGGGGTGGTGCGCATTGTATGGGTGTGTGTTACATTACATTCACTAGTAGGAGTGAGAAAAACATCACGGGGTGGTGCGCATTGTATGGGTATGTGTTACATTACATTCACTAGTAGCAGTGAGAAAAACATCACGGTGTGGTGCGCATTGTATGGGTGTGTGTTACATTAGATTCACTAGTAGGAGTGAGAAAAACATCTCGGGGTGGTGCGCATTGTATGGGTGTGTGTTACATTGGATTCACTAGTAGGAGTGAGAAAAACATCACGGGGTGGTGCGAATTGTATGGGTGTGTGTTACATTGGATTCACTAGTAGCAGTGAGAAAAACATCACGGGGTGGTGCGCATTGTATGGGTGTGTGTTACATTAGATTCACTAGTAGGAGTGAGAAAAACATCTCGGTGTGGTGCGCATTGTATGGGTGTGTGTTACATTGGATTCACTAGTAGGAGTGAGAAAAACATCACGGGGTGGTGCGCATTGTATGGGTGTGTGTTACATTGGATTCACTAGTAGGAGTGAGAAAAACATCACGGGGTGGTGCGCATTGTATGGGTGTGTGTTACATTGGATTCACTAGTAGGAGTGAGAAAAACATCTCGGGGTGGTGCGCATTGTATGGGTGTGTGTTACATTGGATTCACTAGTAGGAGTGAGAAAAACATCACGGGGTGGTGCGCATTGTATGGGTGTGTGTTACATTGGATTCACTAGTAGGAGTGAGAAAAACATCACGGGGTGGTGCGCATTGTATGGGTGTGTGTTACATTGGATTCACTAGTAGGAGTGAGAAAAACATCACGGGGTGGTGCGCATTGTATGGTTGTGTGTTACATTACATTCACTAGTAGGAGTGAGAAAAACATCACGGGGTGGTGCGCATTGTATGGGTGTGTGTTACATTACATTCACTAGTAGGAGTTAGAAAAACATCACGGGGTGGTGCGCATTGTATGGGTGTGTGTTACATTACATTCACTAGTAGGAGTTAGAAAAACATCACGGGGTGGTGGGCATTGTTTGGGTGTGTGTTACATTAGATTCACTAGTAGGATTGAGAAAAACATCACGGGGTGGTGCGCATTGTATGGGTGTGTGTTACATTACATTCACTAGTAGGAGTGAGAAAAACATCACGGGGTGGTGCGCATTGTATGGGTGTGTGTTACATTACATTCACTAGTAGGAGTGAGAAAAACATCACGGGGTGGTGCGCATTGTATGGGTGTGTGGTACATTACGTTCACTAGTAGGAGTGAGAAAAACATCACGGGGTGGTGCGCATTGTATGGGTGTGTGTTACATTACATTCACTAGTAGGAGTGAGAAAAACATCACGGGGTGGTGCGCATTGTATGGGTGTGTGTTACATTAGATTCACTAGTAGCAGTGAGAAAAACATCACGGGGTGGTGCGCATTGTATGGGTGTGTGTTACATTGGATTCACTAGTAGGAGTGAGAAAAACATCACGGGGTGGTGCGCATTGTATGGGTGTGTGTTACATTGGATTCACTAGTAGGAGTGAGAAAAACATCACGGGGTGGTGCGCATTGTATGGGAGTGTGTTACATTAGATGCACTAGTAGGAGTGAGAAAAACATCACGGGGTGGTGCGCATTGTATCGGTGTGTGTGACATTACATTCACTAGTAGGAGTGAGAAAAACCTCACGGGGTGGTGCGCATTTTATGGGTGTGTGTTACATTGGATTCACTAGTAGGTGTGAGAAAAACATCACGGGGTGGTGCGCATTGTATGGGTGTGTGTTACATTGGATTCACTAGTAGGAGTGAGAAAAACATCACGGGGTGGTGCGCATTGTATGGGTGTGTGTTACATTGGCTTCACTAGTAGGAGTGAGAAAAACATCACGGGGTGGTGCGCATTGTATGGGTGTGTGTTACATTACATTCACTAGTAGGATTGAGAAAAACATCACGGGGTGGTGCGCATTGTATGGGTGTGTGTTACATTACATTCACTAGTAGGAGTGAGAAAAACATCACGGGGTGGTGCGCATTGTATGGGTGTGTGTTACATTAGATTCACTAGTAGCAGTGAGAAAAACATCACGTGGTGGTGCGCATTGTATAGGTGTGTGTTACATTGGATTCACTAGTAGGAGTGAGAAAAACATCACGGGGTGGTGCGCATTGTATGGGTGTGTGTTACATTAGATTCACTAGTAGCAGTGAGAAAAACATCACGGGGTGATGCGCATTGTATAGGTGTGTGTTACATTGGATTCACTAGTAGGAGTGAGAAAAACATCACGGGGTGGTGCGAATTGTATGGGTGTGTGTTACATTGGATTCACTAGTAGGAGTGAGAAAAACATCACGGGGTGGTGCGCATTTTATGGGTGTGTGTTACATTGGATTCACTAGTAGGAGTGAGAAAAACATCACGGGGTGGTGCGCATTGTATGGGTGTGTGTTACATTGGATTCACTATTAGGAGTGAGAAAAACATCACGGGGTGGTGCGCATCGTATGGGTGTGTGTTACATTACATTCACTAGTAGCAGTGAGAAAAACATCACGGGGTGGTGCGCATTGTATGGGTGTGTGTTACATTACATTCACTAGTAGCAGTGAGAAAAACATCACGGGGTGGTGCGCATTGTATGGGTGTGTGTTACATTACATTCACTAGTATGAGTGAGAAAAACATCACGGGGTGGTGCGCATTGTATGGGTGTGTGTTACATTAGATTCACTAGTAGCAGTGAGAAAAACATCACGGGGTGGTGCGCATTGTATGGGTGTGTGTTACATTAGATTCACTAGTAGCAGTGAGAAAAACATCACGGGGTGGTGTGTATTGTATGGGTGTGTGTTACATTACATTCACTAGTAGGAGTGAGAAAAACATCACGGGGTGGTGCGCATTGTATGGGTGTGTGTTACATTACATTCACTAGTAGCAGTGAGAAAAACATCACGGGGTGGTGCGCATTGTATGGGTGTGTGTTACATTAGATTCACTAGTAGGAGTGAGAAAAACATCTCGGGGTGGGGCGCATTGTATGGGTGTGTGTTACATTGGATTCACTAGTAGGAGTGAGAAAAACATCACGGGGTGGTGCGCATTGTATGGGTGTGTGTTACATTGGATTCACTAGTAGGAGTGAGAAAAACATCACGGGGTGGTGCGCATTGGATGGGTATGTGTTACATTACATTCACTAGTAGGAGTGAGAAAAACATCACGGGGTGGTGCACATTGTATGGGTGTGTGTTACATTACATTCACTAGTAGCAGTGAGAAAAACATCACGGGGTGGTGCGCATTGTATGGGTGTGTGTTACATTAGATTCACTAGTAGGAGTGAGAAAAACATCACGGGGTGGTGCGCATTGTATGGGTGTGTGTTACATTAGATTCACTAGTAGGAGTGAGAAAAACATCATGGGGTGGTGCGCATTGTATGGGTGTGTGTTACATTACATTCACTAGTAGGAGTGAGAAAAACCTCACGGCGTGGTGCGCATTGTATGGGTGTGTGTTACATTGGATTCACTAGTAGGAGTGAGAAAAACCTCACGGGGTGGTGCGCATTGTATGGGTGTGTGTTACATTGGATTCACTAGTAGGAGTGAGAAAAACATCACGGGGTGGCGCGCATTGTATGTGTGTGTGTTACATTGGATTCACTAGTAGGAGTGAGAAAAACATCACGGGGTGGTGCGCATTGTATGGGTGTGTGTAACATTACATTCACTAGTAGGATTGAGAAAAACATCACGGGGTGGTACGCATTGTATGGGTGTGTGTTACATTACATTCACTAGTAGGAGTGAGAAAAACATCATGGGGTGGTGCACATTGTATGGGTGTGTGTTACATTAGATTCACTAGTAGCAGTGAGAAAAACATCACGGGGTGGTGCGCATTGTATGGGTGTGTGTTACATTACATTCACTAGTAGAAGTGAGAAAAACATCACGGGGTGGTGCGCATTGTATGGGTGTGTGTCACATTAGATTCACTAGTAGCAGTGAGAAAAACATCACGGGGTGGTGCGCATTGTATGGGTGTGTGTCACATTAGATTCACTAGTAGCAGTGAGAAAAACATCACGGGGTGGTGCGCATTGTATGGGTGTGTGTTACATTAGATTCACTAGTAGCAGTGAGAAAAACATCACGGGGTGGTGCGCATTGTATGGGTGTGTGTTACATTACATTCACTAGTAGGAGTGAGAAAAACATCACGGGGTGGTGCGCATTGTATGGGTATGTGTTACATTACATTCACTAGTAGCAGTGAGAAAAACATCACGGTGTGGTGCGCATTGTATGGGTGTGTGTTACATTAGATTCACTAGTAGGAGTGAGAAAAACATCTCGGGGTGGTGCGCATTGTATGGGTGTGTGTTACATTGGATTCACTAGTAGGAGTGAGAAAAACATCACGGGGTGGTGCGAATTGTATGGGTGTGTGTTACATTGGATTCACTAGTAGCAGTGAGAAAAACATCACGGGGTGGTGCGCATTGTATGGGTGTGTGTTACATTAGATTCACTAGTAGGAGTGAGAAAAACATCTCGGTGTGGTGCGCATTGTATGGGTGTGTGTTACATTGGATTCACTAGTAGGAGTGAGAAAAACATCACGGGGTGGTGCGCATTGTATGGGTGTGTGTTACATTGGATTCACTAGTAGGAGTGAGAAAAACATCACGGGGTGGTGCGCATTGTATGGGTGTGTGTTACATTGGATTCACTAGTAGGAGTGAGAAAAACATCTCGGGGTGGTGCGCATTGTATGGGTGTGTGTTACATTGGATTCACTAGTAGGAGTGAGAAAAACATCACGGGGTGGTGCGCATTGTATGGGTGTGTGTTACATTGGATTCACTAGTAGGAGTGAGAAAAACATCACGGGGTGGTGCGCATTGTATGGGTGTGTGTTACATTGGATTCACTAGTAGGAGTGAGAAAAACATCACGGGGTGGTGCGCATTGGATGGGTGTGTGTTACATTACATTCACTAGTAGGAGTGAGAAAAACATCACGGGGTGGTGCACATTGTATGGGTGTGTGTTACATTACATTCACTAGTAGCAGTGAGAAAAACATCACGGGGTGGTGCGCATTGTATGGGTGTGTGTTACATTACATTCACTAGTAGGAGTGAGAAAAACCTCACGGGGTGGTGCGCATTTTATGGGTGTGTGTTACATTGGATTCACTAGTAGGTGTGAGAAAAACATCACGGGGTGGTGCGCATTGTATGGGTGTGTGTTACATTGGATTCACTAGTAGGAGTGAGAAAAACATCACGGGGTGGTGCGCATTGTATGGGTGTGTGTTACATTGGCTTCACTAGTAGGAGTGAGAAAAACATCACGGGGTGGTGCGCATTGTATGGGTGTGTGTTACATTACATTCACTAGTAGGAGTGAGAAAAACATCACGGGGTGGTGCGCATTGTATGGGTGTGTGTTACATTAGATTCACTAGTAGCAGTGAGAAAAACATCACGTGGTGGTGCGCATTGTATAGGTGTGTGTTACATTGGATTCACTAGTAGGAGTGAGAAAAACATCACGGGGTGGTGCGCATTGTATGGGTGTGTGTTACATTAGATTCACTAGTAGCAGTGAGAAAAACATCACGGGGTGGTGCGCATTGTATAGGTGTGTGTTACATTGGATTCACTAGTAGGAGTGAGAAAAACATCACGGGGTGGTGCGAATTGTATGGGTGTGTGTTACATTGGATTCACTAGTAGGAGTGAGAAAAACATCACGGGGTGGTGCGCATTGTATGGGTGTGTGTTACATTGGATTCACTATTAGGAGTGAGAAAAACATCACGGGGTGGTGCGCATTGTATGGGTGTGTGTTACATTACATTCACTAGTAGCAGTGAGAAAAACATCACGGGGTGGTGCGCATTGTATGGGTGTGTGTTACATTACATTCACTAGTAGCAGTGAGAAAAACATCACGGGGTGGTGCGCATTGTATGGGTGTGTGTTACATTACATTCACTAGTAGGAGTGAGAAAAACATCACGGGGTGGTGCGCATTGTATGGGTGTGTGTTACATTAGATTCACTAGTAGCAGTGAGAAAAACATCACGGGGTGGTGCGCATTGTATGGGTGTGTGTTACATTAGATTCACTAGTAGCAGTGAGAAAAACATCACGGGGTGGTGTGCATTGTATGGGTGTGTGTTACATTACATTCACTAGTAGGAGTGAGAAAAACATCACGGGGTGGTGCGCATTGTATGGGTGTGTGTTACATTACATTCACTAGTAGCAGTGAGAAAAACATCACGGGGTGGTGCGCATTGTATGGGTGTGTGTTACATTAGATTCACTAGTAGCAGTGAGAAAAACATCTCGGGGTGGGGCGCATTGTATGGGTGTGTGTTACATTGGATTCACTAGTAGGAGTGAGAAAAACATCACGGGGTGGTGCGCATTGTATGGGTGTGTGTTACATTGGATTCACTAGTAGGAGTGAGAAAAACATCACGGGGTGGTGCGCATTGTATGGGTGTGTGTTACATTGGATTCACTAGTAGGAGTGAGAAAAACATCACGGGGTGGTGCGCATTGTATGGGTGTGTGTTACATTACATTCACTAGTAGGAGTGAGAAAAACATCACGGGGTGGTGCGCATTGTATGGGTGTGTGTTACATTACATTCACTAGTAGCAGTGAGAAAAACATCACGGGGTGGTGCGCATTGTATGGGTGTGTGTTACATTACATTCACTAGTAGCAGTGAGAAAAACATCACGGGGTGGTGCGCATTGTATTTGTGTGTGTTACATTACATTCACTAGTAGGAGTGAGAAAAACATCACGGGGTGGTGCGCATTGTATGGGTGTGTGTTACATTACATTCACTAGTAGCAGTGAGAAAAACATCACGGGGTGGTGCGCATTGTATGGGTGTGTGTTACATTACAATCACTAGTAGCAGTGAGAAAAACATCACGGGGTGGTGCGCATTGTATGGGTGTGTGTTACATTACATTGACTAGTAGCAGTGAGAAAAACATCACGGGGTGGTGCGCATTGTATGGGTGTGTGTTACATTACATTCACTAGTAGCAGTGAGAAAAACATCACGGGGTGGTTCGCATTGTATTGGTGTGTGTTACATTACATTCACTAGTAACAGTGAGAAAAAAATCACGGGGTGGTGCGCATTGTATGGGTGTGTGCTACATTAGATTCACTAGTAGGAGTGGGAAAAACATCACGGGGTGGTGCGCATTGTATGGGTGTGTGTTACATTACATTCACTAGTAGCAGCGAGAAAAACATCACGGGGTGGTGCGCATTGTATGGGTGTGTGCTACATTAGATTCACTAGTAGGAGTGGGAAAAACATCACGGGGTGGTGCGCATTGTATGGGTGTGTGTTACATTACATTCACTAGTAGGAGTGAGAAAAACATCACGGGGTGGTGCGCATTGTATGGGTGTGTGTTACATTACATTCACTATTAGGAGTTAGAAAAACATCACGGGGTGGTTCGCATTGTATGGGTGTGTGTTACATTACATTCACTAGTAGGAGTGAGAAAAACATCACGGGGTGGTGCGCATTGTATGGGTGTGTGTTACATTAGATTCACTAGTAGGAGTGAGGAAAACATCACGGGGTGGTGCGCATTGTATGGGTGTGTGTTAAATTACATTCACTAGTAGCAGTGAGAAAAACATCACGGGGTGGTGCGCATTGTATGGGTGTGTGTTACATTGGATTCACTAGTAGGAGTGAGAAAAACATCACGGGGTGGTGCGCATTGTATGGGTGTGTGTTACGTTACATTCACTAGTAGCAGTGAGAAAAACATCACGGGGTGGTCCGGATTGTATGGGTTTGTGTTACATTAGATTCACTAGTAGCAGTGAGAAAAACATCACGGGGTGGTGCGCATTGTATGGGTGTGTGTTACATTAGATTCACTAGTAGCAGTGAGAAAAACATCACGGGGTGGTGCGCATTGTATGGGTGTGTGTTACATTACATTCACTAGTAGCAGTGAGAAAAACATCACGGGGTGGTGCGCATTGTATGGGTCTGTGTTACATTACATTCACTAGTAGCAGTGAGAAAAACATCACGGGGTGGTGCGCATTGTATGGGTGTGCGTTACATTACATTCACTAGTAGCAGTGAGAAAAACATCACGGGGTGGTGCGCATTGTATGGTTGTGTGTTACATTACATTCACTAGTAGGAGTGAGAAAAACATCACGGGGTGGTGCGCATTGTATGGGTGTGTGTTACATTACATTCACTAGTAGGAGTTAGAAAAACATCACGGGGTGGTGCGCATTGTATGGGTGTGTGTTACATTACATTCACTAGTAGGAGTTAGAAAAACATCACGGGGTGGTGGGTATTGTATGGGTGTGTGTTACATTAGATTCACTAGTAGGATTGAGAAAAACATCACGGGGTGGTGCGCATTGTATGGGTGTGTGTTACATTACATTCACTAGTAGGAGTGAGAAAAACATCACGGGGTGGTGCGCATTGTATGGGTGTGTGTTACATTACATTCACTAGTAGGAGTGAGAAAAACATCACGGGGTGGTGCGCATTGTATGGGTGTGTGGTACATTACGTTCACTAGTAGGAGTGAGAAAAACATCACGGGGTGGTGCGCATTGTATGGGTGTGTGTTACATTACATTCACTAGTAGGAGTGAGAAAAACATCACGGGGTGGTGCGCATTGTATGGGTGTGTGTTACATTAGATTCACTAGTAGCAGTGAGAAAAACATCACGGGGTGGTGCGCATTGTATGGGTGTGTGTTACATTGGATTCACTAGTAGGAGTGAGAAAAACATCACGGGGTGGTGCGCATTGTATGGGTGTGTGTTACATTGGATTCACTAGTAGGAGTGAGAAAAACATCACGGGGTGGTGCGCATTGTATGGGAGTGTGTTACATTAGATGCACTAGTAGGAGTGAGAAAAACATCACGGGGTGGTGCGCATTGTATCGGTGTGTGTGACATTACATTCACTAGTAGGAGTGAGAAAAACCTCATGGGGTGGTGCGCATTTTATGGGTGTGTGTTACATTGGATTCACTAGTAGGTGTGAGAAAAACATCACGGGGTGGTGCGCATTGTATGGGTGTGTGTTACATTGGATTCACTAGTAGGAGTGAGAAAAACATCACGGGGTGGTGCGCATTGTATGGGTGTGTGTTACATTGGCTTCACTAGTAGGAGTGAGAAAAACATCACGGGGTGGTGCGCATTGTATGGGTGTGTGTTACATTACATTCACTAGTAGGATTGAGAAAAACATCACGGGGTGGTGCGCATTGTATGGGTGTGTGTTACATTACATTCACTAGTAGGAGTGAGAAAAACATCACGGGGTGGTGCGCATTGTATGGGTGTGTGTTACATTAGATTCACTAGTAGCAGTGAGAAAAACATCACGTGGTGGTGCGCATTGTATAGGTGTGTGTTACATTGGATTCACTAGTAGGAGTGAGAAAAACATCACGGGGTGGTGCGCATTGTATGGGTGTGTGTTACATTAGATTCACTAGTAGCAGTGAGAAAAACATCACGGGGTGATGCGCATTGTATAGGTGTGTGTTACATTGGATTCACTAGTAGGAGTGAGAAAAACATCACGGGGTGGTGCGAATTGTATGGGTGTGTGTTACATTGGATTCACTAGTAGGAGTGAGAAAAACATCACGGGGTGGTGCGCATTTTATGGGTGTGTGTTACATTGGATTCACTAGTAGGAGTGAGAAAAACATCACGGGGTGGTGCGCATTGTATGGGTGTGTGTTACATTGGATTCACTATTAGGAGTGAGAAAACATCACGGGGTGGTGCGCATCGTATGGGTGTGTGTTACATTACATTCACTAGTAGCAGTGAGAAAAACATCACGGGGTGGTGCGCATTGTATGGGTGTGTGTTACATTACATTCACTAGTAGCAGTGAGAAAAACATCACGGGGTGGTGCGCATTGTATGGGTGTGTGTTACATTACATTCACTAGTATGAGTGAGAAAAACATCACGGGGTGGTGCGCATTGTATGGGTGTGTGTTACATTAGATTCACTAGTAGCAGTGAGAAAAACATCACGGGGTGGTGCGCATTGTATGGGTGTGTGTTACATTAGATTCACTAGTAGCAGTGAGAAAAACATCACGGGGTGGTGTGTATTGTATGGGTGTGTGTTACATTACATTCACTAGTAGGAGTGAGAAAAACATCACGGGGTGGTGCGCATTGTATGGGTGTGTGTTACATTACATTCACTAGTAGCAGTGAGAAAAACATCACGGGGTGGTGCGCATTGTATGGGTGTGTGTTACATTAGATTCACTAGTAGGAGTGAGAAAAACATCTCGGGGTGGGGCGCATTGTATGGGTGTGTGTTACATTGGATTCACTAGTAGGAGTGAGAAAAACATCACGGGGTGGTGCGCATTGTATGGGTGTGTGTTACATTGGATTCACTAGTAGGAGTGAGAAAAACATCACGGGGTGGTGCGCATTGTATGGGTGTGTGTTACATTGGATTCACTAGTAGGAGTGAGAAAAACATCACGGGGTGGTGCGCATTGTATGGGTGTGTGTTACATTACATTCACTAGTAGGAGTGAGAAAAACATCACGGGGTGGTGCGCATTGTATGGGTGTGTGTTACATTACATTCACTAGTAGGATTGAGAAAAACATCACGGGGTGGTGCGCATTGTATGGGTGTGTGTTACATTACATTCACTAGTAGCAGTGAGAAAAACATCACGGGGTGGTGCGCATTGTATTTGTGTGTGTTACATTACATTCACTAGTAGGAGTGAGAAAAACATCACGGGGTGGTGCGCATTGTATGGGTGTGTGTTACATTACATTCACTAGTAGCAGTGAGAAAAACATCACGGGGTGGTGCGCATTGTATGGGTGTGTGTTACATTACAATCACTAGTAGCAGTGAGAAAAACATCACGGGGTGGTGCGCATTGTATGGGTGTGTGTTACATTACATTGACTAGTAGCAGTGAGAAAAACATCACGGGGTGGTGCGCATTGTATGGGTGTGTGTTACATTACATTCACTAGTAGCAGTGAGAAAAACATCACGGGGTGGTTCGCATTGTATTGGTGTGTGTTACATTACATTCACTAGTAACAGTGAGAAAAAAATCACGGGGTGGTGCGCATTGTATGGGTGTGTGCTACATTAGATTCACTAGTAGGAGTGGGAAAATCATCACGGGGTGGTGCGCATTGTATGGGTGTGTGTTACATTACATTCAGTAGTAGCAGCGAGAAAAACATCACGGGGTGGTGCGCATTGTATGGGTGTGTGTTACATTACATTCACTAGTAGCAGTGAGAAAAACATCACGGGATGGTGCGCATTGTATGGGTGTGTGTTACATTACATTCACTAGTAGGAGTGAGAAAAACATCACGGGGTGGTGCGCATTGTATGGGTGTGTGTTACATTACATTCACTATTAGGAGTTAGAAAAACATCACGGGGTGGTGCGCATTGTATGGGTGTGTGTTACATTACATTCACTAGTAGGAGTGAGAAAAACATCACGGGTTGGTGCGCATTGTATGGGTGTGTGTTACATTAGATTCACTAGTAGGAGTGAGGAAAACATCACGGGGTGGTGCGCATTGTATGGGTGTGTGTTAAATTACATTCACTAGTAGCAGTGAGAAAAACATCACGGGGTGGTGCGCATTGTATGGGTGTGTGTTACATTACATTCACTAGTAGCAGTGAGAAAAACATCACGGGGTGGTGCGCATTGTATGGGTGTGTGTTACATTGGATTCACTAGTAGGAGTGAGAAAAACATCACGGGGTGGTGCGCATTGTATGGGTGTGTGTTACGTTACATTCACTAGTAGCAGTGAGAAAAACATCACGGGGTGGTCCGGATTGTATGGGTTTGTGTTACATTAGATTCACTAGTAGCAGTGAGAAAAACATCACGGGGTGGTGCGCATTGTATGGGTGTGTGTTACATTAGATTCACTAGTAGCAGTGAGAAAAACATCACGGGGTGGTGCGCATTGTATGGGTGTGTGTTACATTACATTCACTAGTAGCAGTGAGAAAAACATCACGGGGTGGTGCGCATTGTATGGGTCTGTGTTACATTACATTCACTAGTAGCAGTGAGAAAAACATCACGGGGTGGTGCGCATTGTATGGGTGTGCGTTACATTACATTCACTAGTAGCAGTGAGAAAAACATCACGGGGTGGTGCGCATTGTATGGTTGTGTGTTACATTACATTCACTAGTAGGATTGAGACAAACATCACGGGGTGGTGCGCATTGTATGGGTGTGTGTTACATTACATTCACTAGTAGGAGTTAGAAAAACATCACGGGGTGGTGCGCATTGTATGGGTGTGTGTTACATTACATTCACTAGTAGGAGTTAGAAAAACATCACGGGGTGGTGGGCATTGTATGGGTGTGTGTTACATTAGATTCACTAGTAGGATTGAGAAAAACATCACGGGGTGGTGCGCATTGTATGGGTGTGTGTTACATTACATTCACTAGTAGGAGTGAGAAAAACATCACGGGTGGTGCGCATTGTATGGGTGTGTGTTACATTACATTCACTAGTAGGAGTGAGAAAAACATCACGGGGTGGTGCGCATTGTATGGGTGTGTGTTACATTACGTTCACTAGTAGGAGTGAGAAAAACATCACGGGGTGGTGCGCATTGTATGGGTGTGTGTTACATTACATTCACTAGTAGGAGTGAGAAAAACATCACGGGGTGGTGCGCATTGTATGGGTGTGTGTTACATTAGATTCACTAGTAGGAGTGAGAAAAACATCACGCGGTGGTGCGCATTGTATGGGTGTGTGTTACATTAGATTCACTAGTAGGAGTGAGAAAAACATCACGGGATGGTGCACATTGTATGGGTGTGTGTTACATTACATTCACTAGTAGGAGTGAGAAAAACCTCACGGGGTGGTGCGCATTGTACGGGTGTGTGTTACATTGGATTCACTAGTAGGAGTGAGAAAAACCTCACGGGGTGGTGCGCATTGTATGGGTGTGTGTTACATTGGATTCACTAGTAGGAGTGAGAAAAACATCACGGGGTGGCGCGCATTGTATGTGTGTGTGTTACATTGGATTCACTAGTAGGAGTGAGAAAAACATCACGGGGTGGTGCGCATTGTATGGGTGTGTGTTACATTACATTCACTAGTAGGATTGAGAAAAACATCACGGGGTGGTGCGCATTGTATGGGTGTGTGTTACATTACATTCACTAGTAGGAGTGAGAAAAACATCATGGGGTGGTGCACATTGTATGGGTGTGTGTTACATTAGATTCACTAGTAGCAGTGAGAAAAACATCACGGGGTGGTGCGCATTGTATGGGTGTGTGTTACATTACATTCACTAGTAGGAGTGAGAAAAACATCACGGGGTGGTGCGCATTGTATGGGTGTGTGTTACATTAGATTCACTAGTAGCAGTGAGAAAAACATCACGGGGTGGTGCGCATTGTATGGGTGTGTGTTACATTAGATTCACTAGTAGCAGTGAGAAAAACATCAAGGGGTGGTGTGCATTGTATGGGTGTGTGTTACATTACATTCACTAGTAGGAGTGAGAAAAACATCACGGGGTGGTGCGCATTGTATGGGTGTGTGTTACATTACATTCACTAGTAGCAGTGAGAAAAACATCACGGGGTGGTGCGCATTGTATGGGTGTGTGTTACATTAGATTCACTAGTAGGAGTGAGAAAAACATCTCGGGGTGGTGCGCATTGTATGGGTGTGTGTTACATTGGATTCACTAGTAGGAGTGAGAAAAACATCACGGGGTGGTGCGCATTGTATGGGTGTGTGTTACATTGGATTCACTAGTAGGAGTGAGAAAAACATCACGGGGTGGTGCGCATTGTATGGGTGTGTGTTACATTGGATTCACTAGTAGGAGTGAGAAAAACATCACGGGGTGGTGCGCATTGGATGGGTATGTGTTACATTACATTCACTAGTAGGAGTGAGAAAAACATCACGGGGTGGTGCACATTGTATGGGTGTGTGTTACATTACATTCACTAGTAGCAGTGAGAAAAACATCACGGGGTGGTGCGCATTGTATGGGTGTGTGTTACATTAGATTCACTAGTAGGAGTGAGAAAAACATCACGGGGTGGTGCGCATTGTATGGGTGTGTGTTACATTAGATTCACTAGTAGGAGTGAGAAAAACATCATGGGGTGGTGCGCATTGTATGGGTGTGTGTTACATTACATTCACTAGTAGGAGTGAGAAAAACCTCACGGCGTGGTGCGCATTGTATGGGTGTGTGTTACATTGGATTCACTAGTAGGAGTGAGAAAAACCTCACGGGGTGGTGCGCATTGTATGGGTGTGTGTTACATTGGATTCACTAGTAGGAGTGAGAAAAACATCACGGGGTGGCGCGCATTGTATGTGTGTGTGTTACATTGGATTCACTAGTAGGAGTGAGAAAAACATCACGGGGTGGTGCGCATTGTATGGGTGTGTGTAACATTACATTCACTAGTAGGATTGAGAAAAACATCACGGGGTGGTACGCATTGTATGGGTGTGTGTTACATTACATTCACTAGTAGGAGTGAGAAAAACATCATGGGGTGGTGCACATTGTATGGGTGTGTGTTACATTAGATTCACTAGTAGCAGTGAGAAAAACATCACGGGGTGGTGCGCATTGTATGGGTGTGTGTTACATTACATTCACTAGTAGAAGTGAGAAAAACATCACGGGGTGGTGCGCATTGTATGGGTGTGTGTCACATTAGATTCACTAGTAGCAGTGAGAAAAACATCACGGGGTGGTGCGCATTGTATGGGTGTGTGTCACATTAGATTCACTAGTAGCAGTGAGAAAAACATCACGGGGTGGAGCGCATTGTATGGGTGTGTGTTACATTAGATTCACTAGTAGCAGTGAGAAAAACATCACGGGGTGGTGCGCATTGTATGGGTGTGTGTTACATTACATTCACTAGTAGGAGTGAGAAAAACATCACGGGGTGGTGCGCATTGTATGGGTATGTGTTACATTACATTCACTAGTAGCAGTGAGAAAAACATCACGGTGTGGTGCGCATTGTATGGGTGTGTGTTACATTAGATTCACTAGTAGGAGTGAGAAAAACATCTCGGGGTGGTGCGCATTGTATGGGTGTGTGTTACATTGGATTCACTAGTAGGAGTGAGAAAAACATCACGGGGTGGTGCGAATTGTATGGGTGTGTGTTACATTGGATTCACTAGTAGCAGTGAGAAAAACATCACGGGGTGGTGCGCATTGTATGGGTGTGTGTTACATTAGATTCACTAGTAGGAGTGAGAAAAACATCTCGGTGTGGTGCGCATTGTATGGGTGTGTGTTACATTGGATTCACTAGTAGGAGTGAGAAAAACATCACGGGGTGGTGCGCATTGTATGGGTGTGTGTTACATTGGATTCACTAGTAGGAGTGAGAAAAACATCACGGGGTGGTGCGCATTGTATGGGTGTGTGTTACATTGGATTCACTAGTAGGAGTGAGAAAAACATCTCGGGGTGGTGCGCATTGTATGGGTGTGTGTTACATTGGATTCACTAGTAGGAGTGAGAAAAACATCACGGGGTGGTGCGCATTGTATGGGTGTGTGTTACATTGGATTCACTAGTAGGAGTGAGAAAAACATCACGGGGTGGTGCGCATTGTATGGGTGTGTGTTACATTGGATTCACTAGTAGGAGTGAGAAAAACATCACGGGGTGGTGCGCATTGGATGGGTGTGTGTTACATTACATTCACTAGTAGGAGTGAGAAAAACATCACGGGGTGGTGCACATTGTATGGGTGTGTGTTACATTACATTCACTAGTAGCAGTGAGAAAAACATCACGGGGTGGTGCGCATTGTATGGGTGTGTGTTACATTAGATTCACTAGTAGGAGTGAGAAAAACATCACGGGGTGGTGCGCATTGTATGGGTGTGTGTTACATTAGATTCACTAGTAGGAGTGAGAAAAACATCATGGGGTGGTGCGCATTGTATGGGTGTGTGTTACATTACATTCACTAGTAGGAGTGAGAAAAACCTCACGGCGTGGTGCGCATTGTATGGGTGTGTGTTACATTGGATTCACTAGTAGGAGTGAGAAAAACCTCACGGGGTGGTGCGCATTGTATGGGTGTGTGTTACATTGGATTCACTAGTAGGAGTGAGAAAAACATCACGGGGTGGCGCGCATTGTATGTGTGTGTGTTATATTGGATTCACTAGTAGGAGTGAGAAAAACATCACGGGGTGGTGCGCATTGTATGGGTGTGTGTAACATTACATTCACTAGTAGGATTGAGAAAAACATCACGGGGTGGTACGCATTGTATGGGTGTGTGTTACATTACATTCACTAGTAGGAGTGAGAAAAACATCATGGGGTGGTGCACATTGTATGGGTGTGTGTTACATTAGATTCACTAGTAGCAGTGAGAAAAACATCACGGGGTGGTGCGCATTGTATGGGTGTGTGTTACATTACATTCACTAGTAGAAGTGAGAAAAACATCACGGGGTGGTGCGCATTGTATGGGTGTGTGTCACATTAGATTCACTAGTAGCAGTGAGAAAAACATCACGGGGTGGTGCGCATTGTATGGGTGTGTGTTACATTAGATTCACTAGTAGCAGTGAGAAAAACATCACGGGGTGGTGCGCATTGTATGGGTGTGTGTTACATTAGATTCACTAGTAGCAGTGAGTAAAACATCACGGGGTGGTGCGCATTGTATGGGTGTGTGTTACATTACATTCACTAGTAGGAGTGAGAAAAACATCACGGGGTGGTGCGCATTGTATGGGTATGTGTTACATTACATTCACTAGTAGCAGTGAGAAAAACATCACGGTGTGGTGCGCATTGTATGGGTGTGTGTTACATTAGATTCACTAGTAGGAGTGAGAAAAACATCTCGGGGTGGTGCGCATTGTATGGGTGTGTGTTACATTGGATTCACTAGTAGCAGTGAGAAAAACATCACGGGGTGGTGCGCATTGTATGGGTGTGTGTTACATTGGATTCACTAGTAGGAGTGAGAAAAACATCACGGGGTGGTGCGCATTGGATGGGTGTGTGTTACATTACATTCACTAGTAGGAGTGAGAAAAACATCACGGGGTGGTGCACATTGTATGGGTGTGTGTTACATTACATTCACTAGTAGCAGTGAGAAAAACATCACGGGGTGGTGCGCATTGTATGGGTGTGTGTTACATTAGATTCACTAGTAGGAGTGAGAAAAACATCACGGGGTGGTGCGCATTGTATGGGTGTGTGTTACATTAGATTCACTAGTAGGAGTGAGAAAAACATCATGGGGTGGTGCGCATTGTATGGGTGTGTGTTACATTACATTCACTAGTAGGAGTGAGAAAAACCTCACGGCGTGGTCGGGTGGTGCGCATTGTATGTGTGTTACATTGGATTCACTAGTAGGAGTGAGAAAAACCTCACGGGGTGGTGCGCATTGTATGGGTGTGTGTTACATTGGATTCACTAGTAGGAGTGAGAAAAACATCACGGGGTGGCGCGCATTGTATGTGTGTGTGTTATATTGGATTCACTAGTAGGAGTGAGAAAAACATCACGGGGTGGTGCGCATTGTATGGGTGTGTGTAACATTACATTCACTAGTAGGATTGAGAAAAACATCACGGGGTGGTACGCATTGTATGGGTGTGTGTTACATTACATTCACTAGTAGGAGTGAGAAAAACATCATGGGGTGGTGCACATTGTATGGGTGTGTGTTACATTAGATTCACTAGTAGCAGTGAGAAAAACATCACGGGGTGGTGCGCATTGTATGGGTGTGTGTTACATTACATTCACTAGTAGAAGTGAGAAAACATCACGGGGTGGTGCGCATTGTATGGGTGTGTGTCACATTAGATTCACTAGTAGCAGTGAGAAAAACATCACGGGGTGGTGCGCATTGTATGGGTGTGTGTTACATTAGATTCACTAGTAGCAGTGAGAAAAACATCACGGGGTGGTGCGCATTGTATGGGTGTGTGTTACATTAGATTCACTAGTAGCAGTGAGTAAAACATCACGGGGTGGTGCGCATTGTATGGGTGTGTGTTACATTACATTCACTAGTAGGAGTGAGAAAAACATCACGGGGTGGTGCGCATTGTATGGGTATGTGTTACATTACATTCACTAGTAGCAGTGAGAAAAACATCACGGTGTGGTGCGCATTGTATGGGTGTGTGTTACATTAGATTCACTAGTAGGAGTGAGAAAAACATCTCGGGGTGGTGCGCATTGTATGGGTGTGTGTTACATTGGATTCACTAGTAGGAGTGAGAAAAACATCACGGGTGGTGCGCATTGTATGGGTGTGTGTTACATTGGATTCACTAGTAGGAGTGAGAAAAACATCACGGGGTGGTGCGCATTGTATGGGTGTGTGTTACATTAGATTCACTAGTAGCAGTGAGAAAAACATCACGTGGTGGTGCGCATTGTATAGGTGTGTGTTACATTGGATTCACTAGTAGGAGTGAGAAAAACATCACGGGTGGTGCGCATTGTATGGGTGTGTGTTACATTAGATTCACTAGTAGCAGTGAGAAAAACATCACGGGGTGGTGCGCATTGTATAGGTGTGTGTTACATTGGATTCACTAGTAGGAGTGAGAAAAACATCACGGGGTGGTGCGAATTGTATGGGTGTGTGTTACATTGGATTCACTAGTAGGAGTGAGAAAAACATCACGGGGTGGTGCGCATTGTATGGGTGTGTGTTACATTGGATTCACTAGTAGGAGTGAGAAAAACATCACGGGGTGGTGCGCATTGTATGGGTGTGTGTTACATTGGATTCACTATTAGGAGTGAGAAAAACATCACGGGGTGGTGCGCATTGTATGGGTGTGTGTTACATTACATTCACTAGTAGCAGTGAGAAAAACATCACGGGGTGGTGCGCATTGTATGGGTGTGTGTTACATTACATTCACTAGTAGCAGTGAGAAAAACATCACGGGGTGGTGCGCATTGTATGGGTGTGTGTTACATTACATTCACTAGTAGGAGTGAGAAAAACATCACGGGGTGGTGCGCATTGTATCGGTGTGTGTTACATTAGATTCACTAGTAGCAGTGAGAAAAACATCACGGGGTGGTGCGCATTGTATGGGTGTGTGTTACATTAGATTCACTAGTAGCAGTGAGAAAAACATCACGGGGTGGTGTGTATTGTATGGGTGTGTGTTACATTACATTCACTAGTAGGAGTGAGAAAAACATCACGGGGTGGTGCGCATTGTATGGGTGTGTGTTACATTACATTCACTAGTAGCAGTGAGAAAAACATCACGGGTGGTGCGCATTGTATGGGTGTGTGTTACATTAGATTCACTAGTAGGAGTGAGAAAAACATCTCGGGGTGGGGCGCATTGTATGGGTGGTGTTTACATTGGATTCACTAGTAGGAGTGAGAAAAACATCACGGGTGGTGCGCATTGTATGGGTGTGTGTTACATTGGATTCACTAGTAGGAGTGAGAAAAACATCACGGGGTGGTGCGCATTGTATGGGTGTGTGTTACATTGGATTCACTAGTAGGAGTGAGAAAAACATCACGGGGTGGTGCGCATTGTATGGGTGTGTGTTACATTACATTCACTAGTAGGAGTGAGAAAAACATCACGGGGTGGTGCGCATTGTATGGGTGTGTGTTACATTACATTCACTAGTAGCAGTGAGAAAAACATCACGGGGTGGTGCGCATTGTATGGGTGTGTGTTACATTACATTCACTAGTAGCAGTGAGAAAAACATCACGGGGTGGTGCGCATTGTATTTGTGTGTGTTACATTACATTCACTAGTAGGAGTGAGAAAAACATCACGGGGTGGTGCGCATTGTATGGGTGTGTGTTACATTACATTCACTAGTAGCAGTGAGAAAAACATCACGGGGTGGTGCGCATTGTATGGGTGTGTGTTACATTACAATCACTAGTAGCAGTGAGAAAAACATCACGGGGTGGTGCGCATTGTATGGGTGTGTGTTACATTATATTGACTAGTAGCAGTGAGAAAAACATCACGGGGTGGTGCGCATTGTATGGGTGTGTGTTACATTACATTCACTAGTACCAGTGAGAAAAACATCACGGGGTGGTTCGCATTGTATTGGTGTGTGTTACATTACATTCACTAGTAACAATGAGAAAAAAATCACGGGGTGGTGCGCATTGTATGGGTGTGTGCTACATTAGATTCACTAGTAGGAGTGGGAAAAACATCACGGGGTGGTGCGCATTGTATGGGTGTGTGTTACATTACATTCAGTAGTAGCAGCGAGAAAAACATCACGGGGTGGTGCGCATTGTATGGGTGTGTGTTACATTACATTCACTAGTAGCAGTGAGAAAAACATCACGGGATGGTGCGCATTGTATGGGTGTGTGTTACATTACATTCACTAGTAGGAGTGAGAAAAACATCACGGGGTGGTGCGCATTGTATGGGTGTGTGTTACATTACATTCACTATTAGGAGTTAGAAAAACATCACGGGGTGGTGCGCATTGTATGGGTGTGTGTTACATTACATTCACTAGTAGGAGTGAGAAAAACATCACGGGGTGGTGCGCATTGTATGGGTGTGTGTTACATTAGATTCACTAGTAGGAGTGAGGAAAACATCACGGGGTGGTGCGCATTGTATGGGTGTGTGTTAAATTACATTCACTAGTAGCAGTGAGAAAAACATCACGGGGTGGTGCGCATTGTATGGGTGTGTGTTACATTACATTCACTAGTAGCAGTGAGAAAAACATCACGGGGTGGTGCGCATTGTATGGGTGTGTGTTACATTGGATTCACTAGTAGGAGTGAGAAAAACATCACGGGGTGGTGCGCATTGTATGGGTGTGTGTTACGTTACATTCACTAGTAGCAGTGAGAAAAACATCACGGGGTGGTCCGGATTGTATGGGTTTGTGTTACATTAGATTCACTAGTAGCAGTGAGAAAAACATCACGGGGTGGTGCGCATTGTATGGGTGTGTGTTACATTAGATTCACTAGTAGCAGTGAGAAAAACATCACGGGGTGGTGCGCATTGTATGGGTGTGTGTTACATTACATTCACTAGTAGCAGTGAGAAAAAACATCACGGGGTGGTGCGCATTGTATGGGTCTGTGTTACATTACATTCACTAGTAGCAGTGAGAAAAACATCACGGGGTGGTGCGCATTGTATGGGTGTGCGTTACATTACATTCACTAGTAGCAGTGAGAAAAACATCACGGGGTGGTGCGCATTGTATGGTTGTGTGTTACATTACATTCACTAGTAGGAGTGAGACAAACATCACGGGGTGGTGCGCATTGTATGGGTGTGTGTTACATTACATTCACTAGTAGGAGTTAGAAAAACATCACGGGGTGGTGCGCATTGTATGGGTGTGTGTTACATTACATTCACTAGTAGGAGTTAGAAAAACATCACGGGGTGGTGGGCATTGTATGGGTGTGTGTTACATTAGATTCACTAGTAGGATTGAGAAAAACATCACGGGGTGGTGCGCATTGTATGGGTGTGTGTTACATTACATTCACTAGTAGGAGTGAGAAAAACATCACGGGGTGGTGCGCATTGTATGGGTGTGTGTTACATTACATTCACTAGTAGGAGTGAGAAAAACATCACGGGGTGGTGCGCATTGTATGGGTGTGTGTTACATTACGTTCACTAGTAGGAGTGAGAAAAACATCACGGGGTGGTGCGCATTGTATGGGTGTGTGTTACATTACATTCACTAGTAGGAGTGAGAAAAACATCACGGGGTGGTGCGCATTGTATGGGTGTGTGTTACATTAGATTCACTAGTAGGAGTGAGAAAAACATCACGGGGTGGTGCGCATTGTATGGGTGTGTGTTACATTAGATTCACTAGTAGGAGTGAGAAAAACATCACGGGATGGTGCACATTGTATGGGTGTGTGTTACATTACATTCACTAGTAGGAGTGAGAAAAACCTCACGGGGTGGTGCGCATTGTACGGGTGTGTGTTACATTGGATTCACTAGTAGGAGTGAGAAAAACCTCACGGGGTGGTGTGCATTGTATGGGTGTGTGTTACATTGGATTCACTAGTAGGAGTGAGAAAAACATCACGGGGTGGCGCGCATTGTATGTGTGTGTGTTACATTGGATTCACTAGTAGGAGTGAGAAAAACATCACGGGGTGGTGCGCATTGTATGGGTGTGTGTTACATTACATTCACTAGTAGGATTGAGAAAAACATCACGGGGTGGTGCGCATTGTATGGGTGTGTGTTACATTACATTCACTAGTAGGAGTGAGAAAAACATCATGGGGTGGTGCACATTGTATGGGTGTGTGTTACATTAGATTCACTAGTAGCAGTGAGAAAAACATCACGGGGTGGTGCGCATTGTATGGGTGTGTGTTACATTGGATTCACTAGTAGGAGTGAGAAAAACATCACGGGGTGGTGCGCATTGTATGGGTGTGTGTTACATTAGATTCACTAGTAGGAGTGAGAAAAACATCTCGGTGTGGTGCGCATTGTATGGGTGTGTGTTACATTGGATTCACTAGTAGGAGTGAGAAAAACATCACGGGGTGGTGCGCATTGTATGGGTGTGTGTTACATTGGATTCACTAGTAGGAGTGAGAAAAACATCACGGGGTGGTGCGCATTGTATGGGTGTGTGTTACATTAGATTCACTAGTAGGAGTGAGAAAAACATCTCGGGGTGGTGCGCATTGTATGGGTGTGTGTTACATTGGATTCACTAGTAGGAGTGAGAAAAACATCACGGGGTGGTGCGCATTGTATGGGTGTGTGTTACATTGGATTCACTAGTAGGAGTGAGAAAAACATCACGGGGTGGTGCGCATTGTATGGGTGTGTGTTACATTGGATTCACTAGTAGGAGTGAGAAAAACATCACGGGGTGGTGCGCATTGGATGGGTGTGTGTTACATTACATTCACTAGTAGGAGTGAGAAAAACATCACGGGGTGGTGCACATTGTATGGGTGTGTGTTACATTACATTCACTAGTAGCAGTGAGAAAAACATCACGGGGTGGTGCGCATTGTATGGGTGTGTGTTACATTAGATTCACTAGTAGGAGTGAGAAAAACATCACGGGGTGGTGCGCATTGTATGGGTGTGTGTTACATTAGATTCACTAGTAGGAGTGAGAAAAACATCATGGGGTGGTGCGCATTGTATGGGTGTGTGTTACATTACATTCACTAGTAGGAGTGAGAAAAACCTCACGGCGTGGTGCGCATTGTATGGGTGTGTGTTACATTGGATTCACTAGTAGGAGTGAGAAAAACCTCACGGGGTGGTGCGCATTGTATGGGTGTGTGTTACATTGGATTCACTAGTAGGAGTGAGAAAAACATCACGGGGTGGCGCGCATTGTATGTGTGTGTGTTATATTGGATTCACTAGTAGGAGTGAGAAAAACATCACGGGGTGGTGCGCATTGTATGGGTGTGTGTAACATTACATTCACTAGTAGGATTGAGAAAAACATCACGGGGTGGTACGCATTGTATGGGTGTGTGTTACATTACATTCACTAGTAGGAGTGAGAAAAACATCATGGGGTGGTGCACATTGTATGGGTGTGTGTTACATTAGATTCACTAGTAGCAGTGAGAAAAACATCACGGGGTGGTGCGCATTGTATGGGTGTGTGTTACATTACATTCACTAGTAGAAGTGAGAAAAACATCACGGGGTGGTGCGCATTGTATGGGTGTGTGTCACATTAGATTCACTAGTAGCAGTGAGAAAAACATCACGGGGTGGTGCGCATTGTATGGGTGTGTGTTACATTAGATTCACTAGTAGCAGTGAGAAAAACATCACGGGGTGGTGCGCATTGTATGGGTGTGTGTTACATTAGATTCACTAGTAGCAGTGAGAAAAACATCACGGGGTGGTGCGCATTGTATGGGTGTGTGTTACATTACATTCACTAGTAGGAGTGAGAAAAACATCACGGGGTGGTGCGCATTGTATGGGTATGTGTTACATTACATTCACTAGTAGCAGTGAGAAAAACATCACGGTGTGGTGCGCATTGTATGGGTGTGTGTTACATTAGATTCACTAGTAGGAGTGAGAAAAACATCTCGGGGTGGTGCGCATTGTATGGGTGTGTGTTACATTGGATTCACTAGTAGGAGTGAGAAAAACATCACGGGGTGGTGCGCATTGTATGGGTGTGTGTTACATTGGATTCACTAGTAGGAGTGAGAAAAACATCACGGGGTGGTGCGCATTGTATGGGTGTGTGTTACATTAGATTCACTAGTAGCAGTGAGAAAAACATCACGTGGTGGTGCGCATTGTATAGGTGTGTGTTACATTGGATTCACTAGTAGGAGTGAGAAAAACATCACGGGGTGGTGCGCATTGTATGGGTGTGTGTTACATTAGATTCACTAGTAGCAGTGAGAAAAACATCACGGGGTGGTGCGCATTGTATAGGTGTGTGTTACATTGGATTCACTAGTAGGAGTGAGAAAAACATCACGGGGTGGTGCGAATTGTATGGGTGTGTGTTACATTGGATTCACTAGTAGGAGTGAGAAAAACATCACGGGGTGGTGCGCATTGTATGGGTGTGTGTTACATTGGATTCACTAGTAGGAGTGAGAAAAACATCACGGGGTGGTGCGCATTGTATGGGTGTGTGTTACATTGGATTCACTATTAGGAGTGAGAAAAACATCACGGGGTGGTGCGCATTGTATGGGTGTGTGTTACATTACATTCACTAGTAGCAGTGAGAAAAACATCACGGGGTGGTGCGCATTGTATGGGTGTGTGTTACATTACATTCACTAGTAGCAGTGAGAAAAACATCACGGGGTGGTGCGCATTGTATGGGTGTGTGTTACATTACATTCACTAGTAGGAGTGAGAAAAACATCACGGGGTGGTGCGCATTGTATCGGTGTGTGTTACATTAGATTCACTAGTAGCAGTGAGAAAAACATCACGGGGTGGTGCGCATTGTATGGGTGTGTGTTACATTAGATTCACTAGTAGAAGTGAGAAAAACATCACGGGGTGGTGTGTATTGTATGGGTGTGTGTTACATTACATTCACTAGTAGGAGTGAGAAAAACATCACGGGGTGGTGCGCATTGTATGGGTGTGTGTTACATTACATTCACTAGTAGCAGTGAGAAAAACATCACGGGGTGGTGCGCATTGTATGGGTGTGTGTTACATTAGATTCACTAGTAGGAGTGAGAAAAACATCTCGGGGTGGGGCGCATTGTATGGGTGTGTGTTACATTGGATTCACTAGTAGGAGTGAGAAAAACATCACGGGGTGGTGCGCATTGTATGGGTGTGTGTTACATTGGATTCACTAGTAGGAGTGAGAAAAACATCACGGGGTGGTGCGCATTGTATGGGTGTGTGTTACATTGGATTCACTAGTAGGAGTGAGAAAAACATCACGGGGTGGTGCGCATTGTATGGGTGTGTGTTACATTACATTCACTAGTAGGAGTGAGAAAAACATCACGGGGTGGTGCGCATTGTATGGGTGTGTGTTACATTACATTCACTAGTAGCAGTGAGAAAAACATCACGGGGTGGTGCGCATTGTATGGGTGTGTGTTACATTACATTCACTAGTAGCAGTGAGAAAAACATCACGGGGTGGTGCGCATTGTATTTGTGTGTGTTACATTACATTCACTAGTAGGAGTGAGAAAAACATCACGGGGTGGTGCGCATTGTATGGGTGTGTGTTACATTACATTCACTAGTAGCAGTGAGAAAAACATCACGGGGTGGTGCGCATTGTATGGGTGTGTGTTACATTACAATCACTAGTAGCAGTGAGAAAAACATCACGGGGTGGTGCGCATTGTATGGGTGTGTGTTACATTATATTGACTAGTAGCAGTGAGAAAAACATCACGGGGTGGTGCGCATTGTATGGGTGTGTGTTACATTACATTCACTAGTACCAGTGAGAAAAACATCACGGGGTGGTTCGCATTGTATTGGTGTGTGTTACATTACATTCACTAGTAACAATGAGAAAAAAATCACGGGGTGGTGCGCATTGTATGGGTGTGTGCTACATTAGATTCACTAGTAGGAGTGGGAAAAACATCACGGGGTGGTGCGCATTGTATGGGTGTGTGTTACATTACATTCAGTAGTAGCAGCGAGAAAAACATCACGGGGTGGTGCGCATTGTATGGGTGTGTGTTACATTACATTCACTAGTAGCAGTGAGAAAAACATCACGGGATGGTGCGCATTGTATGGGTGTGTGTTACATTACATTCACTAGTAGGAGTGAGAAAAACATCACGGGGTGGTGCGCATTGTATGGGTGTGTGTTACATTACATTCACTATTAGGAGTTAGAAAAACATCACGGGGTGGTGCGCATTGTATGGGTGTGTGTTACATTACATTCACTAGTAGGAGTGAGAAAAACATCACGGGGTGGTGCGCATTGTATGGGTGTGTGTTACATTAGATTCACTAGTAGGAGTGAGGAAAACATCACGGGGTGGTGCGCATTGTATGGGTGTGTGTTAAATTACATTCACTAGTAGCAGTGAGAAAAACATCACGGGGTGGTGCGCATTGTATGGGTGTGTGTTACATTACATTCACTAGTAGCAGTGAGAAAAACATCACGGGGTGGTGCGCATTGTATGGGTGTGTGTTACATTGGATTCACTAGTAGGAGTGAGAAAAACATCACGGGGTGGTGCGCATTGTATGGGTGTGTGTTACGTTACATTCACTAGTAGCAGTGAGAAAAACATCACGGGGTGGTCCGGATTGTATGGGTTTGTGTTACATTAGATTCACTAGTAGCAGTGAGAAAAACATCACGAGGTGGTGCGCATTGTATGGGTGTGTGTTACATTAGATTCACTAGTAGCAGTGAGAAAAACATCACGGGGTGGTGCGCATTGTATGGGTGTGTGTTACATTACATTCACTAGTAGCAGTGAGAAAAACATCACGGGGTGGTGCGCATTGTATGGGTCTGTGTTACATTACATTCACTAGTAGCAGTGAGAAAAACATCACGGGGTGGTGCGCATTGTATGGGTGTGCGTTACATTACATTCACTAGTAGCAGTGAGAAAAACATCACGGGGTGGTGCGCATTGTATGGTTGTGTGTTACATTACATTCACTAGTAGGAGTGAGACAAACATCACGGGGTGGTGCGCATTGTATGGGTGTGTGTTACATTACATTCACTAGTAGGAGTTAGAAAAACATCACGGGGTGGTGCGCATTGTATGGGTGTGTGTTACATTACATTCACTAGTAGGAGTTAGAAAAACATCACGGGGTGGTGGGCATTGTATGGGTGTGTGTTACATTAGATTCACTAGTAGGATTGAGAAAAACATCACGGGGTGGTGCGCATTGTATGGGTGTGTGTTACATTACATTCACTAGTAGGAGTGAGAAAAACATCACGGGGTGGTGCGCATTGTATGGGTGTGTGTTACATTACATTCACTAGTAGGAGTGAGAAAAACATCACGGGGTGGTGCGCATTGTATGGGTGTGTGTTACATTACGTTCACTAGTAGGAGTGAGAAAAACATCACGGGGTGGTGCGCATTGTATGGGTGTGTGTTACATTACATTCACTAGTAGGAGTGAGAAAAACATCACGGGGTGGTGCGCATTGTATGGGTGTGTGTTACATTAGATTCACTAGTAGGAGTGAGAAAAACATCACGGGGTGGTGCGCATTGTATGGGTGTGTGTTACATTAGATACACTAGTAGGAGTGAGAAAAACATCACGGGATGGTGCACATTGTATGGGTGTGTGTTACATTACATTCACTAGTAGGAGTGAGAAAAACCTCACGGGGTGGTGCGCATTGTACGGGTGTGTGTTACATTGGATTCACTAGTAGGAGTGAGAAAAACCTCACGGGGTGGTGTGCATTGTATGGGTGTGTGTTACATTGGATTCACTAGTAGGAGTGAGAAAAACATCACGGGGTGGCGCGCATTGTATGTGTGTGTGTTACATTGGATTCACTAGTAGGAGTGAGAAAAACATCACGGGGTGGTGCGCATTGTATGGGTGTGTGTTACATTACATTCACTAGTAGGATTGAGAAAAACATCACGGGGTGGTGCGCATTGTATGGGTGTGTGTTACATTACATTCACTAGTAGGAGTGAGAAAAACATCATGGGGTGGTGCACATTGTATGGGTGTGTGTTACATTAGATTCACTAGTAGCAGTGAGAAAAACATCACGGGGTGGTGCGCATTGTATGGGTGTGTGTTACATTACATTCACTAGTAGGAGTGAGAAAAACATCACGGGGTGGTGCGCATTGTATGGGTGTGTGTTACATTAGATTCACTAGTAGCAGTGAGAAAAACATCACGGGGTGGTGCGCATTGTATGGGTGTGTGTTACATTAGATTCACTAGTAGCAGTGAGAAAAACATCACGGGGTGGTGTGCATTGTATGGGTGTGTGTTACATTACATTCACTAGTAGGAGTGAGAAAAACATCACGGGGTGGTGCGCATTGTATGGGTCTGTGTTACATTACATTCACTAGTAGCAGTGAGAAAAACATCACGGGGTGGTGCGCATTGTATGGGTGTGTGTTACATTAGATTCACTAGTAGGAGTGAGAAAAACATCTCGGGGTGGGGCGCATTGTATGGGTGTGTGTTACATTGGATTCACTAGTAGGAGTGAGAAAAACATCACGGGGTGGTGCGCATTGTATGGGTGTGTGTTACATTGGATTCACTAGTAGGAGTGAGAAAAACATCACGGGGTGGTGCGCATTGTATGGGTGTGTGTTACATTGGATTCACTAGTAGGAGTGAGAAAAACATCACGGGGTGGTGCGCATTGTATGGGTGTGTGTTACATTACATTCACTAGTAGGAGTGAGAAAAACATCACGGGGTGGTGCGCATTGTATGGGTGTGTGTTACATTACATTCACTAGTAGCAGTGAGAAAAACATCACGGGGTGGTGCGCATTGTATGGGTGTGTGTTACATTACATTCACTAGTAGCAGTGAGAAAAACATCACGGGGTGGTGCGCATTGTATTTGTGTGTGTTACATTACATTCACTAGTAGGAGTGAGAAAAACATCACGGGGTGGTGCGCATTGTATGGGTGTGTGTTACATTACATTCACTAGTAGCAGTGAGAAAAACATCACGGGGTGGTGCGCATTGTATGGGTGTGTGTTACATTACAATCACTAGTAGCAGTGAGAAAAACATCACGGGGTGGTGCGCATTGTATGGGTGTGTGTTACATTATATTGACTAGTAGCAGTGAGAAAAACATCACGGGGTGGTGCGCATTGTATGGGTGTGTGTTACATTACATTCACTAGTACCAGTGAGAAAAACATCACGGGGTGGTTCGCATTGTATTGGTGTGTGTTACATTACATTCACTAGTAACAATGAGAAAAAAATCACGGGGTGGTGCGCATTGTATGGGTGTGTGCTACATTAGATTCACTAGTAGGAGTGGGAAAAACATCACGGGGTGGTGCGCATTGTATGGGTGTGTGTTACATTACATTCAGTAGTAGCAGCGAGAAAAACATCACGGGGTGGTGCGCATTGTATGGGTGTGTGTTACATTACATTCACTAGTAGCAGTGAGAAAAACATCACGGGATGGTGCGCATTGTATGGGTGTGTGTTACATTACATTCACTAGTAGGAGTGAGAAAAACATCACGGGGTGGTGCGCATTGTATGGGTGTGTGTTACATTACATTCACTATTAGGAGTTAGAAAAACATCACGGGGTGGTGCGCATTGTATGGGTGTGTGTTACATTACATTCACTAGTAGGAGTGAGAAAAACATCACGGGGTGGTGCGCATTGTATGGGTGTGTGTTACATTAGATTCACTAGTAGGAGTGAGGAAAACATCACGGGGTGGTGCGCATTGTATGGGTGTGTGTTAAATTACATTCACTAGTAGCAGTGAGAAAAACATCACGGGGTGGTGCGCATTGTATGGGTGTGTGTTACATTACATTCACTAGTAGCAGTGAGAAAAACATCACGGGGTGGTGCGCATTGTATGGGTGTGTGTTACATTGGATTCACTAGTAGGAGTGAGAAAAACATCACGGGGTGGTGCGCATTGTATGGGTGTGTGTTACGTTACATTCACTAGTAGCAGTGAGAAAAACATCACGGGGTGGTCCGGATTGTATGGGTTTGTGTTACATTAGATTCACTAGTAGCAGTGAGAAAAACATCACGAGGTGGTGCGCATTGTATGGGTGTGTGTTACATTAGATTCACTAGTAGCAGTGAGAAAAACATCACGGGGTGGTGCGCATTGTATGGGTGTGTGTTACATTACATTCACTAGTAGCAGTGAGAAAAACATCACGGGGTGGTGCGCATTGTATGGGTCTGTGTTACATTACATTCACTAGTAGCAGTGAGAAAAACATCACGGGGTGGTGCGCATTGTATGGGTGTGCGTTACATTACATTCACTAGTAGCAGTGAGAAAAACATCACGGGGTGGTGCGCATTGTATGGTTGTGTGTTACATTACATTCACTAGTAGGAGTGAGACAAACATCACGGGGTGGTGCGCATTGTATGGGTGTGTGTTACATTACATTCACTAGTAGGAGTTAGAAAAACATCACGGGGTGGTGCGCATTGTATGGGTGTGTGTTACATTACATTCACTAGTAGGAGTTAGAAAAACATCACGGGGTGGTGGGCATTGTATGGGTGTGTGTTACATTAGATTCACTAGTAGGATTGAGAAAAACATCACGGGGTGGTGCGCATTGTATGGGTGTGTGTTACATTACATTCACTAGTAGGAGTGAGAAAAACATCACGGGGTGGTGCGCATTGTATGGGTGTGTGTTACATTACATTCACTAGTAGGAGTGAGAAAAACATCACGGGGTGGTGCGCATTGTATGGGTGTGTGTTACATTACGTTCACTAGTAGGAGTGAGAAAAACATCACGGGGTGGTGCGCATTGTATGGGTGTGTGTTACATTACATTCACTAGTAGGAGTGAGAAAAACATCACGGGGTGGTGCGCATTGTATGGGTGTGTGTTACATTAGATTCACTAGTAGGAGTGAGAAAAACATCACGGGGTGGTGCGCATTGTATGGGTGTGTGTTACATTAGATTCACTAGTAGGAGTGAGAAAAACATCACGGGATGGTGCACATTGTATGGGTGTGTGTTACATTACATTCACTAGTAGGAGTGAGAAAAACCTCACGGGGTGGTGCGCATTGTACGGGTGTGTGTTACATTGGATTCACTAGTAGGAGTGAGAAAAACCTCACGGGGTGGTGTGCATTGTATGGGTGTGTGTTACATTGGATTCACTAGTAGGAGTGAGAAAAACATCACGGGGTGGCGCGCATTGTATGTGTGTGTGTTACATTGGATTCACTAGTAGGAGTGAGAAAAACATCACGGGGTGGTGCGCATTGTATGGGTGTGTGTTACATTACATTCACTAGTAGGATTGAGAAAAACATCACGGGGTGGTGCGCATTGTATGGGTGTGTGTTACATTACATTCACTAGTAGGAGTGAGAAAAACATCATGGGGTGGTGCACATTGTATGGGTGTGTGTTACATTAGATTCACTAGTAGCAGTGAGAAAAACATCACGGGGTGGTGCGCATTGTATGGGTGTGTGTTACATTACATTCACTAGTAGGAGTGAGAAAAACATCACGGGGTGGTGCGCATTGTATGGGTGTGTGTTACATTAGATTCACTAGTAGCAGTGAGAAAAACATCACGGGGTGGTGCGCATTGTATGGGTGTGTGTTACATTAGATTCACTAGTAGCAGTGAGAAAAACATCACGGGGTGGTGTGCATTGTATGGGTGTGTGTTACATTACATTCACTAGTAGGAGTGAGAAAAACATCACGGGGTGGTGCGCATTGTATGGGTGTGTGTTACATTACATTCACTAGTAGCAGTGAGAAAAACATCACGGGGTGGTGCGCATTGTATGGGTGTGTGTTACATTAGATTCACTAGTAGGAGTGAGAAAAACATCTCGGGGTGGTGCGCATTGTATGGGTGTGTGTTACATTGGATTCACTAGTAGGAGTGAGAAAAACATCACGGGGTGGTGCGCATTGTATGGGTGTGTGTTACATTGGATTCACTAGTAGGAGTGAGAAAAACATCACGGGGTGGTGCGCATTGTATGGGTGTGTGTTACATTGGATTCACTAGTAGGAGTGAGAAAAACATCACGGGGTGGTGCGCATTGGATGGGTGTGTGTTACATTACATTCACTAGTAGGAGTGAGAAAAACATCACGGGGTGGTGCACATTGTATGGGTGTGTGTTACATTACATTCACTAGTAGCAGTGAGAAAAACATCACGGGGTGGTGCGCATTGTATGGGTGTGTGTTACATTAGATTCACTAGTAGGAGTGAGAAAAACATCACGGGGTGGTGCGCATTGTATGGGTGTGTGTTACATTAGATTCACTAGTAGGAGTGAGAAAAACATCATGGGGTGGTGCGCATTGAATGGGTGTGTGTTACATTACATTCACTAGTAGGAGTGAGAAAAACCTCACGGCGTGGTGCGCATTGTATGGGTGTGTGTTACATTGGATTCACTAGTAGGAGTGAGAAAAACCTCACGGGGTGGTGCGCATTGTATGGGTGTGTGTTACATTGGATTCACTAGTAGGAGTGAGAAAAACATCACGGGGTGGTGCGCATTGTATGGGTGTGTGTTACATTAGATTCACTAGTAGGAGTGAGAAAAACATCATGGGGTGGTGCGCATTGTATGGGTGTGTGTTACATTAGATTCACTAGTAGGAGTGAGAAAAACCTCACGGCGTGGTGCGCATTGTATGGGTGTGTGTTACATTGGATTCACTAGTAGGAGTGAGAAAAACCTCACGGGGTGGTGCGCATTGTATGGGTGTGTGTTACATTGGATTCACTAGTAGGAGTGAGAAAAACATCACGGGGTGGCGCGCATTGTATGTGTGTGTGTTACATTGGATTCACTAGTAGGAGTGAGAAAAACATCACGGGGTGGTGCGCATTGTATGGGTGTGTGTAACATTACATTCACTAGTAGGATTGAGAAAAACATCACGGGGTGGTACGCATTGTATGGGTGTGTGTTACATTACATTCACTAGTAGGAGTGAGAAAAACATCATGGGGTGGTGCACATTGTATGGGTGTGTGTTACATTAGATTCACTAGTAGCAGTGAGAAAAACATCACGGGGTGGTGCGCATTGTATGGGTGTGTGTTACATTACATTCCCTAGTAGAAGTGAGAAAAACATCACGGGGTGGTGCGCATTGTATGGGTGTGTGTTACATTACATTCACTAGTAGCAGTGAGAAAAACATCACGGGGTGGTGCGCATTGTATGGGTGTGTGTTACATTAGATTCACTAGTAGCAGTGAGAAAAACATCACGGGGTGGTGCGCATTGTATGGGTGTGTGTTACATTAGATTCACTAGTAGCAGTGAGAAAAACATCACGGGGTGGTGCGCATTGTATGGGTGTGTGTTACATTACATTCACTAGTAGGAGTGAGAAAAACATCACGGGGTGGTGCGCATTGTATGGGTATGTGTTACATTACATTCACTAGTAGCAGTGAGAAAAACATCACGGGGTGGTGCGCATTGTATGGGTGTGTGTTACATTAGATTCACTAGTAGGAGTGAGAAAAACATCTCGGGGTGGTGCGCATTGTATGGGTGTGTGTTACATTGGATTCACTAGTAGGAGTGAGAAAAACATCACGGGGTGGTGCGCATTGTATGGGTGTGTGTTACATTGGATTCACTAGTAGGAGTGAGAAAAACATCACGGGGTGGTGCGCATTGTATGGGTGTGTGTTACATTGGATTCACTAGTAGGAGTGAGAAAAACATCACGGGGTGGTGCACATTGTATGGGTGTGTGTTACATTACATTCACTAGTAGGAGTGAGAAAAACATCACGGGGTGGTGCGCATGTATGGGTGTGTGTTACATTACATTCACTAGTAGCAGTGAGAAAAACATCACGGGGTGGTGCGCATTGTATGGGTGTGTGTTACATTACATTCACTAGTAGCAGTGAGAAAAACATCACGGGGTGGTGCGCATTGTATTTGTGTGTGTTACATTACATTCACTAGTAGCAGTGAGAAAAACGTCACGGGGTGGTGCGCATTGTATGGGTGTGTGTTACATTACATTCACTAGTAGCAGTGAGAAAAACATCAAGGGGTGGTGCGCATTGTATGGGTGTGTGTTACATTACATTCACTAGTAGGAGTGAGAAAAAACATCACGGGGTGGTGCGCATTGTATGGGTGTGTGTTATATTAGATTCACTAGTAGGAGTGAGAAAAACATCACGGGGTGATGCGCATTGCATGGGTGTGTGTTACATTACATTCACTAGTAGGAGTGAGAAAAACCTCACGGGGTGGTGCGCATTTTATGGGTGTGTGTTACATTGGATTCACTAGTAGGAGTGAGAAAAACATCACGGGGTGGTGCGCATTGTATGGGTGTGTGTTACATTGGATTCACTAGTAGGAGTGAGAAAAACATCACGGGGTGGTGCGCATTGTATGGGTGTGTGTTACATTGGCTTCACTAGTAGGAGTGAGAAAAACATCACGGGGTGGTGCGCATTGTATGGGTGTGTGTTACATTACATTCACTAGTAGGATTGAGAAAAACATCACGGGGTGGTGCGCATTGTATGGGTGTGTGTTACATTACATTCACTAGTAGGAGTGAGAAAAACATCACGGGGTGGTGCGCATTGTATGGGTGTGTGTTACATTAGATTCACTAGTAGCAGTGAGAAAAACATCACGTGGTGGTGCGCATTGTATAGGTGTGTGTTACATTGGATTCACTAGTAGGAGTGAGAAAAACATCACGGGGTGGTGCGCATTGTATGGGTGTGTGTTACATTAGATTCACTAGTAGCAGTGAGAAAAACATCACGGGGTGGTGCGCATTGTATAGGTGTGTGTTACATTGGATTCACTAGTAGGAGTGAGAAAAACATCACGGGGTGGTGCGAATTGTATGGGTGTGTGTTACATTGGATTCACTAGTAGGAGTGAGAAAAACATCACGGGGTGGTGCGCATTGTATGGGTGTGTGTTACATTGGATTCACTATTAGGAGTGAGAAAAACATCACGGGGTGGTGCGCATTGTATGGGTGTGTGTTACATTACATTCACTAGTAGCAGTGAGAAAAACATCACGGTGTGGTGCGCATTGTATGGGTGTGTGTTACATTACATTCACTAGTAGCAGTGAGAAAAACATCACGGGGTGGTGCGCATTGTATGGGTGTGTGTTACATTACATTCACTAGTAGGAGTGAGAAAAACATCACGGGGTGGTGCGCATTGTATGGGTGTGTGTTACATTAGATTCACTAGTAGCAGTGAGAAAAACATCACGTGGTGGTGCGCATTGTATGGGTGTGTGTTACATTAGATTCACTAGTAGCAGTGAGAAAAACATCACGGGGTGGTGTGCATTGTATGGGTGTGTGTTACATTACATTCACTAGTAGGAGTGAGAAAAACATCACGGGGTGGTGCGCATTGTATGGGTGTGTGTTACATTACATTCACTAGTAGCAGTGGGAAAAACATCACGGGGTGGTGCGCATTGTATGGGTGTGTGTTACATTAGATTCACTAGTAGGAGTGAGAAAAACATCTCGGGGTGGGGCGCATTGTATGGGTGTGTGTTACATTGGATTCACTAGTAGGAGTGAGATAAACATCACGGGGTGGTGCGCATTGTATGGGTGTGTGTTACATTGGATTCACTAGTAGGAGTGAGAAAAACATCACGGGGTGGTGCGCATTGTATGGGTGTGTGTTACATTGGATTCACTAGTAGGAGTGAGAAAAACATCACGGGGTGGTGCGCATTGTATGGGTGTGTGTTACATTACATTCACTAGTAGGAGTGAGAAAAACATCACGGGGTGGTGCGCATTGTATGGGTGTGTGTTACATTACATTCACTAGTAGCAGTGAAAAAAACATCACGGGGTGGTGTGCATTGTATGGGTGTGTGTTACATTACATTCACTAGTAGCAGTGAGAAAAACATCACGGGGTGGTGCGCATTGTATGGGTGTGTGCTACATTACAATCACTAGTAGCAGTGAGAAAAACATCACGGGGTGGTGCGCATTGTATGGGTGTGTGTTACATTACATTGACTAGTAGCAGTGAGAAAAACATCACGGGGTGGTGCGCATTGTATGGGTGTGTGTTACATTACATTCACTAGTAGCAGTGAGAAAAACATCACGGGGTGGTTCGCATTGTATTGGTGTGTGTTACATTACATTCACTAGTAACAGTGAGAAAAAAATCACGGGGTGGTGCGCATTGTATGGGTGTGTGCTACATTAGATTCACTAGTAGGAGTGGGAAAAACATCACGGGGTGGTGCGCATTGTATGGGTGTGTGTTACATTACATTCACTAGTAGCAGTGAGAAAAACATCACGGGGTGGTGCGCATTGTATTTGTGTGTGTTACATTACATTCACTAGTAGGAGTGAGAAAAACATCACGGGGTGGTGCGCATTGTATGGGTGTGTGTTACATTACATTCACTAGTAGCAGTGAGAAAAACATCACGGGGTGGTGCGCATTGTATGGGTGTGTGTTACATTAGATTCACTAGTAGGAGTGAGAAAAACATCTCGGGGTGGGGCGCATTGTATGGGTGTGTGTTACATTGGATTCACTAGTAGGAGTGAGAAAAACATCACGGGGTGGTGCGCATTGTATGGGTGTGTGTTACATTGGATTCACTAGTAGGAGTGAGAAAAACAGCACGGGGTGGTGCGCATTGTATGGGTGTGTGTTACATTACATTCACTAGTAGCAGTGAGAAAAACATCACGGGGTGGTGCGCATTGTATGGGTGTGTGTTACATTAGATTCACTAGTAGGAGTGAGAAAAACATCTCGGGGTGGGGCGCATTGTATGGGTGTGTGTTACATTGGATTCACTAGTAGGAGTGAGAAAAACATCACGGGGTGGTGCGCATTGTATGGGTGTGTGTTACATTGGATTCACTAGTAGGAGTGAGAAAAACATCACGGGGTGGTGCGCATTGTATGGGTGTGTGTTACATTGGATTCACTAGTAGGAGTGAGAAAAACATCACGGGGTGGTGCGCATTGTATGGGTGTGTGTTACATTACATTCACTAGTAGGAGTGAGAAAAACATCACGGGGTGGTGCGCATTGTATGGGTGTGTGTTACATTACATTCACTAGTAGCAGTGAGAAAAACATCACGGGGTGGTGCGCATTGTATGGGTGTGTGTTACATTACATTCACTAGTAGCAGTGAGAAAAACATCACGGGGTGGTGCGCATTGTATTTGTGTGTGTTACATTACATTCACTAGTAGGAGTGAGAAAAACAAAACGGGGTGGTGCGCATTGTATGGGTGTGTGTTACATTACATTCACTAGTAGCAGTGAGAAAAACATCACGGGGTGGTGCGCATTGTATGGGTGTGTGTTACATTACAATCACTAGTAGCAGTGAGAAAAACATCACGGGGTGGTGCGCATTGTATGGGTGTGTGTTACATTACATTGACTAGTAGCAGTGAGAAAAACATCACGGGGTGGTGCGCATTGTATGGGTGTGTGTTACATTACATTCACTAGTAGCAGTGAGAAAAACATCACGGGGTGGTTCGCATTGTATTGGTGTGTGTTACATTACATTCGCTAGTAACAGTGAGAAAAAAATCACGGGGTGGTGCGCATTGTATGGGTGTGTGCTACATTAGATTCACTAGTAGGAGTGGGAAAAACATCACGGGGTGGTGCGCATTGTATGGGTGTGTGTTACATTACATTCACTAGTAGCAGTGAGAAAAACATCACGGGGTGGTGCGCATTGTATTTGTGTGTGTTACATTACATTCACTAGTAGGAGTGAGAAAAACATCACGGGGTGGTGCGCATTGTATGGGTGTGTGTTACATTACATTCACTAGTAGCAGTGAGAAAAACATCACGGGGTGGTGCGCATTGTATGGGTGTGTGTTACATTAGATTCACTAGTAGGAGTGAGAAAAACATCTCGGGGTGGGGCGCATTGTATGGGTGTGTGTTACATTGGATTCACTAGTAGGAGTGAGAAAAACATCACGGGGTGGTGCGCATTGTATGGGTGTGTGTTACATTGGATTCACTAGTAGGAGTGAGAAAAACATCACGGGGTGGTGCGCATTGTATGGGTGTGTGTTACATTACATTCACTAGTAGCAGTGAGAAAAACATCACGGGGTGGTGCGCATTGTATGGGTGTGTGTTACATTACATTCACTAGTAGCAGTGAGAAAAACATCACGGGGTGGTGCGCATTGTATTTGTGTGTGTTACATTACATTCACTAGTAGGAGTGAGAAAAACATCACGGGGTGGTGCGCATTGTATGGGTGTGTGTTACATTACATTCACTAGTAGCAGTGAGAAAAACATCACGGGGTGGTGCGCATTGTATGGGTGTGTGTTACATTACAATCACTAGTAGCAGTGAGAAAAACATCACGGGGTGGTGCGCATTGTATGGGTGTGTGTTACATTACATTGACTAGTAGCAGTGAGAAAAACATCACGGGGTGGTGCGCATGGTATGGGTGTGTGTTACATTACATTCACTAGTAGCAGTGAGAAAAACATCACGGGGTGGTTCGCATTGTATTGGTGTGTGTTACATTACATTCACTAGTAACAGTGAGAAAAAAATCACGGGGTGGTGCGCATTGTATGGGTGTGTGCTACATTAGATTCACTAGTAGGAGTGGGAAAAACATCACGGGGTGGTGCGCATTGTATGGGTGTGTGTTACATTACATTCACTAGTAGCAGCGAGAAAAACATCACGGGGTGGTGCGCATTGTATGGGTGTGTGTTACATTACATTCACTAGTAGCAGTGAGAAAAACATCACGGGATGGTGCGCATTGTATGGGTGTGTGTTACATTACATTCACTAGTAGGAGTGAGAAAAACATCACGGGGTGGTGCGCATTGTATGGGTGTGTGTTACATTACATTCACTATTAGGAGTTAGAAAAACATCACGGGGTGGTGCGCATTGTATGGGTGTGTGTTACATTACATTCACTAGTAGGAGTGAGAAAAACATCACGGGGTGGTGCGCATTGTATGGGTGTGTGTTACATTAGATTCACTAGTAGGAGTGAGGAAAACATCACGGGGTGGTGCGCATTGTATGGGTGTGTGTTAAATTACATTCACTAGTAGCAGTGAGAAAAACATCACGGGGTGGTGCGCATTGTATGGGTGTGTGTTACATTAGATTCACTAGTAGGAGTGAGGAAAACATCACGGGGTGGTGCGCATTGTATGGGTGTGTGTTAAATTACATTCACTAGTAGCAGTGAGAAAAACATCACGGTGTGGTGCGCATTGTATGGGTGTGTGTTACATTACATTCACTAGTAGGAGTGAGAAAAACATCACGGGGTGGTGCGCATTGTATGGGTGTGTGTTACATTACATTCACTAGTAGCAGTGAGAAAAACATCACGGGGTGGTGCGCATTGTATGGGTGTGTGTTACATTACATTCACTAGTAGCAGTGAGAAAAACATCACGGGGTGGTGCGCATTGTATTTGTGTGTGTTACATTACATTCACTAGTAGGAGTGAGAAAAACATCACGGGGTGGTGCGCATTGTATGGGTGTGTGTTACATTACATTCACTAGTAGCAGTGAGAAAAACATCACGGGGTGGTGCGCATTGTATGGGTGTGTGTTACATTACAATCACTAGTAGCAGTGAGAAAAACATCACGGGGTGGTGCGCATTGTATGGGTGTGTGTTACATTACATTGACTAGTAGCAGTGAGAAAAACATCACGGGGTGGTGCGCATTGTATGGGTGTGTGTTACATTACATTCACTAGTAGCAGTGAGAAAAACATCACGGGGTGGTTCGCATTGTATTGGTGTGTGTTACATTACATTCACTAGTAACAGTGAGAAAAAAATCACGGGGTGGTGCGCATTGTATGGGTGTGTGCTACATTAGATTCACTAGTAGGAGTGGGAAAAACATCACGGGGTGGTGCGCATTGTATGGGTGTGTGTTACATTACATTCACTAGTAGCAGTGAGAAAAACATCACGGGGTGGTGCGCATTGTATTTGTGTGTGTTACATTACATTCACTAGTAGGAGTGAGAAAAACATCACGGGGTGGTGCGCATTGTATGGGTGTGTGTTACATTACATTCACTAGTAGCAGTGAGAAAAACATCACGGGGTGGTGCGCATTGTATGGGTGTGTGTTACATTAGATTCACTAGTAGGAGTGAGAAAAACATCTCGGGGTGGGGCGCATTGTATGGGTGTGTGTTACATTGGATTCACTAGTAGGAGTGAGAAAAACATCACGGGGTGGTGCGCATTGTATGGGTGTGTGTTACATTGGATTCACTAGTAGGAGTGAGAAAAACATCACGGGGTGGTGCGCATTGTATGGGTGTGTGTTACATTACATTCACTAGTAGCAGTGAGAAAAACATCACGGGGTGGTGCGCATTGTATGGGTGTGTGTTACATTACATTCACTAGTAGCAGTGAGAAAAACATCACGGGGTGGTGCGCATTGTATTTGTGTGTGTTACATTACATTCACTAGTAGGAGTGAGAAAAACATCACGGGGTGGTGCGCATTGTATGGGTGTGTGTTACATTACATTCGCTAGTAGCAGTGAGAAAAACATCACGGGGTGGTTCGCATTGTATTGGTGTGTGTTACATTACATTCACTAGTAACAGTGAGAAAAAAATCACGGGGTGGTGCGCATTGTATGGGTGTGTGCTACATTAGATTCACTAGTAGGAGTGGGAAAAACATCACGGGGTGGTGCGCATTGTATGGGTGTGTGTTACATTACATTCACTAGTAGCAGTGAGAAAAACATCACGGGGTGGTGCGCATTGTATTTGTGTGTGTTACATTACATTCACTAGTAGGAGTGAGAAAAACATCACGGGGTGGTGCGCATTGTATGGGTGTGTGTTACATTACATTCACTAGTAGCAGTGAGAAAAACATCACGGGGTGGTGCGCATTGTATGGGTGTGTGTTACATTAGATTCACTAGTAGGAGTGAGAAAAACATCTCGGGGTGGGGCGCATTGTATGGGTGTGTGTTACATTGGATTCACTAGTAGGAGTGAGAAAAACATCACGGGGTGGTGCGCATTGTATGGGTGTGTGTTACATTGGATTCACTAGTAGGAGTGAGAAAAACATCACGGGGTGGTGCGCATTGTATGGGTGTGTGTTACATTACATTCACTAGTAGCAGTGAGAAAAACATCACGGGGTGGTGCGCATTGTATGGGTGTGTGTTACATTACATTCACTAGTAGCAGTGAGAAAAACATCACGGGGTGGTGCGCATTGTATTTGTGTGTGTTACATTACATTCACTAGTAGGAGTGAGAAAAACATCACGGGATGGTGCACATTGTATGGGTGTGTGTTACATTACATTCACTAGTAGGAGTGAGAAAAACCTCACGGGGTGGTGCGCATTGTACGGGTGTGTGTTACATTGGATTCACTAGTAGGAGTGAGAAAAACCTCACGGGGTGGTGTGCATTGTATGGGTGTGTGTTACATTACATTCACTAGTAGGAGTGAGAAAAACATCACGGGGTGGTGCGCATTGTATGGGTGTGTGTTACATTACATTCACTAGTAGCAGTGAGAAAAACATCACGGGGTGGTGCGCATTGTATGGGTGTGTGTTACATTACATTCACTAGTAGGAGTGAGAAAAACCTCACGGGGTGGTGCGCATTGTACGGGTGTGTGTTACATTGGATTCACTAGTAGGAGTGAGAAAAACCTCACGGGGTGGTGTGCATTGTATGGGTGTGTGTTACATTACATTCACTAGTAGGAGTGAGAAAAACATCACGGGGTGGTGCGCATTGTATGGGTGTGTGTTACATTACATTCACTAGTAGCAGTGAGAAAAACATCACGGGGTGGTGCGCATTGTATGGGTGTGTGTTACATTACAATCACTAGTAGCAGTGAGAAAAACATCACGGGGTGGTGCGCATTGTATGGGTGTGTGTTACATTACATTGACTAGTAGCAGTGAGAAAAACATCACGGGGTGGTGCGCATTGTATGGGTGTGTGTTACATTACATTCACTAGTAGCAGTGAGAAAAACATCACGGGGTGGTGCGCATTGTATGGGTGTGTGTTACATTAGATTCACTAGTAGGAGTGAGAAAAACATCTCGGGGTGGGGCGCATTGTATGGGTGTGTGTTACATTGGATTCACTAGTAGGAGTGAGAAAAACATCACGGGGTGGTGCGCATTGTATGGGTGTGTGTTACATTGGATTCACTAGTAGGTGTGAGAAAAACAACACGGGGTGGTGCGCATTGTATGGGTGTGTGTTACATTACATTCACTAGTAGCAGTGAGAAAAACATCACGGGGTGGTGCGCATTGTATGGGTGTGTGTTACATTACATTCACTAGTAGCAGTGAGAAAAACATCACGGGGTGGTGCGCATTGTATTTGTGTGTGTTACATTACATTCACTAGTAGGAGTGAGAAAAACATCACGGGGTGGTGCGCATTGTATGGGTGTGTGTTACATTACATTCACTAGTAGCAGTGAGAAAAACATCACGGGGTGGTTCGCATTGTATTGGTGTGTGTTACATTACATTCACTAGTAACAGTGAGAAAAAAATCACGGGGTGGTGCGCATTGTATGGGTGTGTGCTACATTAGATTCACTAGTAGGAGTGGGAAAAACATCACGGGGTGGTGCGCATTGTATGGGTGTGTGTTACATTACATTCACTAGTAGCAGTGAGAAAAACATCACGGGGTGGTGCGCATTGTATTTGTGTGTGTTACATTACATTCACTAGTAGGAGTGAGAAAAACATCACGGGGTGGTGCGCATTGTATGGGTGTGTGTTACATTACATTCACTAGTAGCAGTGAGAAAAACATCACGGGGTGGTGCGCATTGTATGGGTGTGTGTTACATTAGATTCACTAGTAGGAGTGAGAAAAACATCTCGGGGTGGGGCGCATTGTATGGGTGTGTGTTACATTGGATTCACTAGTAGGAGTGAGAAAAACATCACGGGGTGGTGCGCATTGTATGGGTGTGTGTTACATTGGATTCACTAGTAGGAGTGAGAAAAACATCACGGGGTGGTGCGCATTGTATGGGTGTGTGTTACATTACATTCACTAGTAGCAGTGAGAAAAACATCACGGGGTGGTGCGCATTGTATGGGTGTGTGTTACATTACATTCACTAGTAGCAGTGAGAAAAACATCACGGGGTGGTGCGCATTGTATTTGTGTGTGTTACATTACATTCACTAGTAGGAGTGAGAAAAACATCACGGGATGGTGCACATTGTATGGGTGTGTGTTACATTACATTCACTAGTAGGAGTGAGAAAAACCTCACGGGGTGGTGCGCATTGTACGGGTGTGTGTTACATTGGATTCACTAGTAGGAGTGAGAAAAACCTCACGGGGTGGTGTGCATTGTATGGGTGTGTGTTACATTACATTCACTAGTAGGAGTGAGAAAAACATCACGGGGTGGTGCGCATTGTATGGGTGTGTGTTACATTGGATTCACTAGTAGGAGTGAGAAAAACATCACGGGGTGGTGCGCATTGTATGGGTGTGTGTTACATTGGATTCACTAGTAGGAGTGAGAAAAACATCACGGGGTGGTGCGCATTGTATGGGTGTGTGTTACATTGGATTCACTAGTAGGAGTGAGAAAAACATCACGGGGTGGTGCACATTGTATGGGTGTGTGTTACATTACATTCACTAGTAGGAGTGAGAAAAACATCACGGGGTGGTGCGCATGTATGGGTGTGTGTTACATTACATTCACTAGTAGCAGTGAGAAAAACATCACGGGGTGGTGCGCATTGTATGGGTGTGTGTTACATTACATTCACTAGTAGCAGTGAGAAAAACATCACGGGGTGGTGCGCATTGTATTTGTGTGTGTTACATTACATTCACTAGTAGCAGTGAGAAAAACGTCACGGGGTGGTGCGCATTGTATGGGTGTGTGTTACATTACATTCACTAGTAGCAGTGAGAAAAACATCAAGGGGTGGTGCGCATTGTATGGGTGTGTGTTACATTACATTCACTAGTAGGAGTGAGAAAAAACATCACGGGGTGGTGCGCATTGTATGGGTGTGTGTTATATTAGATTCACTAGTAGGAGTGAGAAAAACATCACGGGGTGGTGCGCATTGTATGGGTGTGTGTTACATTACATTCACTAGTAGGAGTGAGAAAAACCTCACGGGGTGGTGCGCATTTTATGGGTGTGTGTTACATTGGATTCACTAGTAGGAGTGAGAAAAACATCACGGGGTGGTGCGCATTGTATGGGTGTGTGTTACATTGGATTCACTAGTAGGAGTGAGAAAAACATCACGGGGTGGTGCGCATTGTATGGGTGTGTGTTACATTGGCTTCACTAGTAGGAGTGAGAAAAACATCACGGGGTGGTGCGCATTGTATGGGTGTGTGTTACATTACATTCACTAGTAGGATTGAGAAAAACATCACGGGGTGGTGCGCATTGTATGGGTGTGTGTTACATTACATTCACTAGTAGGAGTGAGAAAAACATCACGGGGTGGTGCGCATTGTATGGGTGTGTGTTACATTAGATTCACTAGTAGCAGTGAGAAAAACATCACGTGGTGGTGCGCATTGTATAGGTGTGTGTTACATTGGATTCACTAGTAGGAGTGAGAAAAACATCACGGGGTGGTGCGCATTGTATGGGTGTGTGTTACATTAGATTCACTAGTAGCAGTGAGAAAAACATCACGGGGTGGTGCGCATTGTATAGGTGTGTGTTACATTGGATTCACTAGTAGGAGTGAGAAAAACATCACGGGGTGGTGCGAATTGTATGGGTGTGTGTTACATTGGATTCACTAGTAGGAGTGAGAAAAACATCACGGGGTGGTGCGCATTGTATGGGTGTGTGTTACATTGGATTCACTAGTAGGAGTGAGAAAAACATCACGGGGTGGTGCGCATTGTATGGGTGTGTGTTACATTGGATTCACTATTAGGAGTGAGAAAAACATCACGGGGTGGTGCGCATTGTATGGGTGTGTGTTACATTACATTCACTAGTAGCAGTGAGAAAAACATCACGGTGTGGTGCGCATTGTATGGGTGTGTGTTACATTACATTCACTAGTAGCAGTGAGAAAAACATCACGGGGTGGTGCGCATTGTATGGGTGTGTGTTACATTACATTCACTAGTAGGAGTGAGAAAAACATCACGGGGTGGTGCGCATTGTATGGGTGTGTGTTACATTAGATTCACTAGTAGCAGTGAGAAAAACATCACGTGGTGGTGCGCATTGTATGGGTGTGTGTTACATTAGATTCACTAGTAGCAGTGAGAAAAACATCACGGGGTGGTGTGCATTGTATGGGTGTGTGTTACATTACATTCACTAGTAGGAGTGAGAAAAACATCACGGGGTGGTGCGCATTGTATGGGTGTGTGTTACATTACATTCACTAGTAGCAGTGGGAAAAACATCACGGGGTGGTGCGCATTGTATGGGTGTGTGTTACATTAGATTCACTAGTAGGAGTGAGAAAAACATCTCGGGGTGGGGCGCATTGTATGGGTGTGTGTTACATTGGATTCACTAGTAGGAGTGAGAAAAACATCACGGGGTGGTGCGCATTGTATGGGTGTGTGTTACATTGGATTCACTAGTAGGAGTGAGAAAAACATCACGGGGTGGTGCGCATTGTATGGGTGTGTGTTACATTGGATTCACTAGTAGGAGTGAGAAAAACATCACGGGGTGGTGCGCATTGTATGGGTGTGTGTTACATTACATTCACTAGTAGGAGTGAGAAAAACATCACGGGGTGGTGCGCATTGTATGGGTGTGTGTTACATTACATTCACTAGTAGCAGTGAAAAAAACATCACGGGGTGGTGCGCATTGTATGGGTGTGTGTTTCATTACATTCACTAGTAGCAGTGAGAAAAACATCACGGGGTGGTGCGCATTGTATGGGTGTGTGCTACATTACAATCACTAGTAGCAGTGAGAAAAACATCACGGGGTGGTGCGCATTGTATGGGTGTGTGTTACATTACATTGACTAGTAGCAGTGAGAAAAACATCACGGGGTGGTGCGCATTGTATGGGTGTGTGTTACATTACATTCACTAGTAGCAGTGAGAAAAACATCACGGGGTGGTTCGCATTGTATTGGTGTGTGTTACATTACATTCACTAGTAACAGTGAGAAAAAAATCACGGGGTGGTGCGCATTGTATGGGTGTGTGCTACATTAGATTCACTAGTAGGAGTGGGAAAAACATCACGGGGTGGTGCGCATTGTATGGGTGTGTGTTACATTACATTCACTAGTAGCAGTGAGAAAAACATCACGGGGTGGTGCGCATTGTATTTGTGTGTGTTACATTACATTCACTAGTAGGAGTGAGAAAAACATCACGGGGTGGTGCGCATTGTATGGGTGTGTGTTACATTACATTCACTAGTAGCAGTGAGAAAAACATCACGGGGTGGTGCGCATTGTATGGGTGTGTGTTACATTAGATTCACTAGTAGGAGTGAGAAAAACATCTCGGGGTGGGGCGCATTGTATGGGTGTGTGTTACATTGGATTCACTAGTAGGAGTGAGAAAAACATCACGGGGTGGTGCGCATTGTATGGGTGTGTGTTACATTGGATTCACTAGTAGGAGTGAGAAAAACAGCACGGGGTGGTGCGCATTGTATGGGTGTGTGTTACATTACATTCACTAGTAGCAGTGAGAAAAACATCACGGGGTGGTGCGCATTGTATGGGTGTGTGTTACATTAGATTCACTAGTAGGAGTGAGAAAAACATCTCGGGGTGGGGCGCATTGTATGGGTGTGTGTTACATTGGATTCACTAGTAGGAGTGAGAAAAACATCACGGGGTGGTGCGCATTGTATGGGTGTGTGTTACATTGGATTCACTAGTAGGAGTGAGAAAAACATCACGGGGTGGTGCGCATTGTATGGGTGTGTGTTACATTGGATTCACTAGTAGGAGTGAGAAAAACATCACGGGGTGGTGCGCATTGTATGGGTGTGTGTTACATTACATTCACTAGTAGGAGTGAGAAAAACATCACGGGGTGGTGCGCATTGTATGGGTGTGTGTTACATTACATTCACTAGTACCAGTGAGAAAAACATCACGGGGTGGTGCGCATTGTATGGGTGTGTGTTACATTACATTCACTAGTAGCAGTGAGAAAAACATCACGGGGTGGTGCGCATTGTATTTGTGTGTGTTACATTACATTCACTAGTAGGAGTGAGAAAAACAAAACGGGGTGGTGCGCATTGTATGGGTGTGTGTTACATTACATTCACTAGTAGCAGTGAGAAAAACATCACGGGGTGGTGCGCATTGTATGGGTGTGTGTTACATTACAATCACTAGTAGCAGTGAGAAAAACATCACGGGGTGGTGCGCATTGTATGGGTGTGTGTTACATTACATTGACTAGTAGCAGTGAGAAAAACATCACGGGGTGGTGCGCATTGTATGGGTGTGTGTTACATTACATTCACTAGTAGCAGTGAGAAAAACATCACGGGGTGGTTCGCATTGTATTGGTGTGTGTTACATTACATTCGCTAGTAACAGTGAGAAAAAAATCACGGGGTGGTGCGCATTGTATGGGTGTGTGCTACATTAGATTCACTAGTAGGAGTGGGAAAAACATCACGGGGTGGTGCGCATTGTATGGGTGTGTGTTACATTACATTCACTAGTAGCAGTGAGAAAAACATCACGGGGTGGTGCGCATTGTATTTGTGTGTGTTACATTACATTCACTAGTAGGAGTGAGAAAAACATCACGGGGTGGTGCGCATTGTATGGGTGTGTGTTACATTACATTCACTAGTAGCAGTGAGAAAAACATCACGGGGTGGTGCGCATTGTATGGGTGTGTGTTACATTAGATTCACTAGTAGGAGTGAGAAAAACATCTCGGGGTGGGGCGCATTGTATGGGTGTGTGTTACATTGGATTCACTAGTAGGAGTGAGAAAAACATCACGGGGTGGTGCGCATTGTATGGGTGTGTGTTACATTGGATTCACTAGTAGGAGTGAGAAAAACATCACGGGGTGGTGCGCATTGTATGGGTGTGTGTTACATTACATTCACTAGTAGCAGTGAGAAAAACATCACGGGGTGGTGCGCATTGTATGGGTGTGTGTTACATTACATTCACTAGTAGCAGTGAGAAAAACATCACGGGGTGGTGCGCATTGTATTTGTGTGTGTTACATTACATTCACTAGTAGGAGTGAGAAAAACATCACGGGGTGGTGCGCATTGTATGGGTGTGTGTTACATTACATTCACTAGTAGCAGTGAGAAAAACATCACGGGGTGGTGCGCATTGTATGGGTGTGTGTTACATTACAATCACTAGTAGCAGTGAGAAAAACATCACGGGGTGGTGCGCATTGTATGGGTGTGTGTTACATTACATTGACTAGTAGCAGTGAGAAAAACATCACGGGGTGGTGCGCATTGTATGGGTGTGTGTTACATTACATTCACTAGTAGCAGTGAGAAAAACATCACGGGGTGGTTCGCATTGTATTGGTGTGTGTTACATTACATTCACTAGTAACAGTGAGAAAAAAATCACGGGGTGGTGCGCATTGTATGGGTGTGTGTTACATTGGATTCACTAGTAGGAGTGAGAAAAACATCACGGGGTGGTGCGCATTGTATGGGTGTGTGTTACATTACATTCACTAGTAGGAGTGAGAAAAACATCACGGGGTGGTGCGCATTGTATGGGTGTGTGTTACATTACATTCACTAGTACCAGTGAGAAAAACATCACGGGGTGGTGCGCATTGTATGGGTGTGTGTTACATTACATTCACTAGTAGCAGTGAGAAAAACATCACGGGGTGGTGCGCATTGTATTTGTGTGTGTTACATTACATTCACTAGTAGGAGTGAGAAAAACAAAACGGGGTGGTGCGCATTGTATGGGTGTGTGTTACATTACATTCACTAGTAGCAGTGAGAAAAACATCACGGGGTGGTGCGCATTGTATGGGTGTGTGTTACATTACAATCACTAGTAGCAGTGAGAAAAACATCACGGGGTGGTGCGCATTGTATGGGTGTGTGTTACATTACATTGACTAGTAGCAGTGAGAAAAACATCACGGGGTGGTGCGCATTGTATGGGTGTGTGTTACATTACATTCACTAGTAGCAGTGAGAAAAACATCACGGGGTGGTTCGCATTGTATTGGTGTGTGTTACATTACATTCGCTAGTAACAGTGAGAAAAAAATCACGGGGTGGTGCGCATTGTATGGGTGTGTGCTACATTAGATTCACTAGTAGGAGTGGGAAAAACATCACGGGGTGGTGCGCATTGTATGGGTGTGTGTTACATTACATTCACTAGTAGCAGTGAGAAAAACATCACGGGGTGGTGCGCATTGTATTTGTGTGTGTTACATTACATTCACTAGTAGGAGTGAGAAAAACATCACGGGGTGGTGCGCATTGTATGGGTGTGTGTTACATTACATTCACTAGTAGCAGTGAGAAAAACATCACGGGGTGGTGCGCATTGTATGGGTGTGTGTTACATTAGATTCACTAGTAGGAGTGAGAAAAACATCTCGGGGTGGGGCGCATTGTATGGGTGTGTGTTACATTGGATTCACTAGTAGGAGTGAGAAAAACATCACGGGGTGGTGCGCATTGTATGGGTGTGTGTTACATTGGATTCACTAGTAGGAGTGAGAAAAACATCACGGGGTGGTGCGCATTGTATGGGTGTGTGTTACATTACATTCACTAGTAGCAGTGAGAAAAACATCACGGGGTGGTGCGCATTGTATGGGTGTGTGTTACATTACATTCACTAGTAGCAGTGAGAAAAACATCACGGGGTGGTGCGCATTGTATTTGTGTGTGTTACATTACATTCACTAGTAGGAGTGAGAAAAACATCACGGGGTGGTGCGCATTGTATGGGTGTGTGTTACATTACATTCACTAGTAGCAGTGAGAAAAACATCACGGGGTGGTGCGCATTGTATGGGTGTGTGTTACATTACAATCACTAGTAGCAGTGAGAAAAACATCACGGGGTGGTGCGCATTGTATGGGTGTGTGTTACATTACATTGACTAGTAGCAGTGAGAAAAACATCACGGGGTGGTGCGCATTGTATGGGTGTGTGTTACATTACATTCACTAGTAGCAGTGAGAAAAACATCACGGGGTGGTTCGCATTGTATTGGTGTGTGTTACATTACATTCACTAGTAACAGTGAGAAAAAAATCACGGGGTGGTGCGCATTGTATGGGTGTGTGCTACATTAGATTCACTAGTAGGAGTGGGAAAAACATCACGGGGTGGTGCGCATTGTATGGGTGTGTGTTACATTACATTCACTAGTAGCAGCGAGAAAAACATCACGGGGTGGTGCGCATTGTATGGGTGTGTGTTACATTACATTCACTAGTAGCAGTGAGAAAAACATCACGGGATGGTGCGCATTGTATGGGTGTGTGTTACATTACATTCACTAGTAGGAGTGAGAAAAACATCACGGGGTGGTGCGCATTGTATGGGTGTGTGTTACATTACATTCACTATTAGGAGTTAGAAAAACATCACGGGGTGGTGCGCATTGTATGGGTGTGTGTTACATTACATTCACTAGTAGGAGTGAGAAAAACATCACGGGGTGGTGCGCATTGTATGGGTGTGTGTTACATTAGATTCACTAGTAGGAGTGAGGAAAACATCACGGGGTGGTGAGCATTGTATGGGTGTGTGTTAAATTACATTCACTAGTAGCAGTGAGAAAAACATCACGGGGTGGTGCGCATTGTATGGGTGTGTGTTACATTAGATTCACTAGTAGGAGTGAGGAAAACATCACGGGGTGGTGCGCATTGTATGGGTGTGTGTTAAATTACATTCACTAGTAGCAGTGAGGAAAACATCACGGTGTGGTGCGCATTGTATGGGTGTGTGTTACATTACATTCACTAGTAGGAGTGAGAAAAACATCACGGGGTGGTGCGCATTGTATGGGTGTGTGTTACATTACATTCACTAGTAGCAGTGAGAAAAACATCACGGGGTGGTGCGCATTGTATGGGTGTGTGTTACATTACATTCACTAGTAGCAGTGAGAAAAACATCACGGGGTGGTGCGCATTGTATTTGTGTGTGTTACATTACATTCACTAGTAGGAGTGAGAAAAACATCACGGGGTGGTGCGCATTGTATGGGTGTGTGTTACATTACATTCACTAGTAGCAGTGAGAAAAACATCACGGGGTGGTGCGCATTGTATGGGTGTGTGTTACATTACAATCACTAGTAGCAGTGAGAAAAACATCACGGGGTGGTGCGCATTGTATGGGTGTGTGTTACATTACATTGACTAGTAGCAGTGAGAAAAACATCACGGGGTGGTGCGCATTGTATGGGTGTGTGTTACATTACATTCACTAGTAGCAGTGAGAAAAACATCACGGGGTGGTTCGCATTGTATTGGTGTGTGTTACATTACATTCACTAGTAACAGTGAGAAAAAAATCACGGGGTGGTGCGCATTGTATGGGTGTGTGCTACATTAGATTCACTAGTAGGAGTGGGAAAAACATCACGGGGTGGTGCGCATTGTATGGGTGTGTGTTACATTACATTCACTAGTAGCAGTGAGAAAAACATCACGGGGTGGTGCGCATTGTATTTGTGTGTGTTACATTACATTCACTAGTAGGAGTGAGAAAAACATCACGGGGTGGTGCGCATTGTATGGGTGTGTGTTACATTACATTCACTAGTAGCAGTGAGAAAAACATCACGGGGTGGTGCGCATTGTATGGGTGTGTGTTACATTAGATTCACTAGTAGGAGTGAGAAAAACATCTCGGGGTGGGGCGCATTGTATGGGTGTGTGTTACATTGGATTCACTAGTAGGAGTGAGAAAAACATCACGGGGTGGTGCGCATTGTATGGGTGTGTGTTACATTGGATTCACTAGTAGGAGTGAGAAAAACATCACGGGGTGGTGCGCATTGTATGGGTGTGTGTTACATTACATTCACTAGTAGCAGTGAGAAAAACATCACGGGGTGGTGCGCATTGTATGGGTGTGTGTTACATTACATTCACTAGTAGCAGTGAGAAAAACATCACGGGGTGGTGCGCATTGTATTTGTGTGTGTTACATTACATTCACTAGTAGGAGTGAGAAAAACATCACGGGGTGGTGCGCATTGTATGGGTGTGTGTTACATTACATTCACTAGTAGCAGTGAGAAAAACATCACGGGGTGGTTCGCATTGTATTGGTGTGTGTTACATTACATTCACTAGTAACAGTGAGAAAAAAATCACGGGGTGGTGCGCATTGTATGGGTGTGTGCTACATTAGATTCACTAGTAGGAGTGGGAAAAACATCACGGGGTGGTGCGCATTGTATGGGTGTGTGTTACATTACATTCACTAGTAGCAGTGAGAAAAACATCACGGGGTGGTGCGCATTGTATTTGTGTGTGTTACATTACATTCACTAGTAGGAGTGAGAAAAACATCACGGGGTGGTGCGCATTGTATGGGTGTGTGTTACATTACATTCACTAGTAGCAGTGAGAAAAACATCACGGGGTGGTGCGCATTGTATGGGTGTGTGTTACATTAGATTCACTAGTAGGAGTGAGAAAAACATCTCGGGGTGGGGCGCATTGTATGGGTGTGTGTTACATTGGATTCACTAGTAGGAGTGAGAAAAACATCACGGGGTGGTGCGCATTGTATGGGTGTGTGTTACATTGGATTCACTAGTAGGAGTGAGAAAAACATCACGGGGTGGTGCGCATTGTATGGGTGTGTGTTACATTACATTCACTAGTAGCAGTGAGAAAAACATCACGGGGTGGTGCGCATTGTATGGGTGTGTGTTACATTACATTCACTAGTAGCAGTGAGAAAAACATCACGGGGTGGTGCGCATTGTATTTGTGTGTGTTACATTACATTCACTAGTAGGAGTGAGAAAAACATCACGGGGTGGTGCGCATTGTATGGGTGTGTGTTACATTACATTCACTAGTAGCAGTGAGAAAAACATCACGGGGTGGTTCGCATTGTATTGGTGTGTGTTACATTACATTCACTAGTAACAGTGAGAAAAAAATCACGGGGTGGTGCGCATTGTATGGGTGTGTGCTACATTAGATTCACTAGTAGGAGTGGGAAAAACATCACGGGGTGGTGCGCATTGTATGGGTGTGTGTTACATTACATTCACTAGTAGCAGTGAGAAAAACATCACGGGGTGGTGCGCATTGTATTTGTGTGTGTTACATTACATTCACTAGTAGGAGTGAGAAAAACATCACGGGGTGGTGCGCATTGTATGGGTGTGTGTTACATTACATTCACTAGTAGCAGTGAGAAAAACATCACGGGGTGGTGCGCATTGTATGGGTGTGTGTTACATTAGATTCACTAGTAGGAGTGAGAAAAACATCTCGGGGTGGGGCGCATTGTATGGGTGTGTGTTACATTGGATTCACTAGTAGGAGTGAGAAAAACATCACGGGGTGGTGCGCATTGTATGGGTGTGTGTTACATTGGATTCACTAGTAGGAGTGAGAAAAACATCACGGGGTGGTGCGCATTGTATGGGTGTGTGTTACATTACATTCACTAGTAGCAGTGAGAAAAACATCACGGGGTGGTGCGCATTGTATGGGTGTGTGTTACATTACATTCACTAGTAGCAGTGAGAAAAACATCACGGGGTGGTGCGCATTGTATTTGTGTGTGTTACATTACATTCACTAGTAGGAGTGAGAAAAACATCACGGGATGGTGCACATTGTATGGGTGTGTGTTACATTACATTCACTAGTAGGAGTGAGAAAAACCTCACGGGGTGGTGCGCATTGTACGGGTGTGTGTTACATTGGATTCACTAGTAGGAGTGAGAAAAACCTCACGGGGTGGTGTGCATTGTATGGGTGTGTGTTACATTACATTCACTAGTAGGAGTGAGAAAAACATCACGGGGTGGTGCGCATTGTATGGGTGTGTGTTACATTACATTCACTAGTAGCAGTGAGAAAAACATCACGGGGTGGTGCGCATTGTATGGGTGTGTGTTACATTACATTCACTAGTAGGAGTGAGAAAAACCTCACGGGGTGGTGCGCATTGTACGGGTGTGTGTTACATTGGATTCACTAGTAGGAGTGAGAAAAACCTCACGGGGTGGTGTGCATTGTATGGGTGTGTGTTACATTACATTCACTAGTAGGAGTGAGAAAAACATCACGGGGTGGTGCGCATTGTATGGGTGTGTGTTACATTACATTCACTAGTAGCAGTGAGAAAAACATCACGGGGTGGTGCGCATTGTATGGGTGTGTGTTACATTACATTCACTAGTAGGAGTGAGAAAAACCTCACGGGGTGGTGCGCATTGTACGGGTGTGTGTTACATTGGATTCACTAGTAGGAGTGAGAAAAACCTCACGGGGTGGTGTGCATTGTATGGGTGTGTGTTACATTACATTCACTAGTAGGAGTGAGAAAAACATCACGGGGTGGTGCGCATTGTATGGGTGTGTGTTACATTACATTCACTAGTAGCAGTGAGAAAAACATCACGGGGTGGTGCGCATTGTATGGGTGTGTGTTACATTAGAATCACTAGTAGCAGTGAGAAAAACATCACGGGGTGGTGCGCATTGTATGGGTGTGTGTTACATTACATTGACTAGTAGCAGTGAGAAAAACATCACGGGGTGGTGCGCATTGTATGGGTGTGTGTTACATTACATTCACTAGTAGCAGTGAGAAAAACATCACGGGGTGGTGCGCATTGTATGGGTGTGTGTTACATTAGATTCACTAGTAGGAGTGAGAAAAACATCTCGGGGTGGGGCGCATTGTATGGGTGTGTGTTACATTGGATTCACTAGTAGGAGTGAGAAAAACATCACGGGGTGGTGCGCATTGTATGGGTGTGTGTTACATTGGATTCACTAGTAGGAGTGAGAAAAACAACACGGGGTGGTGCGCATTGTATGGGTGTGTGTTACATTACATTCACTAGTAGCAGTGAGAAAAACATCACGGGGTGGTGCGCATTGTATGGGTGTGTGTTACATTACATTCACTAGTAGCAGTGAGAAAAACATCACGGGGTGGTGCGCATTGTATTTGTGTGTGTTACATTACATTCACTAGTAGGAGTGAGAAAAACATCACGGGGTGGTGCGCATTGTATGGGTGTGTGTTACATTACATTCACTAGTAGCAGTGAGAAAAACATCACGGGGTGGTTCGCATTGTATTGGTGTGTGTTACATTACATTCACTAGTAACAGTGAGAAAAAAATCACGGGGTGGTGCGCATTGTATGGGTGTGTGCTACATTAGATTCACTAGTAGGAGTGGGAAAAACATCACGGGGTGGTGCGCATTTTATGGGTGTGTGTTACATTACATTCACTAGTAGCAGTGAGAAAAACATCACGGGGTGGTGCGCATTGTATTTGTGTGTGTTACATTACATTCACTAGTAGGAGTGAGAAAAACATCACGGGGTGGTGCGCATTGTATGGGTGTGTGTTACATTACATTCACTAGTAGCAGTGAGAAAAACATCACGGGGTGGTGCGCATTGTATGGGTGTGTGTTACATTAGATTCACTAGTAGGAGTGAGAAAAACATCTCGGGGTGGGGCGCATTGTATGGGTGTGTGTTACATTGGATTCACTAGTAGGAGTGAGAAAAACATCACGGGGTGGTGCGCATTGTATGGGTGTGTGTTACATTGGATTCACTAGTAGGAGTGAGAAAAACATCACGGGGTGGTGCGCATTGTATGGGTGTGTGTTACATTACATTCACTAGTAGCAGTGAGAAAAACATCACGGGGTGGTGCGCATTGTATGGGTGTGTGTTACATTACATTCACTAGTAGCAGTGAGAAAAACATCACGGGGTGGTGCGCATTGTATTTGTGTGTGTTACATTACATTCACTAGTAGGAGTGAGAAAAACATCACGGGATGGTGCACATTGTATGGGTGTGTGTTACATTACATTCACTAGTAGGAGTGAGAAAAACCTCACGGGGTGGTGCGCATTGTACGGGTGTGTGTTACATTGGATTCACTAGTAGGAGTGAGAAAAACCTCACGGGGTGGTGTGCATTGTATGGGTGTGTGTTACATTACATTCACTAGTAGGAGTGAGAAAAACATCACGGGGTGGTGCGCATTGTATGGGTGTGTGTTACATTACATTCACTAGTAGCAGTGAGAAAAACATCACGGGGTGGTGCGCATTGTATGGGTGTGTGTTACATTACATTCACTAGTAGGAGTGAGAAAAACCTCACGGGGTGGTGCGCATTGTACGGGTGTGTGTTACATTGGATTCACTAGTAGGAGTGAGAAAAACCTCACGGGGTGGTGTGCATTGTATGGGTGTGTGTTACATTACATTCACTAGTAGGAGTGAGAAAAACATCACGGGTGGTGCGCATTGTATGGGTGTGTGTTACATTACATTCACTAGTAGCAGTGAGAAAAACATCACGGGGTGGTGCGCATTGTATGGGTGTGTGTTACATTACAATCACTAGTAGCAGTGAGAAAAACATCACGGGGTGGTGCGCATTGTATGGGTGTGTGTTACATTACATTGACTAGTAGCAGTGAGAAAAACATCACGGGGTGGTGCGCATTGTATGGGTGTGTGTTACATTACATTCACTAGTAGCAGTGAGAAAAACATCACGGGGTGGTTCGCATTGTATTGGTGTGTGTTACATTACATTCACTAGTAACAGTGAGAAAAAAATCACGGGGTGGTGCGCATTGTATGGGTGTGTGCTACATTAGATTCACTAGTAGGAGTGGGGAAAACATCACGGGGTGGTGCGCATTGTATGGGTGTGTGTTACATTACATTCACTAGTAGCAGTGAGAAAAACATCACGGGGTGGTGCGCATTGTATTTGTGTGTGTTACATTACATTCACTAGTAGGAGTGAGAAAAACATCACGGGGTGGTGCGCATTGTATGGGTGTGTGTTACATTACATTCACTAGTAGCAGTGAGAAAAACATCACGGGGTGGTGCGCATTGTATGGGTGTGTGTTACATTAGATTCACTAGTAGGAGTGAGAAAAACATCTCGGGGTGGGGCGCATTGTATGGGTGTGTGTTACATTGGATTCACTAGTAGGAGTGAGAAAAACATCACGGGGTGGTGCGCATTGTATGGGTGTGTGTTACATTGGATTCACTAGTAGGAGTGAGAAAAACATCAAGGGGTGGTGCGCATTGTATGGGTGTGTGTTACATTACATTCACTAGTAGCAGTGAGAAAAACATCACGGGGTGGTGCGCATTGTATGGGTGTGTGTTACATTACATTCACTAGTAGCAGTGAGAAAAACATCACGGGGTGGTGCGCATTGTATTTGTGTGTGTTACATTACATTCACTAGTAGGAGTGAGAAAAACATCACGGGGTGGTGCGCATTGTATGGGTGTGTGTTACATTACATTCACTAGTAGCAGTGAGAAAAACATCACGGGGTGGTTCGCATTGTATTGGTGTGTGTTACATTACATTCACTAGTAACAGTGAGAAAAAAATCACGGGGTGGTGCGCATTGTATGGGTGTGTGCTACATTAGATTCACTAGTAGGAGTGGGAAAAACATCACGGGGTGGTGCGCATTGTATGGGTGTGTGTTACATTACATTCACTAGTAGCAGTGAGAAAAACATCACGGGGTGGTGCGCATTGTATTTGTGTGTGTTACATTACATTCACTAGTAGGAGTGAGAAAAACATCACGGGGTGGTGCGCATTGTATGGGTGTGTGTTACATTACATTCACTAGTAGCAGTGAGAAAAACATCACGGGGTGGTGCGCATTGTATGGGTGTGTGTTACATTAGATTCACTAGTAGGAGTGAGAAAAACATCTCGGGGTGGGGCGCATTGTATGGGTGTGTGTTACATTGGATTCACTAGTAGGAGTGAGAAAAACATCACGGGGTGGTGCGCATTGTATGGGTGTGTGTTACATTGGATTCACTAGTAGGAGTGAGAAAAACATCACGGGGTGGTGCGCATTGTATGGGTGTGTGTTACATTACATTCACTAGTAGCAGTGAGAAAAACATCACGGGGTGGTGCGCATTGTATGGGTGTGTGTTACATTACATTCACTAGTAGCAGTGAGAAAAACATCACGGGGTGGTGCGCATTGTATTTGTGTGTGTTACATTACATTCACTAGTAGGAGTGAGAAAAACATCACGGGGTGGTGCGCATTGTATGGGTGTGTGTTACATTACATTCACTAGTAGCAGTGAGAAAAACATCACGGGGTGGTTCGCATTGTATTGGTGTGTGTTACATTACATTCACTAGTAACAGTGAGAAAAAAATCACGGGGTGGTGCGCATTGTATGGGTGTGTGCTACATTAGATTCACTAGTAGGAGTGGGAAAAACATCACGGGGTGGTGCGCATTGTATGGGTGTGTGTTACATTACATTCACTAGTAGCAGTGAGAAAAACATCACGGGGTGGTGCGCATTGTATTTGTGTGTGTTACATTACATTCACTAGTAGGAGTGAGAAAAACATCACGGGGTTGTGCGCATTGTATGGGTGTGTGTTACATTACATTCACTAGTAGCAGTGAGAAAAACATCACGGGGTGGTGCGCATTGTATGGGTGTGTGTTACATTAGATTCACTAGTAGGAGTGAGAAAAACATCTCGGGGTGGGGCGCATTGTATGGGTGTGTGTTACATTGGATTCACTAGTAGGAGTGAGAAAAACATCACGGGGTGGTGCGCATTGTATGGGTGTGTGTTACATTGGATTCACTAGTAGGAGTGAGAAAAACATCACGGGGTGGTGCGCATTGTATGGGTGTGTGTTACATTACATTCACTAGTAGCAGTGAGAAAAACATCACGGGGTGGTGCGCATTGTATGGGTGTGTGTTACATTACATTCACTAGTAGCAGTGAGAAAAACATCACGGGGTGGTGCGCATTGTATTTGTGTGTGTTACATTACATTCACTAGTAGGAGTGAGAAAAACATCACGGGATGGTGCACATTGTATGGGTGTGTGTTACATTACATTCACTAGTAGGAGTGAGAAAAACCTCACGGGGTGGTGCGCATTGTACGGGTGTGTGTTACATTGGATTCACTAGTAGGAGTGAGAAAAACCTCACGGGGTGGTGTGCATTGTATGGGTGTGTGTTACATTACATTCACTAGTAGGAGTGAGAAAAACATCACGGGGTGGTGCGCATTGTATGGGTGTGTGTTACATTACATTCACTAGTAGCAGTGAGAAAAACATCACGGGGTGGTGCGCATTGTATGGGTGTGTGTTACATTACATTCACTAGTAGGAGTGAGAAAAACCTCACGGGGTGGTGCGCATTGTACGGGTGTGTGTTACATTGGATTCACTAGTAGGAGTGAGAAAAACCTCACGGGGTGGTGTGCATTGTATGGGTGTGTGTTACATTACATTCACTAGTAGGAGTGAGAAAAACATCACGGGGTGGTGCGCATTGTATGGGTGTGTGTTACATTACATTCACTAGTAGCAGTGAGAAAAACATCACGGGGTGGTGCGCATTGTATGGGTGTGTGTTACATTACAATCACTAGTAGCAGTGAGAAAAACATCACGGGGTGGTGCGCATTGTATGGGTGTGTGTTACATTACATTGACTAGTAGCAGTGAGAAAAACATCACGGGGTGGTGCGCATTGTATGGGTGTGTGTTACATTACATTCACTAGTAGCAGTGAGAAAAACATCACCGGGTGGTTCGCATTGTATTGGTGTGTGTTACATTACATTCACTAGTAACAGTGAGAAAAAAATCACGGGGTGGTGCGCATTGTATGGGTGTGTGCTACATTAGATTCACTAGTAGGAGTGGGAAAAACATCACGGGGTGGTGCGCATTGTATGGGTGTGTGTTACATTACATTCACTAGTAGCAGTGAGAAAAACATCACGGGGTGGTGCGCATTGTATTTGTGTGTGTTACATTACATTCACTAGTAGGAGTGAGAAAAACATCACGGGGTGGTGCGCATTGTATGGGTGTGTGTTACATTACATTCACTAGTAGCAGTGAGAAAAACATCACGGGGTGGTGCGCATTGTATGGGTGTGTGTTACATTAGATTCACTAGTAGGAGTGAGAAAAACATCTCGGGGTGGGGCGCATTGTATGGGTGTGTGTTACATTGGATTCACTAGTAGGAGTGAGAAAAACATCACGGGGTGGTGCGCATTGTATGGGTGTGTGTTACATTGGATTCACTAGTAGGAGTGAGAAAAACATCAAGGGGTGGTGCGCATTGTATGGGTGTGTGTTACATTACATTCACTAGTAGCAGTGAGAAAAACATCACGGGGTGGTGCGCATTGTATGGGTGTGTGTTACATTACATTCACTAGTAGCAGTGAGAAAAACATCACGGGGTGGTGCGCATTGTATTTGTGTGTGTTACATTACATTCACTAGTAGGAGTGAGAAAAACATCACGGGGTGGTGCGCATTGTATGGGTGTGTGTTACATTACATTCACTAGTAGCAGTGAGAAAAACATCACGGGGTGGTTCGCATTGTATTGGTGTGTGTTACATTACATTCACTAGTAACAGTGAGAAAAAAATCACGGGGTGGTGCGCATTGTATGGGTGTGTGCTACATTAGATTCACTAGTAGGAGTGGGAAAAACATCACGGGGTGGTGCGCATTGTATGGGTGTGTGTTACATTACATTCACTAGTAGCAGTGAGAAAAACATCACGGGGTGGTGCGCATTGTATTTGTGTGTGTTACATTACATTCACTAGTAGGAGTGAGAAAAACATCACGGGGTGGTGCGCATTGTATGGGTGTGTGTTACATTACATTCACTAGTAGCAGTGAGAAAAACATCACGGGGTGGTGCGCATTGTATGGGTGTGTGTTACATTAGATTCACTAGTAGGAGTGAGAAAAACATCTCGGGGTGGGGCGCATTGTATGGGTGTGTGTTACATTGGATTCACTAGTAGGAGTGAGAAAAACATCACGGGGTGGTGCGCATTGTATGGGTGTGTGTTACATTGGATTCACTAGTAGGAGTGAGAAAAACATCACGGGGTGGTGCGCATTGTATGGGTGTGTGTTACATTACATTCACTAGTAGCAGTGAGAAAAACATCACGGGGTGGTGCGCATTGTATGGGTGTGTGTTACATTACATTCACTAGTAGCAGTGAGAAAAACATCACGGGGTGGTGCGCATTGTATTTGTGTGTGTTACATTACATTCACTAGTAGGAGTGAGAAAAACATCACGGGGTGGTGCGCATTGTATGGGTGTGTGTTACATTACATTCACTAGTAGCAGTGAGAAAAACATCACGGGGTGGTGCGCATTGTATGGGTGTGTGTTACATTACAATCACTAGTAGCAGTGAGAAAAACATCACGGGGTGGTGCGCATTGTATGGGTGTGTGTTACATTACATTGACTAGTAGCAGTGAGAAAAACATCACGGGGTGGTGCGCATTGTATGGGTGTGTGTTACATTACATTCACTAGTAGCAGTGAGAAAAACATCACGGGGTGGTTCGCATTGTATTGGTGTGTGTTACATTACATTCACTAGTAACAGTGAGAAAAAAATCACGGGGTGGTGCGCATTGTATGGGTGTGTGCTACATTAGATTCACTAGTAGGAGTGGGAAAAACATCACGGGGTGGTGCGCATTGTATGGGTGTGTGTTACATTACATTCACTAGTAGCAGCGAGAAAAACATCACGGGGTGGTGCGCATTGTATGGGTGTGTGTTACATTACATTCACTAGTAGCAGTGAGAAAAACATCACGGGATGGTGCGCATTGTATGGGTGTGTGTTACATTACATTCACTAGTAGGAGTGAGAAAAACATCACGGGGTGGTGCGCATTGTATGGGTGTGTGTTACATTACATTCACTATTAGGAGTTAGAAAAACATCACGGGGTGGTGCGCATTGTATGGGTGTGTGTTACATTACATTCACTAGTAGGAGTGAGAAAAACATCACGGGGTGGTGCGCATTGTATGGGTGTGTGTTACATTAGATTCACTAGTAGGAGTGAGGAAAACATCACGGGGTGGTGCGCATTGTATGGGTGTGTGTTAAATTACATTCACTAGTAGCAGTGAGAAAAACATCACGGGGTGGTGCGCATTGTATGGGTGTGTGTTACATTACATTCACTAGTAGGAGTGAGAAAAACATCACGGGGTGGTGCGCATTGTATGGGTGTGTGTTACATTACATTCACTAGTAGCAGTGAGAAAAACATCACTGGGTGGTGCGCATTGTATGGGTGTGTGTTACATTACATTCACTAGTAGCAGTGAGAAAAACATCACGGGGTGGTGCGCATTGTATTTGTGTGTGTTACATTACATTCACTAGTAGGAGTGAGAAAAACATCACGGGGTGGTGCGCATTGTATGGGTGTGTGTTACATTACATTCACTAGTAGCAGTGAGAAAAACATCACGGGGTGGTGCGCATTGTATGGGTGTGTGTTACATTACAATCACTAGTAGCAGTGAGAAAAACATCACGGGGTGGTGCGCATTGTATGGGTGTGTGTTACATTACATTGACTAGTAGCAGTGAGAAAAACATCACGGGGTGGTGCGCATTGTATGGGTGTGTGTTACATTACATTCACTAGTAGCAGTGAGAAAAACATCACGGGGTGGTTCGCATTGTATTGGTGTGTGTTACATTACATTCACTAGTAACAGTGAGAAAAAAATCACGGGGTGGTGCGCATTGTATGGGTGTGTGCTACATTAGATTCACTAATAGGAGTGGGAAAAACATCACGGGGTGGTGCGCATTGTATGGGTGTGTGTTACATTACATTCACTAGTAGCAGTGAGAAAAACATCACGGGGTGGTGCGCATTGTATTTGTGTGTGTTACATTACATTCACTAGTAGGAGTGAGAAAAACATCACGGGGTGGTGCGCATTGTATGGGTGTGTGTTACATTACATTCACTAGTAGCAGTGAGAAAAACATCACGGGGTGGTGCGCATTGTATGGGTGTGTGTTACATTAGATTCACTAGTAGGAGTGAGAAAAACATCTCGGGGTGGGGCGCATTGTATGGGTGTGTGTTACATTGGATTCACTAGTAGGAGTGAGAAAAACATCACGGGGTGGTGCGCATTGTATGGGTGTGTGTTACATTGGATTCACTAGTAGGAGTGAGAAAAACATCACGGGGTGGTGCGCATTGTATGGGTGTGTGTTACATTACATTCACTAGTAGCAGTGAGAAAAACATCACGGGGTGGTGCGCATTGTATGGGTGTGTGTTACATTACATTCACTAGTAGCAGTGAGAAAAACATCACGGGGTGGTGCGCATTGTATTTGTGTGTGTTACATTACATTCACTAGTAGGAGTGAGAAAAACATCACGGGGTGGTGCGCATTGTATGGGTGTGTGTTACATTGCATTCACTAGTAGCAGTGAGAAAAACATCACGGGGTGGTTCGCATTGTATTGGTGTGTGTTACATTACATTCACTAGTAACAGTGAGAAAAAAATCACGGGGTGGTGCGCATTGTATGGGTGTGTGCTACATTAGATTCACTAGTAGGAGTGGGAAAAACATCACGGGGTGGTGCGCATTGTATGGGTGTGTGTTACATTACATTCACTAGTAGCAGTGAGAAAAACATCACGGGGTGGTGCGCATTGTATTTGTGTGTGTTACATTACATTCACTAGTAGGAGTGAGAAAAACATCACGGGGTGGTGCGCATTGTATGGGTGTGTGTTACATTACATTCACTAGTAGCAGTGAGAAAAACATCACGGGGTGGTGCGCATTGTATGGGTGTGTGTTACATTAGATTCACTAGTAGGAGTGAGAAAAACATCTCGGGGTGGGGCGCATTGTATGGGTGTGTGTTACATTGGATTCACTAGTAGGAGTGAGAAAAACATCACGGGGTGGTGCGCATTGTATGGGTGTGTGTTACATTGGATTCACTAGTAGGAGTGAGAAAAACATCACGGGGTGGTGCGCATTGTATGGGTGTGTGTTACATTACATTCACTAGTAGCAGTGAGAAAAACATCACGGGGTGGTGCGCATTGTATGGGTGTGTGTTACATTACATTCACTAGTAGCAGTGAGAAAAACATCACGGGGTGGTGCGCATTGTATTTGTGTGTGTTACATTACATTCACTAGTAGGAGTGAGAAAAACATCACGGGGTGGTGCGCATTGTATGGGTGTGTGTTACATTACATTCACTAGTAGCAGTGAGAAAAACATCACGGGGTGGTGCGCATTGTATGGGTGTGTGTTACATTACAATCACTAGTAGCAGTGAGAAAAACATCACGGGGTGGTGCGCATTGTATGGGTGTGTGTTACATTACATTCACTAGTAGCAGTGAGAAAAACATCACGGGGTGGTGCGCATTGTATGGGTGTGTGTTACATTACATTCACTAGTAGCAGTGAGAAAAACATCACGGGTTGGTTCGCATTGTATTGGTGTGTGTTACATTACATTCACTAGTAACAGTGAGAAAAAAATCACGGGGTGGTGCGCATTGTATGGGTGTGTGCTACATTAGATTCACTAGTAGGAGTGGGAAAAACATCACGGGGTGGTGCGCATTGTATGGGTGTGTGTTACATTACATTCACTAGTAGCAGCGAGAAAAACATCACGGGGTGGTGCGCATTGTATGGGTGTGTGTTACATTACATTCCCTAGTAGCAGTGAGAAAAACATCACGGGATGGTGCGCATTGTATGGGTGTGTGTTACATTACATTCACTAGTAGGAGTGAGAAAAACATCACGGGGTGGTGCGCATTGTATGGGTGTGTGTTACATTACATTCACTATTAGGAGTTAGAAAAACATCACGGGGTGGTGCGCATTGTATGGGTGTGTGTTACATTACATTCACTAGTAGGAGTGAGAAAAACATCACGGGGTGGTGGGCATTGTATGGGTGTGTGTTACATTAGATTCACTAGTAGGAGTGAGGAAAACATCACGGGGTGGTGCGCATTGTATGGGTGTGTGTTAAATTACATTCACTAGTAGCAGTGAGAAAAACATCACGGGGTGGTGCGCATTGTATGGGTGTGTGTTACATTACATTCACTAGTAGCAGTGAGAAAAACATCACGGGGTGGTGCGCATTGTATGGGTGTGTGTTACATTGGATTCACTAGTAGGAGTGAGAAAAACATCACGGGGTGGTGCGCATTGTATGGGTGTGTGTTACGTTACATTCACTAGTAGCAGTGAGAAAAACATCACGGGGTGGTCCGGATTGTATGGGTTTGTGTTACATTAGATTCACTAGTAGCAGTGAGAAAAACATCACGGGGTGGTGCGCATTGTATGGGTGTGTGTTACATTAGATTCACTAGTAGCAGTGAGAAAAACATCACGGGGTGGTGCGCATTGTATGGGTGTGTGTTACATTACATTCACTAGTAGCAGTGAGAAAAACATCACGGGGTGGTGCGCATTGTATGGGTCTGTGTTACATTACATTCACTAGTAGCAGTGAGAAAAACATCACGGGGTGGTGCGCATTGTATGGTTGTGTGTTACATTACATTCACTAGTAGGAGTGAGACAAACATCACGGGGTGGTGCGCATTGTATGGGTGTGTGTTACATTACATTCACTAGTAGGAGTTAGAAAAACATCACGGGGTGGTGCGCATTGTATGGGTGTGTGTTACATTACATTCACTAGTAGGAATTAGAAAAACATCACGGGGTGGTGGGCATTGTATGGGTGTGTGTTACATTAGATTCACTAGTAGGATTGAGAAAAACATCACGGGGTGGTGCGCATTGTATGGGTGTGTGTTACATTACATTCACTAGTAGGAGTGAGAAAAACATCACGGGGTGGTGCGCATTGTATGGGTGTGTGTTACATTACATTCACTAGTAGGAGTGAGAAAAACATCACGGGGTGGTGCGCATTGTATGGGTGTGTGTTACATTACGTTCACTAGTAGGAGTGAGAAAAACATCACGGGGTGGTGCGCATTGTATGGGTGTGTGTTACATTACATTCACTAGTAGGAGTGAGAAAAACATCACGGGGTGGTGCGCATTGTATGGGTGTGTGTTACATTAGATTCGCTAGTAGGAGTGAGAAAAACATCACGGGGTGGTGCGCATTGTATGGGTGTGTGTTACATTAGATTCACTAGTAGGAGTGAGAAAAACATCACGGGATGGTGCACATTGTATGGGTGTGTGTTACATTACATTCACTAGTAGGAGTGAGAAAAACCTCACGGGGTGGTGCGCATTGTACGGGTGTGTGTTACATTGGATTCACTAGTAGGAGTGAGAAAAACCTCACGGGGTGGTGCGCATTGTATGGGTGTGTGTTACATTGGATTCACTAGTAGGAGTGAGAAAAACATCACGGGGTGGCGCGCATTGTATGTGTGTGTGTTACATTGGATTCACTAGTAGGAGTGAGAAAAACATCACGGGGTGGTGCGCATTGTATGGGTGTGTGTTACATTACATTCACTAGTAGGATTGAGAAAAACATCACGGGGTGGTGCGCATTGTATGGGTGTGTGTTACATTACATTCACTAGTAGGAGTGAGAAAAACATCATGGGGTGGTGCACATTGTATGGGTGTGTGTTACATTAGATTCACTAGTAGCAGTGAGAAAAACATCACGGGGTGGTGCGCATTGTATGGGTGTGTGTTACATTACATTCACTAGTAGGAGTGAGAAAAACATCACGGGGTGGTGCGCATTGTATGGGTGTGTGTTACATTAGATTCACTAGTAGCAGTGAGAAAAACATCACGGGGTGGTGCGCATTGTATGGGTGTGTGTTACATTAGATTCACTAGTAGCAGTGAGAAAAACATCACGGGGTGGTATGCATTGTATGGGTGTGTGTTACATTACATTCACTAGTAGGAGTGAGAAAAACATCACGGGGTGGTGCGCATTGTATGGCTGTGTGTTACATTACATTCACTAGTAGCAGTGAGAAAAACATCACGGGGTGGTGCGCATTGTATGGGTGTGTGTTACATTAGATTCACTAGTAGGAGTGAGAAAAACATCTCGGGGTGGTGCGCATTGTATGGGTTTGTGTTACATTGGATTCACTAGTAGGAGTGAGAAAAACATCACGGGGTGGTGCGCATTGTATGGGTGTGTGTTACATTGGATTCACTAGTAGGAGTGAGAAAAACATCACGGGGTGGTGCGCATTGTATGGGTGTGTGTTACATTAGATTCACTAGTAGGAGTGAGAAAAACATCTCGGGGTGGTGCGCATTGTATGGGTTTGTGTTACATTGGATTCACTAGTAGGAGTGAGAAAAACATCACGGGGTGGTGCGCATTGTATGGGTGTGTGTTACATTGGATTCACTAGTAGGAGTGAGAAAAACATCACGGGGTGGTGCGCATTGGATGGGTGTGTGTTACATTACATTCACTAGTAGGAGTGAGAAAAACATCCCGGGGTGGTGCACATTGTATGGGTGTGTGTTACATTACATTCACTAGTAGCAGTGAGAAAAACATCACGGGGTGGTGCGCATTGTATGTGTGTGTGTTACATTGGATTCACTAGTAGGAGTGAGAAAAACATCACGGGGTGGTGTGCATTGTATGGGTGTGTGTTACATTACATTCACTAGTAGGATTGAGAAAAACATCACGGGGTGGTGCGCATTGTATGGGTGTGTGTTACATTACATTCACTAGTAGGAGTGAGAAAAACATCATGGGGTGGTGCACATTGTATGGGTGTGTGTTACATTAGATTCACTAGTAGCAGTGAGAAAAACATCACGGGGTGGTGCGCATTGTATGGGTGTGTGTTACATTACATTCACTAGTAGGAGTGAGAAAAACATCACGGGGTGGTGCGCATTGTATGGGTGTGTGTTACATTGGATTCACTAGTAGGAGTGAGAAAAACATCACGGGGTGGTGCGCATTGTATGGGTGTGTGTTACATTAGATTCACTAGTAGCAGTGAGAAAAACATCACGGGGTGGTATGCATTGTATGGGTGTGTGTTACATTACATTCACTAGTAGGAGTGAGAAAAACATCACGGGGTGGTGCGCATTGTATGGGTGTGTGTTACATTACATTCACTAGTAGCAGTGAGAAAAACATCACGGGGTGGTGCGCATTGTATGGGTGTGTGTTACATTAGATTCACTAGTAGGAGTGAGAAAAACATCTCGGGGTGGTGCGCATTGTATGGGTTTGTGTTACATTGGATTCACTAGTAGGAGTGAGAAAAACATCACGGGGTGGTGCGCATTGTATGGGTGTGTGTTACATTGGATTCACTAGTAGGAGTGAGAAAAACATCACGGGGTGGTGCGCATTGTATGGGTGTGTGTTACATTAGATTCACTAGTAGGAGTGAGAAAAACATCTCGGGGTGGTGCGCATTGTATGGGTTTGTGTTACATTGGATTCACTAGTAGGAGTGAGAAAAACATCACGGGGTGGTGCGCATTGTATGGGTGTGTGTTACATTGGATTCACTAGTAGGAGTGAGAAAAACATCACGGGGTGGTGCGCATTGGATGGGTGTGTGTTACATTACATTCACTAGTAGGAGTGAGAAAAACATCACGGGGTGGTGCACATTGTATGGGTGTGTGTTACATTACATTCACTAGTAGCAGTGAGAAAAACATCACGGGGTGGTGCGCATTGTATGGGTGTGTGTTACATTAGATTCACTAGTAGGAGTGAAAAAAACATCACGGGGTGGTGCGCATTGTATGGGTGTGTGATACATTAGATTCACTAGTAGGAGTGAGAAAAACATCATGGGGTGGTGCGCATTGTATGGGTGTGTGTTACATTACATTCACTAGTAGGAGTGAGAAAAACCTCACGGCGTGGTGCGCATTGTATGGGTGTGTGTTACATTGGATTCACTAGTAGGAGTGAGAAAAACCTCACGGGGTGGTGCGCATTGTATGGGTGTGTGTTACATTGGATTCACTAGTAGGAGTGAGAAAAACATCACGGGGTGGCGCGCATTGTATGTGTGTGTGTTACATTGGATTCACTAGTAGGAGTGAGAAAAACATCACGGGGTGGTGCGCATTGTATGGGTGTGTGTAACATTACATTCACTAGTAGGATTGAGAAAAACATCACGGGGTGGTACGCATTGTATGGGTGTGTGTTACATTACATTCACTAGTAGGAGTGAGAAAAACATCATGGGGTGGTGCACATTGTATGGGTGTGTGTTACATTAGATTCACTAGTAGCAGTGAGAAAAACATCACGGGGTGGTGCGCATTGTATGGGTGTGTGTTACATTACATTCACTAGTAGAAGTGAGAAAAACATCACGGGGTGGTGCGCATTGTATGGGTGTGTGTCACATTAGATTCACTAGTAGCAGTGAGAAAAACATCACGGGGTGGTGCGATTGTATGGGTGTGTGTTACATTAGATTCACTAGTAGCAGTGAGAAAAACATCACGGGGTGGTGCGCATTGTATGGGTGTGTGTTACATTAGATTCACTAGTAGCAGTGAGAAAAACATCACGGGGTGGTGCGCATTGTATGGGTGTGTGTTACATTACATTCACTAGTAGGAGTGAGAAAAACATCACGGGGTGGTGCGCATTGTATGGGTATGTGTTACATTACATTCACTAGTAGCAGTGAGAAAAACATCACGGGGTGGTGCGCATTGTATGGGTGTGTGTTACATTAGATTCACTAGTAGGAGTCAGAAAAACATCTCGGGGTGGTGCGCATTGTATGGGTGTGTGTTACATTGGATTCACTAGTAGGAGTGAGAAAAACATCACGGGGTGGTGCGCATTGTATGGGTGTGTGTTACATTGGATTCACTAGTAGGAGTGAGAAAAACATCACGGGGTGGTGCGCATTGTATGGGTGTGTGTTACATTGGATTCACTAGTAGGAGTGAGAAAAACATCACGGGGTGGTGCACATTGTATGGGTGTGTGTTACATTACATTCACTAGTAGGAGTGAGAAAAACATCACGGGGTGGTGCGCATGTATGGGTGTGTGTTACATTACATTCACTAGTAGCAGTGAGAAAAACATCACGGGGTGGTGCGCATTGTATGGGTGTGTGTTACATTACATTCACTAGTAGCAGTGAGAAAAACATCACGGGGTGGTGCGCATTGTATTTGTGTGTGTTACATTACATTCACTAGTAGCAGTGAGAAAAACGTCACGGGGTGGTGCGCATTGTATGGGTGTGTGTTACATTACATTCACTAGTAGCAGTGAGAAAAACATCAAGGGGTGGTGCGCATTGTATGGGTGTGTGTTACATTACATTCACTAGTAGGAGTGAGAAAAACATCACGGGGTGGTGCGCATTGTATGGGTGTGTGTTACATTAGATTCACTAGTAGGAGTGAGAAAAACATCACGGGGTGGTGCGCATTGTATGGGTGTGTGTTACATTACATTCACTAGTAGGAGTGAGAAAAACCTCACGGGGTGGTGCGCATTTTATGGGTGTGTGTTACATTGGATTCACTAGTAGGAGTGAGAAAAACATCACGGGGTGGTGCGCATTGTATGGGTGTGTGTTACATTGGATTCACTAGTAGGAGTGAGAAAAACATCACGGGGTGGTGCGCATTGTATGGGTGTGTGTTACATTGGCTTCACTAGTAGGAGTGAGAAAAACATCACGGGGTGGTGCGCATTGTATGGGTGTGTGTTACATTACATTCACTAGTAGGATTGAGAAAAACATCACGGGGTGGTGCGCATTGTATGGGTGTGTGTTACATTACATTCACTAGTAGGAGTGAGAAAAACATCACGGGGTGGTGCGCATTGTATGGGTGTGTGTTACATTAGATTCACTAGTAGCAGTGAGAAAAACATCACGTGGTGGTGCGCATTGTATAGGTGTGTGTTACATTGGATTCACTAGTAGGAGTGAGAAAAACATCACGGGGTGGTGCGCATTGTATGGGTGTGTGTTACATTAGATTCACTAGTAGCAGTGAGAAAAACATCACGGGGTGGTGCGCATTGTATAGGTGTGTGTTACATTGGATTCACTAGTAGGAGTGAGAAAAACATCACGGGGTGGTGCGAATTGTATGGGTGTGTGTTACATTGGATTCACTAGTAGGAGTGAGAAAAACATCACGGGGTGGTGCGCATTGTATGGGTGTGTGTTACATTGGATTCACTAGTAGGTGTGAGAAAAACATCACGTGGTGGTGCGCATTGTATGGGTGTGTGTTACATTGGATTCACTAATAGGAGTGAGAAAAACATCACGGGGTGGTGCGCATTGTATGGGTGTGTGTTACATTACATTCACTAGTAGCAGTGAGAAAAACATCACGGTGTGGTGCGCATTATATGGGTGTGTGTTACATTACATTCACTAGTAGCAGTGAGAAAAACATCACGGGGTGGTGCGCATTGTATGGGTGTGTGTTACATTACATTCACTAGTAGGAGTGAGAAAAACATCACGGGGTGGTGCGCATTGTATGGGTGTGTGTTACATTAGATTCACTAGTAGCAGTGAGAAAAACATCACGGGGTGGTGCGCATTGTATGGGTGTGTGTTACATTAGATTCACTAGTAGCAGTGAGAAAAACATCACGGGGTGGTGTGCATTGTATGGGTGTGTGTTACATTACATTCACTAGTAGGAGTGAGAAAAACATCACGGGGTGGTGCGCATTGTATGGGTGTGTGTTACATTACATTCACTAGTAGCAGTGAGAAAAACATCACGGGGTGGTGCGCATTGTATGGGTGTGTGTTACATTAGATTCACTAGTAGGAGTGAGAAAAACATCTCGGGGTGGGGCGCATTGTATGGGTGTGTGTTACATTGGATTCACTACTAGGAGTGAGAAAAACATCACGGGGTGGTGCGCATTGTATGGGTGTGTGTTACATTGGATTCACGAGTAGGAGTGAGAAAAACATCACGGGGTGGTGCGCATTGTATGGGTGTGTGTTACATTGGATTCACTAGTAGGAGTGAGAAAAACATCACGGGGTGGTGCGCATTGTATGGGTGTGTGTTACATTACATTCACTAGTAGGAGTGAGAAAAACATCACGGGGTGGTGCGCATTGTATGGGTGTGTGTTACATTACATTCACTAGTAGCAGTGAGAAAAACATCACGGGGTGGTGCGCATTGTATGGGTGTGTGTTACATTACATTCACTAGTAGCAGTGAGAAAAACATCACGGGGTGGTGCGCATTGTATTTGTGTGTGTTACATTACATTCACTAGTAGGAGTGAGAAAAACATCACGGGGTGGTGCGCATTGTATGGGTGTGTGTTACATTACATTCACTAGTAGCAGTGAGAAAAACATCACGGGGTGGTGCGCATTGTATGGGTGTGTGTTACATTACAATCACTAGTAGCAGTGAGAAAAACATCACGGGGTGGTGCGCATTGTATGGGTGTGTGTTACATTACATTGACTAGTAGCAGTGAGAAAAACATCACGGGGTGGTGCGCATTGTATGGGTGTGTGTTACATTACATTCACTAGTAGCAGTGAGAAAAACATCACGGGGTGGTTCGCATTGTATTGGTGTGTGATACATTACATTCACTAGTAACAGTGAGAAAAAAATCACGGGGTGGTGCGCATTGTATGGGTGTGTGCTACATTAGATTCACTAGTAGGAGTGGGAAAAACATCACGGGGTGGTGCGCATTGTATGGGTGTGTGTTACATTACATTCACTAGTAGCAGTGAGAAAAACATCACGGGGTGGTGCGCATTGTATTTGTGTGTGTTACATTACATTCACTAGTAGGAGTGAGAAAAACATCACGGGGTGGTGCGCATTGTATGGGTGTGTGTTACATTACATTCACTAGTAGCAGTGAGAAAAACATCACGGGGTGGTGCGCATTGTATGGGTGTGTGTTACATTAGATTCACTAGTAGGAGTGAGAAAAACATCTCGGGGTGGGGCGCATTGTATGGGTGTGTGTTACATTGGATTCACTAGTAGGAGTGAGAAAAACATCACGGGGTGGTGCGCATTGTATGGGTGTGTGTTACATTGGATTCACTAGTAGGAGTGAGAAAAACATCACGGGGTGGTGCGCATTGTATGGGTGTGTGTTACATTACATTCACTAGTAGCAGTGAGAAAAACATCACGGGGTGGTGCGCATTGTATGGGTGTGTGTTACATTACATTCACTAGTAGCAGTGAGAAAAACATCACGGGGTGGTGCGCATTGTATTTGTGTGTGTTACATTACATTCACTAGTAGGAGTGAGAAAAACATCACGGGGTGGTGCGCATTGTATGGGTGTGTGTTACATTACATTCACTAGTAGCAGTGAGAAAAACATCACGGGGTGGTGCGCATTGTATGGGTGTGTGTTACATTACAATCACTAGTAGCAGTGAGAAAAACATCACGGGGTGGTGCGCATTGTATGGGTGTGTGTTACATTACATTGACTAGTAGCAGTGAGAAAAACATCACGGGGTGGTGCACATTGTATGGGTGTGTGTTACATTACATTCACTAGTAGCAGTGAGAAAAACATCACGGGGTGGTTCGCATTGTATTGGTGTGTGTTACATTACATTCACTAGTAACAGTGAGAAAAAAATCACGGGGTGGTGCGCATTGTATGGGTGTGTGCTACATTAGATTCACTAGTAGGAGTGGGAAAAACATCACGGGGTGGTGCGCATTGTATGGGTGTGTGTTACATTACATTCACTAGTAGCAGCGAGAAAAACATCACGGGGTGGTGCGCATTGTATGGGTGTGTGTTACATTACATTCACTAGTAGCAGTGAGAAAAACATCACGGGATGGTGCGCATTGTATGGGTGTGTGTTACATTACATTCACTAGTAGCAGTGAGAAAAACATCACGGGATGGTGCGCATTGTATGGGTGTGTGTTACATTGGATTCACTAGTAGGAGTGAGAAAAACATCACGGGGTGGTGCGCATTGTATGGGTGTGTGTTACATTGGATTCACTAGTAGGAGTGAGAAAAACATCACGGGGTGGTGCGCATTGTATGGGTGTGTGTTACATTACATTCACTAGTAGCAGTGAGAAAAACATCACGGGGTGGTGCGCATTGTATGGGTGTGTGTTACATTACATTCACTAGTAGCAGTGAGAAAAACATCACGGGGTGGTGCGCATTGTATTTGTGTGTGTTACATTACATTCACTAGTAGGAGTGAGAAAAACATCACGGGGTGGTGCGCATTGTATGGGTGTGTGTTACATTACATTCACTAGTAGCAGTGAGAAAAACATCACGGGGTGGTTCGCATTGTATTGGTGTGTGTTACATTACATTCACTAGTAACAGTGAGAAAAAAATCACGGGGTGGTGCGCATTGTATGGGTGTGTGCTACATTAGATTCACTAGTAGGAGTGGGAAAAACATCACGGGGTGGTGCGCATTGTATGGGTGTGTGTTACATTACATTCACTAGTAGCAGTGAGAAAAACATCACGGGGTGGTGCGCATTGTATTTGTGTGTGTTACATTACATTCACTAGTAGGAGTGAGAAAAACATCACGGGGTGGTGCGCATTGTATGGGTGTGTGTTACATTACATTCACTAGTAGCAGTGAGAAAAACATCACGGGGTGGTGCGCATTGTATGGGTGTGTGTTACATTAGATTCACTAGTAGGAGTGAGAAAAACATCTCGGGGTGGGGCGTATTGTATGGGTGTGTGTTACATTGGATTCACTAGTAGGAGTGAGAAAAACATCACGGGGTGGTGCGCATTGTATGGGTGTGTGTTACATTGGATTCACTAGTAGGAGTGAGAAAAACATCACGGGGTGGTGCGCATTGTATGGGTGTGTGTTACATTACATTCACTAGTAGCAGTGAGAAAAACATCACGGGGTGGTGCGCATTGTATGGGTGTGTGTTACATTACATTCACTAGTAGCAGTGAGAAAAACATCACGGGGTGGAGCGCATTGTATTTGTGTGTGTTACATTACATTCACTAGTAGGAGTGAGAAAAACATCACGGGATGGTGCACATTGTATGGGTGTGTGTTACATTACATTCACTAGTAGGAGTGAGAAAAACCTCACGGGGTGGTGCGCATTGTACGGGTGTGTGTTACATTGGATTCACTAGTAGGAGTGAGAAAAACCTCACGGGGTGGTGTGCATTGTATGGGTGTGTGTTACATTACATTCACTAGTAGGAGTTAGAAAAACATCACGGGGTGGTGCGCATTGTATGGGTGTGTGTTACATTACATTCACTAGTAGCAGTGAGAAAAACATCACGGGGTGGTGGCGCATTGTATGGGTGTGTGTTACATTACATTCACTAGTAGGAGTGAGAAAAACCTCACGGGTGGTGCGCATTGTACGGGTGTGTGTTACATTGGATTCACTAGTAGGAGTGAGAAAAACCTCACGGGGTGGTGTGCATTGTATGGGTGTGTGTTACATTACATTCACTAGTAGGAGTGAGAAAAACATCACGGGGTGGTGCGCATTGTATGGGTGTGTGTTACATTACATTCACTAGTAGCAGTGAGAAAAACATCACGGGGTGGTGCGCATTGTATGGGTGTGTGTTACATTACAATCACTAGTAGCAGTGAGAAAAACATCACGGGGTGGTGCGCATTGTATGGGTGTGTGTTACATTACATTGACTAGTAGCAGTGAGAAAAACATCACGGGGTGGTGCGCATTGTATGGGTGTGTTACATTACATTCACTAGTAGCAGTGAGAAAAACATCACGGGGTGGTTCGCATTGTATTGGTGTGTGTTACATTACATTCACTAGTAACAGTGAGAAAAAAATCACGGGGTGGTGCGCATTGTATGGGTGTGTGCTACATTAGATTCACTAGTAGGAGTGGGAAAAACATCACGGGGTGGTGCGCATTGTATGGGTGTGTGTTACATTACATTCACTAGTAGCAGTGAGAAAAACATCACGGGGTGGTGCGCATTGTATTTGTGTGTGTTACATTACATTCACTAGTAGGAGTGAGAAAAACATCACGGGGTGGTGCGCATTGTATGGGTGTGTGTTACATTACATTCACTAGTAGCAGTGAGAAAAACATCACGGGGTGGTGCGCATTGTATGGGTGTGTGTTACATTAGATTCACTAGTAGGAGTGAGAAAAACATCTCGGGGTGGGGCGCATTGTATGGGTGTGTGTTACATTGGATTCACTAGTAGGAGTGAGAAAAACATCACGGGGTGGTGCGCATTGTATGGGTGTGTGTTACATTGGATTCACTAGTAGGAGTGAGAAAAACATCACGGGGTGGTGCGCATTGTATGGGTGTGTGTTACATTACATTCACTAGTAGCAGTGAGAAAAACATCACGGGGTGGTGCGCATTGTATGGGTGTGTGTTACATTACATTCACTAGTAGCAGTGAGAAAAACATCACGGGGTGGTGCGCATTGTATTTGTGTGTGTTACATTACATTCACTAGTAGGAGTGAGAAAAACATCACGGGGTGGTTCGCATTGTATGGGTGTGTGTTACATTACATTCACTAGTAGCAGTGAGAAAAACATCACGGGGTGGTTCGCATTGTATTGGTGTGTGTTACATTACATTCACTAGTAACAGTGAGAAAAAAATCACGGGGTGGTGCGCATTGTATGGGTGTGTGCTACATTAGATTCACTAGTAGGAGTGGGAAAAACATCACGGGGTGGTGCGCATTGTATGGGTGTGTGTTACATTACATTCACTAGTAGCAGTGAGAAAAACATCACGGGGTGGTGCGCATTGTATTTGTGTGTGTTACATTACATTCACTAGTAGGAGTGAGAAAAACATCACGGGGTGGTGCGCATTGTATGGGTGTGTGTTACATTACATTCACTAGTAGCAGTGAGAAAAACATCACGGGGTGGTGCGCATTGTATGGGTGTGTGTTACATTAGATTCACTAGTAGGAGTGAGAAAAACATCTCGGTGTGGGGCGCATTGTATGGGTGTGTGTTACATTGGATTCACTAGTAGGAGTGAGAAAAACATCACGGGGTGGTGCGCATTGTATGGGTGTGTGTTACATTGGATTCACTAGTAGGAGTGAGAAAAACATCACGGGGTGGTGCGCATTGTATGGGTGTGTGTTACATTACATTCACTAGTAGCAGTGAGAAAAACATCACGGGGTGGTGCGCATTGTATGGGTGTGTGTTACATTACATTCACTAGTAGCAGTGAGAAAAACATCACGGGGTGGTGCGCATTGTATTTGTGTGTGTTACATTACATTCACTAGTAGGAGTGAGAAAAACATCACGGGGTGGTGCGCATTGTATGGGTGTGTGTTACATTACATTCACTAGTAGCAGTGAGAAAAACATCACGGGGTGGTGCGCATTGTATGGGTGTGTGTTACATTACAATCACTAGTAGCAGTGAGAAAAACATCACGGGGTGGTGCGCATTGTATGGGTGTGTGTTACATTACATTGACTAGTAGCAGTGAGAAAAACATCACGGGGTGGTGCGCATTGTATGGGTGTGTGTTACATTACATTCACTAGTAGCAGTGAGAAAAACATCACGGGGTGGTTCGCATTGTATTGGTGTGTGTTACATTACATTCACTAGTAACAGTGAGAAAAAAATCACGGGGTGGTGCGCATTGTATGGTTGTGTGCTACATTAGATTCACTAGTAGGAATGGGAAAAACATCACGGGGTGGTGCGCATTGTATGGGTGTGTGTTACATTACATTCACTAGTAGCAGCGAGAAAAACATCACGGGGTGGTGCGCATTGTATGGGTGTGTGTTACATTACATTCACTAGTAGCAGTGAGAAAAACATCACGGGATGGTGCGCATTGTATGGGTGTGTGTTACATTACATTCACTAGTAGGAGTGAGAAAAACATCACGGGGTGGTGCGCATTGTATGGGTGTGTGTTACATTACATTCACTATTAGGAGTTAGAAAAACATCACGGGGTGGTGCGCATTGTATGGGTGTGTGTTACATTACATTCACTAGTAGGAGTGAGAAAAACATCACGGGGTGGTGCGCATTGTATGGGTGTGTGTTACATTACATTCACTAGTAGGAGTGAGAAAAACATCACGGGGTGGTGCGCATTGTATGGGTGTGTGTTACATTAGATTCACTAGTAGGAGTGAGGAAAACATCACGGGGTGGTGCGCATTGTATGGGTGTGTGTTAAATTACATTCACTAGTAGCAGTGAGAAAACATCACGGGGTGGTGCGCATTGTATGGGTGTGTGTTACATTACATTCACTAGTAGGAGTGAGAAAAACATCACGGGGTGGTGCGCATTGTATGGGTGTGTGTTACATTACATTCACTAGTAGCAGTGAGAAAAACATCACGGGGTGGTGCGCATTGTATGGGTGTGTGTTACATTACATTCACTAGTAGCAGTGAGAAAAACATCACGGGGTGGTGCGCATTGCATTTGTGTGTGTTACATTACATTCACTAGTAGGAGTGAGAAAAACATCACGGGGTGGTGCGCATTGTATGGGTGTGTGTTACATTACATTCACTAGTAGCAGTGAGAAAAACATCACGGGGTGGTGCGCATTGTATGGGTGTGTGTTACATTACAATCACTAGTAGCAGTGAGAAAAACATCACGGGGTGGTGCGCATTGTATGGGTGTGTGTTACATTACATTGACTAGTAGCAGTGAGAAAAACATCACGGGGTGGTGCGCATTGTATGGGTGTGTGTTACATTACATTCACTAGTAGCAGTGAGAAAAACATCACGGGGTGGTTCGCATTGTATTGGTGTGTGTTACATTACATTCACTAGTAACAGTGAGAAAAAAATCACGGGGTGGTGCGCATTGTATGGGTGTGTGCTACATTAGATTCACTAGTAGGAGTGGGAAAAACATCACGGGGTGGTGCGCATTGTATGGGTGTGTGTTACATTACATTCACTAGTAGCAGTGAGAAAAACATCACGGGGTGGTGCGCATTGTATTTGTGTGTGTTACATTACATTCACTAGTAGGAGTGAGAAAAACATCACGGGGTGGTGCGCATTGTATGGGTGTGTGTTACATTACATTCACTAGTAGCAGTGAGAAAAACATCACGGGGTGGTGCGCATTGTATGGGTGTGTGTTACATTAGATTCACTAGTAGGAGTGAGAAAAACATCTCGGGGTGGGGCGCATTGTATGGGTGTGTGTTACATTGGATTCACTAGTAGGAGTGAGAAAAACATCACGGGGTGGTGCGCATTGTATGGGTGTGTGTTACATTGGATTCACTAGTAGGAGTGAGAAAAACATCACGGGGTGGTGTGCATTGTATGGGTGTGTGTTACATTACATTCACTAGTAGCAGTGAGAAAAACATCACGGGGTGGTGCGCATTGTATGGGTGTGTGTTACATTACATTCACTAGTAGCAGTGAGAAAAACATCACGGGGTGGTGCGCATTGTATTTGTGTGTGTTACATTACATTCACTAGTAGGAGTGAGAAGAACATCACGGGGTGGTGCGCATTGTATGGGTGTGTGTTACATTACATTCACTAGTAGCAGTGAGAAAAACATCACGGGGTGGTGCGCATTGTATGGGTGTGTGTTACATTACAATCACTAGTAGCAGTGAGAAAAACATCACGGGGTGGTGCGCATTGTATGGGTGTGTGTTACATTACATTGACTAGTAGCAGTGAGAAAAACATCACGGGGTGGTGCGCATTGTATGGGTGTGTGTTACATTACATTCACTAGTAGCAGTGAGAAAAACATCACGGGGTGGTTCGCATTGTATTGGTGTGTGTTACATTACATTCACTAGTAACAGTGAGAAAAAAATCACGGGGTGGTGCGCATTGTATGGGTGTGTGCTACATTAGATTCACTAGTAGGAGTGGGAAAAACATCACGGGGTGGTGCGCATTGTATGGGTGTGTGTTACATTACATTCACTAGTAGCAGCGAGAAAAACATCGCGGGGTGGTGCGCATTGTATGGGTGTGTGTTACATTACATTCACTAGTAGCAGTGAGAAAAACATCACGGGATGGTGCGCATTGTATGGGTGTGTGTTACATTACATTCACTAGTAGGAGTGAGAAAAACATCACGGGGTGGTGCGCATTGTATGGGTGTGTGTTACATTACATTCACTATTAGGAGTTAGAAAAACATCACGGGGTGGTGCGCATTGTATGGGTGTGTGTTACATTACATTCACTAGTAGCAGTGAGAAAAACATCACGGGGTGGTGCGCATTGTATGGGTGTGTGTTACATTAGATTCACTAGTAGGAGTGAGGAAAACATCACGGGGTGGTGCGCATTGTATGGGTGTGTGTTAAATTACATTCACTAGTAGCAGTGAGAAAAACATCACGGGGTGGTGCGCATTGTATGGGTGTGTGTTACATTACATTCACTAGTAGGAGTGAGAAAAACATCACGGGGTGGTGCGCATTGTATGGGTGTGTGTTACATTACATTCACTAGTAGCAGTGAGAAAAACATCACGGGGTGGTGCGCATTGTATGGGTGTGTGTTACATTACATTCACTAGTAGCAGTGAGAAAAACATCACGGGGTGGTGCGCATTGTATTTGTGTGTGTTACATTACATTCACTAGTAGGAGTGAGAAAAACATCACGGGGTGGTGCGCATTGTATGGGTGTGTGTTACATTACATTCACTAGTAGCAGTGAGAAAAACATCACGGGGTGGTGCGCATTGTATGGGTGTGTGTTACATTACAATCACTAGTAGCAGTGAGAAAAACATCACGGGGTGGTGCGCATTGTATGGGTGTGTGTTACATTACATTGACTAGTAGCAGTGAGAAAAACATCACGGGGTGGTGCGCATTGTATGGGTGTGTGTTACATTACATTCACTAGTAGCAGTGAGAAAAACATCACGGGGTGGTTCGCATTGTATTGGTGTGTGTTACATTACATTCACTAGTAACAGTGAGAAAAAAATCACGGGGTGGTGCGCATTGTATGGGTGTGTGCTACATTAGATTCACTAGTAGGAGTGGGAAAAACATCACGGGGTGGTGCGCATTGTATTTGTGTGTGTTACATTACATTCACTAGTAGGAGTGAGAAAAACATCACGGGGTGGTGCGCATTGTATGGGTGTGTGTTACATTACATTCACTAGTAGCAGTGAGAAAAACATCACGGGGTGGTGCGCATTGTATGGGTGTGTGTTACATTAGATTCACTAGTAGGAGTGAGAAAAACATCTCGGGGTGGGGCGCATTGTATGGGTGTGTGTTACATTGGATTCACTAGTAGGAGTGAGAAAAACATCACGGGGTGGTGCGCATTGTATGGGTGTGTGTTACATTGGATTCACTAGTAGGAGTGAGAAAAACATCACGGGGTGGTGCGCATTGTATGGGTGTGTGTTACATTACATTCACTAGTAGCAGTGAGAAAAACATCACGGGGTGGTGCGCATTGTATGGGTGTGTGTTACATTACATTCACTAGTAGCAGTGAGAAAAACATCACGGGGTGGTGCGCATTGTATTTGTGTGTGTTACATTACATTCACTGGTAGGAGTGAGAAAAACATCACGGGGTGGTGCGCATTGTATGGGTGTGTGTTACATTACATTCACTAGTAGCAGTGAGAAAAACATCACGGGGTGGTTCGCATTGTATTGGTGTGTGTTACATTACATTCACTAGTAACAGTGAGAAAAAAATCACGGGGTGGTGCGCATTGTATGGGTGTGTGCTACATTAGATTCACTAGTAGGAGTGGGAAAAACATCACGGGGTGGTGCGCATTGTATGGGTGTGTGTTACATTACATTCACTAGTAGCAGTGAGAAAAACATCACGGGGTGGTGCGCATTGTATTTGTGTGTGTTACATTACATTCACTAGTAGGAGTGAGAAAAACATCACGGGGTGGTGCGCATTGTATGGGTGTGTGTTACATTACATTCACTAGTAGCAGTGAGAAAAACATCACGGGGTGGTGCGCATTGTATGGGTGTGTGTTACATTAGATTCACTAGTAGGAGTGAGAAAAACATCTCGGGGTGGGGCGCATTGTATGGGTGTGTGTTACATTGGATTCACTAGTAGGAGTGAGAAAAACATCACGGGGTGGTGCGCATTGTATGGGTGTGTGTTACATTGGATTCACTAGTAGGAGTGAGAAAAACATCACGGGGTGGTGCGCATTGTATGGGTGTGTGTTACATTACATTCACTAGTAGCAGTGAGAAAAACATCACGGGGTGGTGCGCATTGTATGGGTGTGTGTTACATTACATTCACTAGTAGCAGTGAGAAAAACATCACGGGGTGGTGCGCATTGTATTTGTGTGTGTTACATTACATTCACTAGTAGGAGTGAGAAAAACATCACGGGGTGGTGCGCATTGTATGGGTGTGTGTTACATTACATTCACTAGTAGCAGTGAGAAAAACATCACGGGGTGGTGCGCATTGTATGGGTGTGTGTTACATTACAATCACTAGTAGCAGTGAGAAAAACATCACGGGGTGGTGCGCATTGTATGGGTGTGTGTTACATTACATTGACTAGTAGCAGTGAGAAAAACATCACGGGGTGGTGCGCATTGTATGGGTGTGTGTTACATTACATTCACTAGTAGCAGTGAGAAAAACATCACGGGGTGGTTCGCATTGTATTGGTGTGTGTTACATTACATTCACTAGTAACAGTGAGAAAAAAATCACGGGGTGGTGCGCATTGTATGGGTGTGTGCTACATTAGATTCACTAGTAGGAGTGGGAAAAACATCACGGGGTGGTGCGCATTGTATGGGTGTGTGTTACATTACATTCACTAGTAGCAGCGAGAAAAACATCACGGGGTGGTGCGCATTGTATGGGTGTGTGTTACATTACATTCACTAGTAGCAGTGAGAAAAACATCACGGGATGGTGCGCATTGTATGGGTGTGTGTTACATTACATTCACTAGTAGGAGTGAGAAAAACATCACGGGGTGGTGCGCATTGTATGGGTGTGTGTTACATTACATTCACTATTAGGAGTTAGAAAAACATCACGGGGTGGTGCGCATTGTATGGGTGTGTGTTACATTACATTCACTAGTAGGAGTGAGAAAAACATCACGGGGTGGTGCGCATTGTATGGGTGTGTGTTACATTAGATTCACTAGTAGGAGTGAGGAAAACATCACGGGGTGGTGCGCATTGTATGGGTGTGTGTTAAATTACATTCACTAGTAGCAGTGAGAAAAACATCACGGGGTGGTGCGCATTGTATGGGTGTGTGTTACATTACATTCACTAGTAGCAGTGAGAAAAACATCACGGGGTGGTGCGCATTGTATGGGTGTGTGTTACATTGGATTCACTAGTAGGAGTGAGAAAAACATCACGGGGTGGTGCGCATTGTATGGGTGTGTGTTACGTTACATTCACTAGTAGCAGTGAGAAAAACATCACGGGGTGGTCCGGATTGTATGGGTTTGTGTTACATTAGATTCACTAGTAGCAGTGAGAAAAACATCACGGGGTGGTGCGCATTGTATGGGTGTGTGTTACATTAGATTCACTAGTAGCAGTGAGAAAAACATCACGGGGTGGTGCGCATTGTATGGGTGTGTGTTACATTACATTCACTAGTAGCAGTGAGAAAAACATCACGGGGTGGTGCGCATTGTATGGGTCTGTGTTACATTACATTCACTAGTAGCAGTGAGAAAAACATCACGGGGTGGTGCGCATTGTATGGGTGTGCGTTACATTACATTCACTAGTAGCAGTGAGAAAAACATCACGGGGTGGTGCGCATTGTATGGTTGTGTGTTACATTACATTCACTAGTAGGAGTGAGACAAACATCACGGGGTGGTGCGCATTGTATGGGTGTGTGTTACATTACATTCACTAGTAGGAGTTAGAAAAACATCACGGGGTGGTGCGCATTGTATGGGTGTGTGTTACATTACATTCACTAGTAGGAATTAGAAAAACATCACGGGGTGGTGGGCATTGTATGGGTGTGTGTTACATTAGATTCACTAGTAGGATTGAGAAAAACATCACGGGGTGGTGCGCATTGTATGGGTGTGTGTTACATTACATTCACTAGTAGGAGTGAGAAAAACATTACGGGGTGGTGCGCATTGTATGGGTGTGTGTTACATTACATTCACTAGTCGGAGTGAGAAAAACATCACGGGGTGGTGCGCATTGTATGGGTGTGTGTTACATTACATTCACTAGTAGGAGTGAGAAAAACATCACGGGGTGGTGCGCATTGTATGGGTGTGTGTTACATTAGATTCACTAGTAGCAGTGAGAAAAACATCACGGGGTGGTGCGCATTGTATGGGTGTGTGTTACATTACATTCACTAGTAGGAGTGAGAAAAACATCACGGGGTGGTGCGCATTGTATGGGTGTGTGTTACATTAGATTCACTAGTAGCAGTGAGAAAAACATCACGGGGTGGTGCGCATTGTATGGGTGTGTGTTACATTAGATTCACTAGTAGCAGTGAGAAAAACATCACGGGGTGGTATGCACTGTATGGGTGTGTGTTACATTACATTCACTAGTAGGAGTGAGAAAAACATCACGGGGTGGTGCGCATTGTATGGGTGTGTGTTACATTACATTCACTAGTAGCAGTGAGAAAAACATCACGGGGTGGTGCGCATTGTATGGGTGTGTGTTACATTAGATTCACTAGTAGGAGTGAGAAAAACATCTCGGGGTGGTGCGCATTGTATGGGTTTGTGTTACATTGGATTCACTAGTAGGAGTGAGAAAAACATCACGGGGTGGTGCGCATTGTATGGGTGTGTGTTACATTGGATTCACTAGTAGGAGTGAGAAAAACATCACGGGGTGGTGCGCATTGTATGGGTGTGTGTTACATTAGATTCACTAGTAGGAGTGAGAAAAACATCTCGGGGTGGTGCGCATTGTATGGGTTTGTGTTACATTGGATTCACTAGTAGGAGTGAGAAAAACATCACGGGGTGGTGCGCATTGTATGGGTGTGTGTTACATTGGATTCACTAGTAGGAGTGAGAAAAACATCACGGGGTGGTGCGCATTGGATGGGTGTGTGTTACATTACATTCACTAGTAGGAGTGAGAAAAACATCACGGGGTGGTGCACATTGTATGGGTGTGTGTTACATTACATTCACTAGTAGCAGTGAGAAAAACATCACGGGGTGGTGCGCATTGTATGTGTGTGTGTTACATTGGATTCACTAGTAGGAGTGAGAAAAACATCACGGGGTGGTGCGCATTGTATGGGTGTGTGTTACATTACATTCACTAGTAGGATTGAGAAAAACATCACGGGGTGGTGCACATTGTATGGGTGTGTGTTACATTACATTCACTAGTAGGAGTGAGAAAAACATCATGGGGTGGTGCACATTGTATGGGTGTGTGTTACATTAGATTCACTAGTAGCAGTGAGAAAAACATCACGGGGTGGTGCGCATTGTATGGGTGTGTGTTACATTACATTCACTAGTAGGAGTGAGAAAAACATCACGGGGTGGTGCGCATTGTATGGGTGTGTGTTACATTAGATTCACTAGTAGCAGTGAGAAAAACATCACGGGGTGGTGCGCATTGTATGGGTGTGTGTTACATTAGATTCACTAGTAGCAGTGAGAAAAACATCACGGGGTGGTATGCATTGTATGGGTGTGTGTTACATTACATTCACTAGTAGGAGTGAGAAAAACATCACGGGGTGGTGCGCATTGTATGGGTGTGTGTTACATTACATTCACTAGTAGCAGTGAGAAAAACATCACGGGGTGGTGCGCATTGTATGGGTGTGTGTTACATTAGATTCACTAGTAGGAGTGAGAAAAACATCTCGGGGTGGTGCGCATTGTATGGGTTTGTGTTACATTGGATTCACTAGTAGGAGTGAGAAAAACATCACGGGGTGGTGCGCATTGTATGGGTGTGTGTTACATTGGATTCACTAGTAGGAGTGAGAAAAACATCACGGGGTGGTGCGCATTGTATGGGTGTGTGTTACATTAGATTCACTAGTAGGAGTGAGAAAAACATCTCGGGGTGGTGCGCATTGTATGGGTTTGTGTTACATTGGATTCACTAGTAGGAGTGAGAAAAACATCACGGGGTGGTGCGCATTGTATGGGTGTGTGTTACATTGGATTCACTAGTAGGAGTGAGAAAAACATCACGGGGTGGTGCGAATTGGATGGGTGTGTGTTACATTACATTCACTAGTAGGAGTGAGAAAAACATCACGGGGTGGTGCACATTGTATGGGTGTGTGTTACATTACATTCACTAGTAGCAGTGAGAAAAACATCACGGGGTGGTGCGCATTGTATGGGTGTGTGTTACATTAGATTCACTAGTAGGAGTGAGAAAAACATCACGGGGTGGTGCGCATTGTATAGGTGTGTGATACATTAGATTCACTAGTAGGAGTGAGAAAAACATCACGGGGTGGTGCGCATTGTATGGGTGTGTGTTACATTACATTCACTAGTAGGAGTGAGAAAAACCTCACGGCGTGGTGCGCATTGTATGGGTGTGTGTTACATTGGATTCACTAGTAGGAGTGAGAAAAACCTCACGGGGTGGTGCGCATTGTATGGGTGTGTGTTACATTGGATTCACTAGTAGGAGTGAGAAAAACATCACGGGGTGGCGCGCATTGTATGTGTGTGTGTTACATTGGATTCACTAGTAGGAGTGAGCAAAACATCACGGGGTGGTGCGCATTGTATGGGTGTGTGTAACATTACATTCACTAGTAGGATTGAGAAAAACATCACGGGGTGGTACGCATTGTATGGGTGTGTGTTACATTACATTCACTAGTAGGAGTGAGAAAAACATCATGGGGTGGTGCACATTGTATGGGTGTGTGTTACATTAGATTCACTAGTAGCAGTGAGAAAAAAATCACGGGGTGGTGCGCATTGTATGGGTGTGTGTTACATTACATTCACTAGTAGAAGTGAGAAAAACATCACGGGGTGGTGCGCATTGTATGGGTGTGTGTTATATTAGATTCACTAGTAGCAGTGAGAAAAACATCACGGGGTGGTGCGCATTGTATGGGTGTGTGTTACATTAGATTCACTAGTAGCAGTGAGAAAAACATCACGGGGTGGTGCGCATTGTATGGGTGTGTGTTACATTAGATTCACTAGTAGCAGTGAGAAAAACATCACGGGGTGGTGCGCATTGTATGGGTGTGTGTTACATTACATTCACTAGTAGGAGTGAGAAAAACATCACGGGGTGGTGCGCATTGTATGGGTGTGTGTTACATTACATTCACTAGTAGCAGTGAGAAAAACATCACGGGGTGGTGCGCATTGTATGGGTGTGTGTTACATTAGATTCACTAGTAGGAGTGAGAAAAACATCTCGGGGTGGTGCGCATTGTATGGGTGTGTGTTACATTGGATTCACTAGTAGGAGTGAGAAAAACATCACGGGGTGGTGCGCATTGTATGGGTGTGTGTTACATTGGATTCACTAGTAGGAGTGAGAAAAACATGACGGGGTGGTGCGCATTGTATGGGTGTGTGTTACATTGGATTCACTAGTAGGAGTGAGAAAAACATCACGGGGTGGTGCGCATTGTATGGGTGTGTGTTACATTACATTCACTAGTAGGAGTGAGAAAAACATCACGGGGTGGTGCGCATGTATGGGTGTGTGTTACATTACATTCACTAGTAGCAGTGAGAAAAACATCACGGGGTGGTGCGCATTGTATGGGTGTGTGTTACATTACATTCACTAGTAGCAGTGAGAAAAACATCACGGGGTGGTGCGCATTGTATTTGTGTGTGTTACATTACATTCACTAGTAGCAGTGAGAAAAACGTCACGGGGTCGTGCGCATTGTATGGGTGTGTGTTACATTACATTCACTAGTAGCAGTGAGAAAAACATCAAGGGGTGGTGCGCATTGTATGGGTGTGTGTTACATTACATTCACTAGTAGCAGTGAGAAAAACATCACGGGGTGGTGCGCATTGTATGGGTGTGTGTTACATTACATTGACTAGTAGCAGTGAGAAAAACATCACGGGGTGGTGCGCATTGTATGGGTGTGTGTTACATTACATTCACTAGTAGCAGTGAGAAAAACATCACGGGGTGGTTCGCATTGTATGGGTGTGTGTTACATTACATTCACTAGTAACAGTGAGAAAAAAATCACGGGGTGGTGCGCATTGTATGGGTGTGTGCTACATTAGATTCACTAGTAGGAGTGGGAAAAACATCACGGGGTGGTGCGCATTGTATGGGTGTGTGTTACATTACATTCACTAGTAGCAGCGAGAAAAACATCACGGGGTGGTGCGCATTGTATGAGTGTGTGTTAAATTACATTCACTAGTAGCAGTGAGAAAAACATCACGGGATGGTGCGCATTGTATGGGTGTGTGTTACATTACATTCACTAGTAGGAGTGAGAAAAACATCACGGGGTGGTGCGCATTGTATGGGTGTGTGTTACATTACATTCACTATTAGGAGTTAGAAAAACATCACGGGGTGGTGCGCATTGTATGGGTGTGTGTTACATTACATTCACTAGTAGCAGTGAGAAAAACATCACGGGGTGGTGCGCATTGTATGGGTGTGTGTTACATTAGATTCACTAGTAGGAGTGAGAAAAACATCTCGGGGTGGTGCGCATTGTATGGGTTTGTGTTACATTGGATTCACTAGTAGGAGTGAGAAAAACATCACGGGGTGGTGCGCATTGTATGGGTGTGTGTTACATTGGATTCACTAGTAGGAGTGAGAAAAACATCACGGGGTGGTGCGCATTGGATGGGTGTGTGTTACATTACATTCACTAGTAGGAGTGAGAAAAACATCTCGGGGTGGTGCGCATTGTATGGGTTTGTGTTACATTGGATTCACTAGTAGGAGTGAGAAAAACATCACGGGGTGGTGCGCATTGTATGGATGTGTGTTACATTGGATTCACTAGTAGGAGTGAGAAAAACATCACGGGGTGGTGCGCATTGGATGGGTGTGTGTTACATTACATTCACTAGTAGGAGTGAGAAAAACATCACGGGGTGGTGCACATTGTATGGGTGTGTGTTACATTACATTCACTAGTAGCAGTGAGAAAAACATCACGTGGTGGTGCGCATTGTATGGGTGTGTGTTACATTAGATTCACTAGTAGGAGTGAGAAAAACATCACGGGGTGGTGCGCATTGTATGGGTGTGTGATACATTAGATTCACTAGTAGGAGTGAGAAAAACATCATGGGGTGGTGCGCATTGTATGGGTGTGTGTTACATTACATTCACTAGTAGGAGTGAGAAAAACCTCACGGCGTTGTGCGCATTGTATGGGTGTGTGTTACATTGGATTCACTAGTAGGAGTGAGAAAAACCTCACGGGGTGGTGCGCATTGTATGGGTGTGTGTTACATTGGATTCACTAGTAGGAGTGAGAAAAACATCACGGGGTGGCGCGCATTGTATGTGTGTGTGTTACATTGGATTCACTAGTAGGAGTGAGAAAAACATCACGGGGTGGTGCGCATTGTATGGGTGTGTGTAACATTACATTCACTAGTAGGATTGAGAAAAACATCACGGGGTGGTACGCATTGTATGGGTGTGTGTTACATTACATTCACTAGTAGGAGTGAGAAAAACATCATGGGGTGGTGCACATTGTATGGGTGTGTGTTACATTAGATTCACTAGTAGCAGTGAGAAAAAAATCACGGGGTGGTGCGCATTGTATGGGTGTGTGTTACATTACATTCACTAGTAGAAGTGAGAAAAACATCACGGGGTGGTGCGCATTGTATGGGTGTGTGTTACATTACATTCACTAGTAGGAGTGAGAAAAACATTACGGGGTGGTGCGCATTGTATGGGTGTGTGTTACATTACATTCACTAGTAGGAGTGAGAAAAACATCACGGGGTGGTGCGCATTGTATGGGTGTGTGTTACATTACGTTCACTAGTAGGAGTGAGAAAAACATCACGGGGTGGTGCGCATTGTATGGGTGTGTGTTACATTAGATTCACTAGTAGCAGTGAGAAAAACGTCACGGGGTGGTGCGCATTGTATGGGTGTGTGTTACATTACATTCACTAGTAGGAGTGAGAAAAACATCACGGGGTGGTGCGCATTGTATGGGTGTGTGTTACATTAGATTCACTAGTAGCAGTGAGAAAAACATCACGGGGTGGTGCGCATTGTATGGGTGTGTGTTACATTAGATTCACTAGTAGCAGTGAGAAAAACATCACGGGGTGGTATGCATTGTATGGGTGTGTGTTACATTACATTCACTAGTAGGAGTGAGAAAAACATCACGGGGTGGTGCGCATTGTATGGGTGTGTGTTACATTACATTCACTAGTAGCAGTGAGAAAAACATCACGGGGTGGTGCGCATTGTATGGGTGTGTGTTACATTAGATTCACTAGTAGGAGTGAGAAAAACATCTCGGGGTGGTGCGCATTGTATGGGTTTGTGTTACATTGGATTCACTAGTAGGAGTGAGAAAAACATCACGGGGTGGTGCGCATTGTATGGGTGTGTGTTACATTGGATTCACTAGTAGGAGTGAGAAAAACATCACGGGGTGGTGCGCATTGTATGGGTGTGTGTTACATTAGATTCACTAGTAGGAGTGAGAAAAACATCTCGGGGTGGTGCGCATTGTATGGGTTTGTGTTACATTGGATTCACTAGTAGGAGTGAGAAAAACATCACGGGGTGGTGCGCATTGGATGGGTGTGTGTTACATTACATTCACTAGTAGGAGTGAGAAAAACATCACGGGGTGGTGCACATTGTATGGGTGTGTGTTACATTACATTCACTAGTAGCAGTGAGAAAAACATCACGGGGTGGTGCGCATTGTATGTGTGTGTGTTACATTGGATTCACTAGTAGGAGTGAGAAAAACATCACGGGGTGGTGCGCATTGTATGGGTGTGTGTTACATTACATTCACTAGTAGGATTGAGAAAAACATCACGGGGTGGTGCGCATTGTATGGGTGTGTGTTACATTACATTCACTAGTAGGAGTGAGTAAAACATCATGGGGTGGTGCACATTGTATGGGTGTGTGTTACATTAGATTCACTAGTAGCAGTGAGAAAAACATCACGGGGTGGTGCGCATTGTATGGGTGTGTGTTACATTACATTCACTAGTAGGAGTGAGAAAAACATCACGGGGTGGTGCGCATTGTATGGGTGTGTGTTACATTAGATTCACTAGTAGCAGTGAGAAAAACATCACGGGGTGGTGCGCATTGTATGGGTGTGTGTTACATTAGATTCACTAGTAGCAGTGAGAAAAACATCACGGGGTGGTATGCATTGTATGGGTGTGTGTTACATTACATTCACTAGTAGGAGTGAGAAAAACATCACGGGGTGGTGCGCATTGTATGGGTGTGTGTTACATTACATTCACTAGTAGCAGTGAGAAAAACATCACGGGGTGGTGCGCATTGTATGGGTGTGTGTTACATTAGATTCACTAGTAGGAGTGAGAAAAACATCTCGGGGTGGTGCGCATTGTATGGGTTTGTGTTACATTGGATTCACTAGTAGGAGTGAGAAAAACATCACGGGGTGGTGCGCATTGTATGGGTGTGTGTTACATTGGATTCACTAGTAGGAGTGAGAAAAACATCACGGGGTGGTGCGCATTGTATGGGTGTGTGTTACATTAGATTCACTAGTAGGAGTGAGAAAAACATCTCGGGGTGGTGCGCATTGTATGGGTTTGTGTTACATTGGATTCACTAGTAGGAGTGAGAAAAACATCACGGGGTGGTGCGCATTGGATGGGTGTGTGTTACATTACATTCACTAGTAGGAGTGAGAAAAACATCATGGGGTGGTGCACATTGTATGGGTGTGTGTTACATTACATTCACTAGTAGCAGTGAGAAAAACATCACGGGGTGGTGCGCATTGTATGGGTGTGTGTTACATTAGATTCACTAGTAGGAGTGAGAAAAACATCACGGGGTGGTGCGCATTGTATGGGTGTGTGATACATTAGATTCACTAGTAGGAGTGAGAAAAACATCATGGGGTGGTGCGCATTGTATGGGTGTGTGTTACATTACATTCACTAGTAGGAGTGAGAAAAACCTCACGGCGTGGTGCGCATTGTATGGGTGTGTGTTACATTGGATTCACTAGTAGGAGTGAGAAAAACCTCACGGGGTGGTGCGCATTGTATGGGTGTGTGTTACATTGGATTCACTAGTAGGAGTGAGAAAAACATCACGGGGTGGCGCGCATTGTATGTGTGTGTGTTACATTGGATTCACTAGTAGGAGTGAGAAAAACATCACGGGGTGGTGCGCATTGTATGGGTGTGTGTAACATTACATTCACTAGTAGGATTGAGAAAAACATCACGGGGTGGTACGCATTGTATGGGTGTGTGTTACATTACATTCACTAGTAGGAGTGAGAAAAACATCATGGGGTGGTGCACATTGTATGGGTGTGTGTTACATTAGATTCACTAGTAGCAGTGAGAAAAAAATCACGGGGTGGTGCGCATTGTATGGGTGTGTGTTACATTACATTCACTAGTAGAAGTGAGAAAAACATCACGGGGTGGTGCGCATTGTATGGGTGTGTGTTATATTAGATTCACTAGTAGCAGTGAGAAAAACATCACGGGGTGGTGCGCATTGTATGGGTGTGTGTTACATTAGATTCACTAGTAGCAGTGAGAAAAACATCACGGGGTGGTGCGCATTGTATGGGTGTGTGTTACATTAGATTCACTAGTAGCAGTGAGAAAAACATCACGGGGTGGTGCGCATTGTATGGGTGTGTGTTACATTACATTCACTAGTAGGAGTGAGAAAAACATCACGTGGTGGTGCGCATTGTATGGGTGTGTGTTACATTACATTCACTAGTAGCAGTGAGAAAAACATCACGGGGTGGTGCGCATTGTATGGGTGTGTGTTACATTAGATTCACTAGTAGGAGTGAGAAAAACATCTCGGGGTGGTGCGCATTGTATGGGTGTGTGTTACATTGGATTCACTAGTAGGAGTGAGAAAAACATCACGGGGTGGTGCGCATTGTATGGGTGTGTGTTACATTGGATTCACTAGTAGGAGTGAGAAAAACATCACGGGGTGGTGCGCATTGTATGGGTGTGTGTTACATTGGATTCACTAGTAGGAGTGAGAAAAACATCACGGGGTGGTGCGCATTGTATGGGTGTGTGTTACATTACATTCACTAGTAGGAGTGAGAAAAACATCACGGGGTGGTGCGCATTGCATTTGTGTGTGTTACATTACATTCACTAGTAGCAGTGAGAAAAACGTCACGGGGTTGTGCGCATTGTATGGGTGTGTGTTACATTACATTCACTAGTAGCAGTGAGAAAAACATCAAGGGGTGGTGCGCATTGTATGGGTGTGTGTTACATTACATTCACTAGTAGCAGTGAGAAAAACATCACGGGGTGGTGCGCATTGTATGGGTGTGTGTTACATTACATTGACTAGTAGCAGTGAGAAAAACATCACGGGGTGGTGCGCATTGTATGGGTGTGTGTTACATTACATTCACTAGTAGCAGTGAGAAAAACATCACGGGGTGGTTCGCATTGTATGGGTGTGTGTTACATTACATTCACTAGTAACAGTGAGAAAAAAATCACGGGGTGGTGCGCATTGTATGGGTGTGTGCTACATTAGATTCACTAGTAGGAGTGGGAAAAACATCACGGGGTGGTGCGCATTGTATGGGTGTGTGTTACATTACATTCACTAGTAGCAGCGAGAAAAACATCACGGGGTGGTGCGCATTGTATGGGTGTGTGTTAAATTACATTCACTAGTAGCAGTGAGAAAAACATCACGGGATGGTGCGCATTGTATGGGTGTGTGTTACATTACATTCACTAGTAGGAGTGAGAAAAACATCACGGGGTGGTGCGCATTGTATGGGTGTGTGTTACATTACATTCACTATTAGGAGTTAGAAAAACATCACGGGGTGGTGCGCATTGTATGGGTGTGTGTTACATTACATTCACTAGTAGCAGTGAGAAAAACATCACGGGGTGGTGCGCATTGTATGGGTGTGTGTTACATTAGATTCACTAGTAGGAGTGAGAAAAACATCTCGGGGTGGTGCGCATTGTATGGGTTTGTGTTACATTGGATTCACTAGTAGGAGTGAGAAAAACATCACGGGGTGGTGCGCATTGTATGGGTGTGTGTTACATTGGATTCACTAGTAGGAGTGAGAAAAACATCACGGGGTGGTGCGCATTGTATGGGTGTGTGTTACATTAGATTCACTAGTAGGAGTGAGAAAAACATCTCGGGGTGGTGCGCATTGTATGGGTTTGTGTTACATTGGATTCACTAGTAGGAGTGAGAAAAACATCACGGGGTGGTGCGCATTGTATGGGTGTGTGTTACATTGGATTCACTAGTAGGAGTGAGAAAAACATCACGGGGTGGTGCGCATTGGATGGGTGTGTGTTACATTACATTCACTAGTAGGAGTGAGAAAAACATCACGGGGTGGTGCACATTGTATGGGTGTGTGTTACATTACATTCACTAGTAGCAGTGAGAAAAACATCACGGGGTGGTGCGCATTGTATGGGTGTGTGTTACATTAGATTCACTAGTAGGAGTGAGAAAAACATCACGGGGTGGTGCGCATTGTATGGGTGTGTGATACATTAGATTCACTAGTAGGAGTGAGAAAAACATCATGGGGTGGTGCGCATTGTATGGGTGTGTGTTACATTACATTCACTAGTAGGAGTGAGAAAAACCTCACGGCGTGGTGCGCATTGTATGGGTGTGTGTTACATTGGATTCACTAGTAGGAGTGAGAAAAACCTCACGGGGTGGTGCGCATTGTATGGGTGTGTGTTACATTGGATTCACTAGTAGGAGTGAGAAAAACATCACGGGGTGGCGCGCATTGTATGTGTGTGTGTTACATTGGATTCACTAGTAGGAGTGAGAAAAACATCACGGGGTGGTGCGCATTGTATGGGTGTGTGTAACATTACATTCACTAGTAGGATTGAGAAAAACATCACGGGGTGGTACGCATTGTATGGGTGTGTGTTACATTACATTCACTAGTAGGAGTGAGAAAAACATCATGGGGTGGTGCACATTGTATGGGTGTGTGTTACATTAGATTCACTAGTAGCAGTGAGAAAAAAATCACGGGGTGGTGCGCATTGTATGGGTGTGTGTTACATTACATTCACTAGTAGAAGTGAGAAAAACATCACGGGGTGGTGCGCATTGTATGGGTGTGTGTTACATTAGATTCACTAGTAGCAGTGAGAAAAACATCACGGGGTGGTGCGCATTGTATGGGTGTGTGTTACATTAGATTCACTAGTAGCAGTGAGAAAAACATCACGGGGTGGTGCGCATTGTATGGGTGTGTGTTACATTAGATTCACTAGTAGCAGTGAGAAAAACATCACGGGGTGGTGCGCATTGTATGGGTGTGTGTTACATTACATTCACTAGTAGGAGTGAGAAAAACATCACGGGGTGGTGCGCATTGTATGGGTGTGTGTTACATTACATTCACTAGTAGCAGTGAGAAAAACATCACGGGGTGGTGCGCATTGTATGGGTGTGTGTTACATTAGATTCACTAGTAGGAGTGAGAAAAACATCTCGGGGTGGTGCGCATAGTATGGGTGTGTGTTACATTGGATTCACTAGTAGGAGTGAGAAAAACATCACGGGGTGGTGCGCATTGTATGGGTGTGTGTTACATTGGATTCACTAGTAGGAGTGAGAAAAACATCACGGGGTGGTGCGCATTGTATGGGTGTGTGTTACATTGGATTCACTAGTAGGAGTGAGAAAAACATCACGGGGTGGTGCGCATTGTATGGGTGTGTGTTACATTACATTCACTAGTAGGAGTGAGAAAAACATCACGGGGTGGTGCGAATGTATGGGTGTGTGTTACATTACATTCACTAGTAGCAGTGAGAAAAACATCACGGGGTGGTGAGCATTGTATGGGTGTGTGTTACATTACATTCACTAGTAGCAGTGAGAAAAACATCACGGGGTGGTGCGCATTGTATTAGTGTGTGTTACATTACATTCACTAGTAGCAGTGAGAAAAACGTCACGGGGTGGTGCGCATTGTATGGGTGTGTGTTACATTATATTCACTAGTAGCAGTGAGAAAAACATCAAGGGGTGGTGCGCATTGTATGGGTGTGTGTTACATTACATTCACTAGTAGCAGTGAGAAAAACATCACGGGGTGGTGCGCATTGTATGGGTGTGTGTTACATTACATTGACTAGTAGCAGTGAGAAAAACATCACGGGGTGGTGCGCATTGTATGGGTGTGTGTTACATTACATTCACTAGTAGCAGTGAGAAAAACATCACGGGGTGGTTCGCATTGTATGGGTGTGTGTTACATTACATTCACTAGTAACAGTGAGAAAAAAATCACGGGGTGGTGCGCATTGTATGGGTGTGTGCTACATTAGATTCACTAGTAGGAGTGGGAAAAACATCACGGGGTGGTGCGCATTGTATGGGTGTGTGTTACATTACATTCACTAGTAGCAGCGAGAAAAACATCACGGGGTGGTGCGCATTGTATGGGTGTGTGTTAAATTACATTCACTAGTAGCAGTGAGAAAAACATCACGGGATGGTGCGCATTGTATGGGTGTGTGTTACATTACATTCACTAGTAGGAGTGAGAAAAACATCACGGGGTGGTGCGCATTGTATGGGTGTGTGTTACATTACATTCACTATTAGGAGTTAGAAAAACATCACGGGGTGGTGCGCATTGAATGGGTGTGTGTTACATTACATTCACTAGTAGGAGTGAGAAAAACATCACGGGGTGGTGCGCATTGTATGGGTGTGTGTTACATTAGATTCACTAGTAGGAGTGAGGAAAACATCACGGGGTGGTGCGCATTGTATGGGTGTGTGTTAAATTACATTCACTAGTAGCAGTGAGAAAAACATCACAGGGTGGTGCGCATTGTATGGGTGTGTGTTACATTAAATTCACTTAAAGCAGTGAGAAAAACATCACGGCGTGGTGCGCATTGTATGGGTGTGTGTTACATTGGATTCGCTATTAGGAGTTAGAAAAACATCACGGGGTGGTGCGCATTGTATGGGTGTGTGTTACGTTACATTCACTAGTAGCAGTGAGAAAAACATCACGGGGTGGTCCGGATTGTATGGGTTTGTGTTACATTAGATTCACTAGTAGCAGTGAGAAAAACATCACGGGGTGGTGCGCATTGTATGGGTGTGTGTTACATTAGATTCACTAGTAGCAGTGAGAAAAACATCACGGGGTGGTGCGCATTGTATGGGTGTGTGTTACATTACATTCACTAGTAGCAGTGAGAAAAACATCACGGGGTGGTGCGCATTGTATGGGTCTGTGTTACATTACATTCACTAGTAGCAGTGAGAAAAACATCACGGGGTGGTGCGCATTGTATGGGTGTGCGTTACATTACATTCACTAGTAGCAGTGAGAAAAACATCACGGGGTGGTGCGCATTGTATGGTTGTGCGTTACATTACATTCACTAGTAGGAGTGAGACAAACATCACGGGGTGGTGCGCATTGTATGGGTGTGTGTTACATTAGATTCACTAGTAGGAGTTAGAAAAACATCACGGGGTGGTGCGCATTGTTTGGGTGTGTGTTACATTACATTCTCTAGTAGGAGTTAGAAAATCATCACGGGGTGGTGCGCATTGTATGGGTGTGTGTTACATTAGATTCACTAGTAGGAGTGAGAAAAACATCACGGGGTGGTGCGCATTGTATGGGTGTGTGTTACATTACATTCACTAGTAGGAGTGAGAAAAACATCACGGGGTGGTGCGCATTGTATGGGTGTGTGTTACATTACATTCACTAGTAGGAGTGAGAAAAACATCACGGGGTGGTGCGCATTGTATGGGTGTGTGTTACATTACATTCACTAGTAGGAGTGAGAAAAACATCACGGGGTGGTGCGCATTGTATGGGTGTGTGTTACATTACATTCACTAGTAGGAGTGAGAAAAACATCACGGGGTGGTGCGCATTGTATGGGTGTGTGTTACATTAGATTCACTAGTAGGAGTGAGGAAAACATCACGGGGTGGTGCGCATTGTATGGGTGTGTGTTACATTAGATTCACTAGTAGGAGTGAGAAAAACATCACGGGGTGGTGCGCATTGTATGGGTGTGTGTTACATTACATTCACTAGTAGGAGTGAGAAAAACCTCGCGGGGTGGAGCGAATTGTATGGGTGTGTGTTACATTGGATTCACTAGTAGGAGTGAGAAAACCTCACGGGGTGGTGCGCATTGTATGGGTGTGTGTTACATTGGATTCACTAGTAGGAGTGAGAAAAACATCACGGGGTGGCGCGCATTGTATGTGTGTGTGTTACATTGGATTCACTAGTAGGAGTGAGAAAAACATCACGGGGTGGTGCGCATTGTATGGGTGTGTGTTACATTACATTCACTAGTAGGATTGAGAAAAACATCACGGGGTGGTGCGCATTGTATGGGTGTGTGTTACATTACATTCACTAGTAGGAGTGAGAAAAACATCACGGGGTGGTGCACATTGTATGGGTGTGTGTTACATTAGATTCACTAGTAGCAGTGAGAAAAACATCACGGGGTGGTGCGCATTGTATGGGTGTGTGTTACATTACATTCACTAGTAGAAGTGAGAAAAACATCACGGGGTGGTGCGCATTGTATGGGTGTGTGTTACATTAGATTCACTAGTAGCAGTGAGAAAAACATCACGGGGTGGTCCGGATTGTATGGGTTTGTGTTACTTTAGATTCACTAGTAGCAGTGAGAAAAACATCACGGGGTGGTGCGCATTGTATGGGTCTGTGTTACATTACATTCACTAGTAGCAGTGAGAAAAACATCACGGGGTGGTGCGCATTGTATGGGTGTGTGTTACATTACATTCACTAGTAGCAGTGAGAAAAACATCAAGGGGTGGTGCGCATTGTATGGGTCTGTGTTACATTACATTCACTAGTAGGAGTGAGAAAAACATCACGGGGTGGTGCGCATTGTATGGGTGTGTGTTACATTACATTCACTAGTAGGAGTGAGAAAAACATCACGGGGTGGTGCGCATTGTATGGGTGTGTGTTACATTACATTCACTAGTAGGAGTGAGAAAAACATGACGGGGTGGTGCGCATTGTATGGGTGTGTGTTACATTAGATTCACTAGTAGGAGTGAGAAAAACATGACGGGGTGGTGCGCATTGTATGGGTGTGTGTTACATTAGATTCACTAGTAGGAGTGAGAAAAACATGACGGGGTGGTGCGCATTGTATGGGTGTGTGTTACATTAGATTCACTAGTAGGAGTGAGAAAAACATCACGTGGTGGTGCGCATTGTATGGGTGTGTGTTACATTAGATTCACTAGTAGGAGTGAGAAAAACCTCACGGGGTGGTGTGCATTGTATGGGTGTGTGTTACATTGGATTCACTAGTAGGAGTGAGAAAAACATCACGGGGTGGTGCGCATTGTATGGGTGTGTGTTACATTGGATTCACTAGTAGGAGTGAGAAAAACATCACGGGGTGGTGCACATTGTATGGGTGTGTGTTACATTACATTCACTAGTAGCAGTGAGAAAAACATCACGGGGTGGTGCGCATTGTATGGGTGTGTGTTACATTAGATTCACTAGTAGGAGTGAGAAAAACATCTCGGGGTGGTGCGCATTGTATGGGTGTGTGTTACATTGGATTCACTAGTAGGAGTGAGAAAAACATCTCGGGGTGGTGCGCATTGTATGGGTGTGTGTTACATTGGATTCACTAGTAGGAGTGAGAAAAACATCACGGGGTGGTGCGCATTGTATGGGTGTGTGTTACATTACATTCACTAGTAGGAGTGAGAAAAACATCACGGGGTGGTGCGCATTGTATTTGTGTGTGTTACATTACATTCACTAGTAGGAGTGAGAAAAACATCACGGGGTGGTGCGCATTGTATGGGTGTGTGTTACATTACATTCACTAGTAGCAGTGAGAAAAACATCACGGGGTGGTGCGCATTGTATGGGTGTGTGTTACATTACATTCACTAGTAGCAGTGAGAAAAACATCACGGGGTGGTGCGCATTGTATGGGTGTGTGTTACATTGGATTCACTAGTAGGAGTGAGAAAAACATCTCGGGGTGGTGCGCATTGTATGGGTGTGTGTTACATTGGATTCACTAGTAGCAGTGAGAAAAACATCACGGGGTGGTGCGCATTGTATGGGTGTGTGTTACATTGGATTCACTAGTAGGAGTGAGAAAAACATCACGGGGTGGTGCGCATTGTATGGGTGTGTGTTACATTGGATTCACTAGTAGGAGTGAGAAAAACATCACGGGGTGGTGCGCATTGTATGGGTGTGTGTTACATTGGATTCACTAGTAGGAGTGAGAAAAACATGACGGGGTGGTGCGCATTGTATGGGTGTGTGTTACATTACATTCACTAGTAGGAGTGAGAAAAACATCACGGGGTGGTGCGCATTGTATTTGTGTGTGTTACATTACATTCACTAGTAGGAGTGAGAAAAACATCACGGGGTGGTGCGCATTGTATGGGTGTGTGTTACATTACATTCACTAGTAGGAGCGAGAAAAACATCACGGGGTGGTGCGCATTGTATGGGTGTGTGTTACATTACATTCACTAGTAGCAGTGAGAAAAACATCACGGGGTGGTGCGCATTGTATGGGTGTGTGTTAAATTACATTCACTAGTAGCAGTGAGAAAAACATCACGGGATGGTGCGCATTGTATGGGTGTGTGTTACATTACATTCACTAGTAGGAGTGAGAAAAACATCACGGGGTGGTGCGCATTGTATGGGTGTGTGTTACATTACATTCACTAGTAGGAGTGAGGAAAACATCACGGGGTGGTGCGCATTGTATGGGTGTGTGTTACATTAGATTCACTAGTAGGAGTGAGGAAAACATCACGGGGTGGTGCGCATTGTATGGGTGTGTGTTAAATTACATTCACTAGTAGCAGTGAGAAAAACATCACAGGGTGGTGCGCATTGTATGGGTGTGTGTTACATTACATTCACTAGTAGCAGTGAGAAAAACATCACGGGGTGGTGCGCATTGTATGGGTGTGTGTTATATTGGATTCGCTATTAGGAGTGAGAAAAACATCACGGGGTGGTGCGCATTGTATGGGTGTGTGTTACGTTACATTCACTAGTAGCAGTGAGAAAAACATCACGGGGTGGTCCGGATTGTATGGGTTTGTGTTACATTAGATTCACTAGTAGCAGTGAGAAAAACATCACGGGGTGGTGCGCATTGTATGGGTGTGTGTTACATTAGATTCACTAGTAGCAGTGAGAAAAACATCACGGGGTGGTGCGCATTGTATGGGTGTGTGTTACATTACATTCACTAGTAGCAGTGAGAAAAACATCACGGGGTGGTGCGCATTGTATGGGTCTGTGTTACATTACATTCACTAGTAGCAGTGAGAAAAACATCACGGGGTGGTGCGCATTGTATGGGTGTGCGTTACATTACATTCACTAGTAGCAGTGAGAAAAACATCACGGGGTGGTGCGCATTGTATGGTTGTGTGTTACATTACATTCACTAGTAGGAGTGAGACAAACATCACGGGGTGGTGCGCATTGTATGGGTGTGTGTTACATTACATTCACTAGTAGGAGTTAGAAAAACATCACGGGGTGGTGCGCATTGTTTGGGTGTGTGTTACATTACATTCTCTAGTAGGAGTTAGAAAATCATCACGGGGTGGTGCGCATTGTATGGGTGTGTGTTACATTAGATTCACTAGTAGGAGTGAGAAAAACATCACGGGGTGGTGCGCATTGTATGGGTGTGTGTTACATTACATTCACTAGTAGGAGTGAGAAAAACATCACGGGGTGGTGCGCATTGTATGGGTGTGTGTTACATTACATTCACTAGTAGGAGTGAGAAAAACATCACGGGGTGGTGCGCATTGTATGGGTGTGTGTTACATTACATTCACTAGTAGGAGTGAGAAAAACATCACGGGGTGGTGCGCATTGTATGGGTGTGTGTTACATTACATTCACTAGTAGGAGTGAGAAAAACATCACGGGGTGGTGCGCATTGTATGGGTGTGTTTTACATTAGATTCACTAGTAGGAGTGAGAAAAACATCACGGGGTGGTGCGCATTGTATGGGTGTGTGTTACATTACATTCACTAGTAGGAGTGAGAAAAACCTCGCGGGGTGGTGCGCATTGTATGGGTGTGTGTTACATTGGATTCACTAGTAGGAGTGAGAAAAACCTCACGGGGTGGTGCGCATTGTATGGGTGTGTGTTACATTGGATTCACTAGTAGGAGTGAGAAAAACATCACGGGGTGGCGCGCATTGTATGTGTGTGTGTTACATTGGATTCACTAGTAGGAGTGAGAAAAACATCACGGGGTGGTGCGCATTGTATGGGTGTGTGTTACATTAGATTCACTAGTAGGAGTGAGAAAAACATCACGGGGTGGTGCGCATTGTATGGGTGTGTGTTACATTACATTCACTAGTAGGAGTGAGAAAAACATGACGGGGTGGTGCGCATTGTATGGGTGTGTGTTACATTAGATTCACTAGTAGGAGTGAGAAAAACATGACGGGGTGGTGCGCATTGTATGGGTGTGTGTTACATTAGATTCACTAGTAGGAGTGAGAAAAACGTGACGGGGTGGTGCGCATTGTATGGGTGTGTGTTACATTAGATTCACTAGTAGGAGTGAGAAAAACATCACGTGGTGGTGCGCATTGTATGGGTGTGTGTTACATTAGATTCACTAGTAGGAGTGAGAAAAACCTCACGGGGTGGTGTGCATTGTATGGGTGTGTGTTACATTGGATTCACTAGTAGGAGTGAGAAAAACATCACGGGGTGGTGCGCATTGTATGGGTGTGTGTTACATTGGATTCACTAGTAGGAGTGAGAAAAACATCACGGGGTGGTGCACATTGTATGGGTGTGTGTTACATTACATTCACTAGTAGCAGTGAGAAAAACATCACGGGGTGGTGCGCATTGTATGGGTGTGTGTTACATTAGATTCACTAGTAGGAGTGAGAAAAACATCTCGGGGTGGTGCGCATTGTATGGGTGTGTGTTACATTGGATTCACTAGTAGGAGTGAGAAAAACATCTCGGGGTGGTGCGCATTGTATGGGTGTGTGTTACATTGGATTCACTAGTAGGAGTGAGAAAAACATCACGGGGTGGTGCGCATTGTATGGGTGTGTGTTACATTACATTCACTAGTAGGAGTGAGAAAAACATCACGGGGTGGTGCGCATTGTATTTGTGTGTGTTACATTACATTCACTAGTAGGAGTGAGAAAAACATCACGGGGTGGTGCGCATTGTATGGGTGTGTGTTACATTACATTCACTAGTAGCAGTGAGAAAAACATCACGGGGTGGTGCGCATTGTATGGGTGTGTGTTACATTACATTCACTAGTAGCAGTGAGAAAAACATCACGGGGTGGTGCGCATTGTATGGGTGTGTGTTACATTGGATTCACTAGTAGGAGTGAGAAAAACATCTCGGGGTGGTGCGCATTGTATGGGTGTGTGTTACATTGGATTCACTAGTAGCAGTGAGAAAAACATCACGGGGTGGTGCGCATTGTATGGGTGTGTGTTACATTGGATTCACTAGTAGGAGTGAGAAAAACATCACGGGGTGGTGCGCATTGTATGGGTGTGTGTTACATTGGATTCACTAGTAGGAGTGAGAAAAACATCACGGGGTGGTGCGCATTGTATGGGTGTGTGTTACATTGGATTCACTAGTAGGAGTGAGAAAAACATCACGGGGTGGTGCGCATTGTATGGGTGTGTGTTACATTACATTCACTAGTAGGAGTGAGAAAAACATCACGGGGTGGTGCGCATTGTATTTGTGTGTGTTACATTACATTCACTAGTAGGAGTGAGAAAAACATCACGGGGTGGTGCGCATTGTATGGGTGTGTGTTACATTACATTCACTAGTAGGAGCGAGAAAAACATCACGGGGTGGTGCGCATTGTATGGGTGTGTGTTACATTACATTCACTAGTAGCAGTGAGAAAAACATCACGGGGTGGTGCGCATTGTATGGGTGTGTGTTAAATTACATTCACTAGTAGCAGTGAGAAAAACATCACGGGATGGTGCGCATTGTATGGGTGTGTGTTACATTACATTCACTAGTAGGAGTGAGAAAAACATCACGGGGTGGTGCGCATTGTATGGGTGTGTGTTACATTACATTCACTAGTAGGAGTGAGGAAAACATCACGGGGTGGTGCGCATTGTATGGGTGTGTGTTACATTAGATTCACTAGTAGGAGTGAGGAAAACATCACGGGGTGGTGCGCATTGTATGGGTGTGTGTTAAATTACATTCACTAGTAGCAGTGAGAAAAACATCACAGGGTGGTGCGCATTGTATGGGTGTGTGTTACATTACATTCACTAGTAGCAGTGAGAAAAACATCACGGGGTGGTGCGCATTGTATGGGTGTGTGTTATATTGGATTCGCTATTAGGAGTGAGAAAAACATCACGGGGTGGTGCGCATTGTATGGGTGTGTGTTACGTTACATTCACTAGTAGCAGTGAGAAAAACATCACGGGGTGGTCCGGATTGTATGGGTTTGTGTTACATTAGATTCACTAGTAGCAGTGAGAAAAACATCACGGGGTGGTGCGCATTGTATGGGTGTGTGTTACATTAGATTCACTAGTAGCAGTGAGAAAAACATCACGGGGTGGTGCGCATTGTATGGGTGTGTGTTACATTACATTCACTAGTAGCAGTGAGAAAAACATCACGGGGTGGTGCGCATTGTATGGGTCTGTGTTACATTACATTCACTAGTAGCAGTGAGAAAAACATCACGGGGTGGTGCGCATTGTATGGGTGTGCGTTACTTTACATTCACTAGTAGCAGTGAGAAAAACATCACGGGGTGGTGCGCATTGTATGGTTGTGTGTTACATTACATTCACTAGTAGGAGTGAGACAAACATCACGGGGTGGTGCGCATTGTATGGGTGTGTGTTACATTACATTCACTAGTAGGAGTTAGAAAAACATCACGGGGTGGTGCGCATTGTTTGGGTGTGTGTTACATTACATTCTCTAGTAGGAGTTAGAAAATCATCACGGGGTGGTGCGCATTGTATGGGTGTGTGTTACATTAGATTCACTAGTAGGAGTGAGAAAAACATCACGGGGTGGTGCGCATTGTATGGGTGTGTGTTACATTACATTCACTAGTAGGAGTGAGAAAAACATCACGGGGTGGTGCGCATTGTATGGGTGTGTGTTACATTACATTCACTAGTAGGAGTGAGAAAAACATCACGGGGTGGTGCGCATTGTATGGGTGTGTGTTACATTACATTCACTAGTAGGAGTGAGAAAAACATCACGGGGTGGTGCGCATTGTATGGGTGTGTGTTACATTACATTCACTAGTAGGAGTGAGAAAAACATCACGGGGTGGTGCGCATTGTATGGGTGTGTGTTACATTAGATTCACTAGTAGGAGTGAGAAAAACATCACGGGGTGGTGCGCATTGTATGGGTGTGTGTTACATTACATTCACTAGTAGGAGTGAGAAAAACCTCGCGGGGTGGTGCGCATTGTATGGGTGTGTGTTACATTGGATTCACTAGTAGGAGTGAGAAAAACCTCACGGGGTGGTGCGCATTGTATGGGTGTGTGTTACATTGGATTCACTAGTAGGAGTGAGAAAAACATCACGGGGTGGCGCGCATTGTATGTGTGTGTGTTACATTGGATTCACTAGTAGGAGTGAGAAAAACATCACGGGGTGGTGCGCATTGTATGGGTGTGTGTTACATTAGATTCACTAGTAGGATTGAGAAAAACATCACGGGGTGGTGCGCATTGTATGGGTGTGTGTTACATTACATTCACTAGTAGGAGTGAGAAAAACATCATGGGGTGGTGCACATTGTATGGGTGTGTGTTACATTAGATTCACTAGTAGCAGTGAGAAAAACATCACGGGGTGGTGCGCATTGTATGGGTGTGTGTTACATTACATTCAGTAGTAGAAGTGAGAAAAACATCACGGGGTGGTGCGCATTGTATGGGTGTGTGTTACATTAGATTCACTAGTAGCAGTGAGAAAAACATCACTGGGTGGTCCGGATTGTATGGGTTTGTGTTACTTTAGATTCACTAGTAGCAGTGAGAAAAACATCACGGGGTGGTGCGCATTGTATGTGTCTGTGTTACATTACATTCACTAGTAGCAGTGAGAAAAACATCACGGGGTGGTGCGCATTGTATGGGTGTGTGTTACATTACATTCACTAGTAGCAGTGAGAAAAACATCAAGGGGTGGTGCGCATTGTATGGGTCTGTGTTACATTACATTCACTAGTAGGAGTGAGAAAAAAATCACGGGGTGGTGCGCATTGTATGGGGTGTGTGTTACATTACATTCACTAGTAGGAGTGAGAAAAACATCAAGGGGTGGTGCGCATTGTATGGGTGTGTGTTACATTGGATTCACTAGTAGGAGTGAGAAAAACATCACGGGGTGGTGCGCATTGTATGGGTTTGTGTTACATTGGATTCACTAGTAGGAGTGAGAAAAACATCACGGGGTGGTGCGCATTGTATGGGTGTGTGTTACATTGGATTCACTAGTAGGAGTGAGAAAAACATCACGGGGTGGTGCGCATTGTATGGGTGTGTGTTACATTACATTCACTAGTAGGAGTGAGAAAAACATCACGGGGTGGTGCGCATTGTATTTGTGTGTGTTACATTACATTCACTAGTAGGAGTGAGAAAAACATCACGGGGTGGTGCGCATTGTATGGGTGTGTGTTACATTACATTCACTAGTAGCAGTGAGAAAAACATCACGGGGTGGTGCGCATTGTATGGGTGTGTGTTACATTACATTCACTAGTAGCAGTGAGAAAAACATCACGGGGTGGTGCGCATTGTATGGGTGTGTGTTACATTACATTCACTAGTAGCAGTGAGAAAAACATCACGGGGTGGTGCGCATTGTATGGGTGTGTGTTACATTAGATTCACTAGTAGGAGTGAGAAAAACATCTCGGGGTGGTGCGCATTGTATGGGTGTGTGTTACATTGGATTCACTAGTAGGAGTGAGAAAAACATCACGGGGTGGTGCGCATTGTATGGGTGTTTGTTACATTGGATTCACTAGTAGGAGTGAGAAAAACATCACGGGGTGGTGCGCATTGTATGGGTGTGTGTTACATTGGATTCACTAGTAGGAGTGAGAAAAACATCACGGGGTGGTGCGCATTGTATGGGTGTGTGTTACATTACATTCACTAGTAGGAGTGAGAAAAACATCACGGGGTGGTGCGCATTGTATTTGTGTGTGTTACATTACATTCACTAGTAGGAGTGAGAAAAACATCACGGGGTTGTGCGCATTGTATGGGTGTGTGTTACATTACATTCACTAGTAGAGTGAGAAAAACATCACGGGGTGGTGCGCATTGTATGGGTGTGTGTTACATTACATTCACTAGTAGGAGTGAGAAAAACATCACGGGGTGGTGCGCATTGTATTTGTGTGTGTTACATTACATTCACTAGTAGGAGTGAGAAAAACATCACGGGGTGGTGCGCATTGTATGGGTGTGTGTTACATTACATTCACTAGTAGCAGTGAGGTGAGAAAAACATCACGGGGTGGTGCGCATGTATGGGTGTGTGTTACATTACATTCACTAGTAGGAGTGAGAAAAACCTCACGGGGTGGTGCGCATTGTATGGGTGTGTGTTACATTGGATTCACTAGTAGGAGTGAGAAAAACCTCACGGGGTGGTGCGCATTGTATGCGTGTGTGTTACATTGGATTCACTAGTAGGAGTGAGAAAACATCACGGGGTGGCGCGCATTGTATGTGTGTGTGTTACATTGATTCACTAGTAGGAGTGAGAAAAACATCACGGGGTGGTGCGCATTGTATGGGTGTGTGTTACATTACATTCACTAGTAGGAGTGAGAAAAACCTCACGGGGTGGTGCGCATTGTATGGGTGTGTGTTACATTGGATTCACTAGTAGGAGTGAGAAAAACCTCACGGGGTGGTGCGCATTGTATGCGTGTGTGTTACATTGGATTCACTAGTAGGAGTGAGAAAAACATCACGGGTGGCGCGCATTGTATGTGTGTGTGTTACATTGAGATTTACTAGTAGGAGTGAGAAAAACATCACGGGGTGGTGCGCATTGTATGGGTGTGTGTTACATACATTCACTAGTAGGATTGAGAAAAACATCACGGGGTGGTGCGCATTGTATGGGTGTGTGTTACATTACATTCACTAGTAGGAGTGAGAAAACCATCATGGGGTGGTGCACATTGTATGGGTGTGTGTTACATTAGATTCACTAGTAGCAGTGAGAAAAACATCACGGGGTGGTGCGCATTGTATGGGTGTGTGTTACATTACATTCACTAGTAGAATTGAGAAAAACATCACGGGGTGGTGCGCATTGTATGGGTGTGTGTTACATTAGATTCACTAGTAGCAGTGAGAAAAACATCACGGGGTGGTCCGGATTGTATGGGTTTGTGTTACGTTAGATTCACTAGTAGCAGTGAGAAAAACATCACGGGGTGGTGCGCATTTTGTGGGTGTGTGTTACATTAGTTTCACTAGTAGGAGTGAGAAAAACATCTCGGGTGGTGCGCATTGTATGGGTGTGTGTTACATTGGATTCACTAGTAGGAGTGAGAAAAACATCACGGGGTGGTGCGCATTGTATGGGTGTGTGTTACATTGGATTCACTAGTAGGAGTGAGAAAAACATCACGGGGTGGTGCGCATTGTATGGGTGTGTGTTACATTGGATTCACTAGTAGGAGTGAGAAAAACATCACGGGGTGGTGCGCATTGTATGGGTGTGTGTTACATTAGATTCACTAGTAGCAGTGAGAAAAACATCACGGGGTGGTGCGCATTGTATTTGTGTGTGTTACATTACATTCACTAGTAGGAGTGAGAAAAACATCACGGGGTGGTGCGCATTGTATGGGTGTGTGTTACATTACATTCACTAGTAGCAGTGAGAAAAACATCACGGGGTGGTGCGCGTTGTATGGGTGTGTGTTACATTACATTCACTAATAGCAGTGAGAAAAACATCACGGGGTGGTGCGCATTGTATGGGTGTGTGTTACATTACATTCACTAGTAGCAGTGAGAAAAACATCACGGGGTGGTGCGCATTGTATGGCTGTGTGTTACATTACATTCACTAGTAGCAGTGAGAAAAACATCACGGGGTGGTGCGCAATGTATGGGTGTGTGTTACATTACATTCACTAGTAGCAGTGAGAAAAACATCACGGGGTGGTGCGGATTGTATGGTTGTGTGTTACATTACATTCACTAGTAGGAGTGAGACAAACATCACGGGGTGGTGCGCATTGTATGGGTGTGTGTTACATTACATTCACTAGTAGGAGTTAGAAAAACATCACGGGGTGGTGCGCATTGTATGGGTGTGTGTTACATTACATTCACTAGTAGGAGTTAGAAAACATCACGGGGTGGTGCGCATTGTATGGGTGTGTGTTACATTACATTCACTAGTAGGAGTGAGAAAAACATCACGGGGTGGTGCGCATTGTATGGGTGTGTGTTACATTACATTCACTAGTAGGAGTGAGAAAAACATCACGGGGTGGTGCGCATTGTATGGGTGTGTGTTACATTACATTCACTAGTAGAAGTGAGAAAAACATCACGGGGTGGTGCGCATTGTATGGGTGTGTGTTACATTAGATTCACTAGTAGGAGTGAGAAAAACATCACGGGGTGGTGCGCATTTTATGGGTGTGTGTTACATTACATTCACTAGTAGGAGTGAGAAAAACATGACGGGGTGGTGCGCATTGTATGGGTGTGTGTTACATTAGATTCACTAGTAGGAGTGAGAAAAACATCACGGGGTGGTGCGCATTGTATGGGTGTGTGTTACTTTAGATTCACTAGTAGGAGTGAGAAAAACATCACGGGGTGGTGCGCATTGTATGGGTGTGTGTTACATTAGATTCACTAGTAGGAGTGAGAAAAACCTCACGGGGTGGTGCGCATTGTATGGGTGTGTGTTACATTAGATTCACTAGTAGGAGTGAGAAAAACATCACGGGGTGGTGTGCATTGTATGGGTGTGTGTTACATTACATTCACTAGTAGGAGTGAGAAAAACATCACGGGGTGGTGCGCATTGTATGGGTGTGTGTTACATTACATTCACTAGTAGCAGTGAGAAAAACATCACGGGGTGGTGCGCATTGTATGGGTGTGTGTTACATTAGATTCACTAGTAGGAGTGAGAAAAACATCTCGGGGTGGTGCGCATTGTATGGGTGTGTGTTACATTACATTCACTAGTAGGAGTGAGAAAAACATCACGGGGTGGTGCGCATTGTATGGGTGTGTGTTACATTGGATTCACTAGTAGGAGTGAGAAAAACATCACGGGGTGGTGCGCATTGTATGGGTGTGTGTTACATTGGATTCACTAGTAGGAGTGAGAAAACCATCACGGGGCGGTGCGCATTGTATGGGTGTGTGTTACATTACATTCACTAGTAGGAGTGAGAAAAACATCACGGGGTGGTGCGCATTGTATTTGTGTGTGTTACATTACATTCACTAGTAGGAGTGAGAAAAACATCACGGGGTGGTGCGCATTGTATGGGTGTGTGTTACATTACATTCACTAGTAGCTGTGAGAAAAACATCACGGGGTGGTGCGCATTGTATGGGTGTGTGTTACATTACATTCACTAGTAGCAGTGAGAAAAACATCACGGGGTGGTGCGCATTGTGTGGGTGTGTGTTACATTACATTCACTAGTAGCAGTGAGAAAAACATCACGGGGTGGTGCGCATTGTATGGGTGTGTGTTACATTAGATTCACTAGTAGGAGTGAGAAAAACATCTCGGGGTGGTGCGCATTGTATGCGTGTGTGTTACATTGGATTCAATAGTAGGAGTGAGAAAAACATCACGGGGTGGTGCGCATTGTATGGGTGTGTGTTACATTGGATTCACTAGTAGGAGTGAGAAAAACATCACGGGGTGGTGCGCATTGTATGGGTGTGTGTTACATTGGATTCACTAGTAGGAGTGAGAAAACCATCACGGGGTTGTGCGCATTGTATGGGTGTGTGTTACATTTCATTCACTAGTAGGAGTGAGAAAAACATCACGGGGTGGTGCGCATTGTATTTGTGTGTGTTACATTACATTCACTAGTAGGAGTGAGAAAAACATCACGGGGTGGTGCGCATTGTATGGGTGTGTGTTACATTACATTCACTAGTAGCTGTGAGAAAAACATCACGGGGTGGTGCGCATTGTATGGGTGTGTGTTACATTACATTCACTAGTAGCAGTGAGAAAAACATCACGGGGTGGTGCGCATTGTATGGGTGTGTGTTACATTACATTCACTAGTAGCAGTGAGAAAAACATCACGGGGTGGTGCGCATTGTATGGGTGTGTGTTACATTAGATTCACTAGTAGGAGTGAGAAAAACATCTCGGGGTGGTGCGCATTGTATGGGTGTGTGTTACATTGGATTCACTAGTAGGAGTGAGAAAAACATCACGGGGTGGTGCGCATTGTATGGGTGTGTGTTACATTGGATTCACTAGTAGGAGTGAGAAAAACATCATGGGGTGGTGCGCATTGTATGGGTGTGTGTTACATTGGATTCACTAGTAGGAGTGAGAAAAACATCACGGGGTGGTGCGCATTGTATGGGTGTGTGTTACATTACATTCACTAGTAGGAGTGAGAAAAACATCCCGGGGTGGTGCGCATTTTATTTGTGTGTGTTACATTACATTCACTAGTAGGAATGAGAAAAACATCACGGGGTGGTGCGCATTTTATGAGTGTGTGTTACATTACATTCAGTAGTAGCAGTGAGAAAAACATCACGGGGTGGTGCGCATTGTATGGGTGTGTGTTACATTACATTTACTAGTAGCAGTGAGAAAAACATCACGGGGTGGTGCGCATTGTATGGCTGTGTGTTACATTACATTCACTAGTAGCAGTGAGAAAAACATCACGGGGTGGTGCGCATTGTATGGGTGTGTGTTACATTACATTCACTAGTAGCAGTGAGAAAAACATAACGGGGTGGTTCGCATTGTATGGGTGTGTGTTACATTACATTCACTAGTAACAGTGAGAAAAAATCACGGGGTGGTGCGCATTGTATGGGTGTGTGCTACATTAGATTCACTAGTAGGAGTGGGAAAAACATCACAGGGTGGTGCGCATTGTATGGGTGTGTGTTACATTACATTCACTAGTAGCAGCGAGAAAAACATCACGGGGTGGTGCGCATTGTATGGGTGTGTGTTACATTACATTCACTAGTAGCAGTGAGAAAAACATCACGGGATGGTGCGCATTGTATGGGTGTGTGTTACATTAGATTCACTAGTAGGAGTGAGAAAAACATCACGGGGTGGTGCGCATTGTATGGGTGTGTGTTACATTACATTCACTAGTAGGAGTGAGAAAAACATCACGGGGTGGTGCGCATTGTATGGGTGTGTGTTACATTACATTCACTAGTAGGAGTGAGGAAAACATCACGGGGTGGTGCGCATTGTATGGGTGTGTGTTACATTGGATTCACTAGTAGGAGTGAGAAAAACATCACGGGGTGGTGCACATTGTATGGGTGTGTGTTACATTAGATTCACTAGTAGGAGTGAGAAAAACCTCACGGGGTGGTGCGCATTGTATGGGTGTGTGTTACATTACATTCACTAGTAGGAGTGAGAAAAACATGACGGGGGGGTGCGCATTGTATGGGTGTGTGTTACATTAGAATCACTAGTAGGAGTGAGAAAAACTTCACGGGGTGGTGCGCATTGTATGGGTGTGTGTTACATTAGATTCACTAGTAGGAGTGAGAAAAACATCACGGGGTGGTGCGCATTGTATGGGTGTGTGTTACATTAGATTCACTAGTAGGAGTGAGAAAAACCTCACGGGGTGGTGCGCATTGTATGGGTGTGTGTTACATTGGATTCACTAGTAGGAGTGAGAAAAACATCACGGGGTGGTGCGCATTGTATGGGTGTGTGTTACATTGGATTCACTAGTAGGAGTGAGAAAAACATCACGGGGTGGTGCGCATTGTATGGGTGTGTGTTACATTGGATTCACTAGTAGGAGTGAGAAAAACATCACGGGGTGGTGCGCATTGTATGGGTGTGTGTTACATTACATTCAGTAGTAGCAGTGACAAAAACATCACGCGGTGGTGCGCATTGTATGGGTGTGTGTTACATTACATTTACTAGTAGCAGTGAGAAAAACATCACGGGGTGGTGCGCATTGTATGGGTGTGTGTTACATTACATTCACTAGTAGCAGTGAGAAAAACATCACAGGGTGGTGCGCATTGTATGGGTGTGTGTTACATTACAATCACTAGTAGCAGTGAGAAAAACATCACGGGGTGGTTCGCATTGTATGGGTGTGTGTTACATTACATTCACTAGTAACAGTGAGAAAAAATCACGGGGTGGTGCGCATTGTATGGGTGTGTGCTACATTAGATTCACTAGTAGGAGTGGGAAAAACATCACGGGGTGGTGCGCATTGTATGGGTGTGTGTTACATTACATTCACTAGTAGCAGCGAGAAAAACATCACGGGGTGGTGCGCATTGTATGGGTGTGTGTTACATTACATTCACTAGTAGCAGTGAGAAAAACATCACGGGATGGTGCGCATTGTATGGGTGTGTGTTACATTAGATTCACTAGTAGGAGTGAGAAAAACATCACGGGGTGGTGCGCATTGTATGGGTGTGTGTTACATTAGATTCACTAGTAGGAGTGAGAAAAACCTCACGGGGTGGTGCGCATTGTATGGGTGTGTGTTACATTGGATTCAGTAGTAGGAGTGAGAAAAACATCACCGGGTGGTGCGCATTGTATGGGTGTGTGTTACATTAGATTCACTAGTAGGAGTGAGAAAAACCTCACGGGGTGGTGCGCATTGTATGGGTGTGTGTTACATTACATTCACTAGTAGGAGTGAGAAAAACATGACGGGGTGGTGCGCATTGTATGGGTGTGTGTTACATTAGATTCACTAGTAGGAGTGAGAAAAATATCACGGGGTGGTGCGCATTGTATGGGTGTGTGTTACATTAGATTCACTAGTAGGAGTGAGAAAAACATCACGGGGTGGTGCGCATTGTATGCGTGTGTGTTACATTAGATTCACTAGTAGGAGTGAGAAAAACCTCACGGGGTGGTGCGCATTGTATGGGTGTGTGTTACATTGGATTCACTAGTAGGAGTGAGAAAAACATCACGGGGTGGTGCGCATTGTATGGGTGTGTGTTACATTACATTCACTAGTAGCAGTGAGAAAAACATCACGGGGTGGTGCGCATTGTATGGCTGTGTGTTACATTACATTCACTAGTAGCAGTGAGAAAAACATCACGGGGTGGTGCGCAATGTATGGGTGTGTGTTACATTACATTCACTAGTAGCAGTGAGAAAAACATCACGGGGTGGTGCGGATTGTATGGTTGTGTGTTACATTACATTCACTAGTAGGAGTGAGACAAACATCACGGGGTGGTGCGCATTGTATGGGTGTGTGTTACATTACATTCACTAGTAGGAGTTAGAAAAACATCACGGGGTGGTGCGCATTGTATGGGTGTGTGTTACATTACATTCACTAGTAGGAGTTAGAAAAACATCACGGGGTGGTGCGCATTGTATGGGTGTGTGTTACATTACATTCACTAGTAGGAGTGAGAAAAACATCACGGGGTGGTGCGCATTGTATGGGTGTGTGTTACATTACATTCACTAGTAGGAGTGAGAAAAACATCACGGGGTGGTGCGCATTGTATGGGTGTGTGTTACATTACATTCACTAGTAGAAGTGAGAAAAACATCACGGGGTGGTGCGCATTGTATGGGTGTGTGTTACATTAGATTCACTAGTAGGAGTGAGAAAAACATCACGGGGTGGTGCGCATTTTATGGGTGTGTGTTACATTACATTCACTAGTAGGAGTGAGAAAAACATGACGGGGTGGTGCGCATTGTATGGGTGTGTGTTACATTAGATTCACTAGTAGGAGTGAGAAAAACATCACGGGGTGGTGCGCATTGTATGGGTGTGTGTTACTTTAGATTCACTAGTAGGAGTGAGAAAAACATCACGGGGTGGTGCGCATTGTATGGGTGTGTGTTACATTAGATTCACTAGTAGGAGTGAGAAAAACCTCACGGGGTGGTGCGCATTGTATGGGTGTGTGTTACATTAGATTCACTAGTAGGAGTGAGAAAAACATCACGGGGTGGTGTGCATTGTATGGGTGTGTGTTACATTACATTCACTAGTAGGAGTGAGAAAAACATCACGGGGTGGTGCGCATTGTATGGGTGTGTGTTACATTACATTCACTAGTAGCAGTGAGAAAAACATCACGGGGTGGTGCGCATTGTATGGGTGTGTGTTACATTAGATTCACTAGTAGGAGTGAGAAAAACATCTCGGGGTGGTGCGCATTGTATGGGTGTGTGTTACATTACATTCACTAGTAGGAGTGAGAAAAACATCACGGGGTGGTGCGCATTGTATGGGTGTGTGTTACATTGGATTCACTAGTAGGAGTGAGAAAAACATCACGGGGTGGTGCGCATTGTATGGGTGTGTGTTACATTGGATTCACTAGTAGGAGTGAGAAAACCATCACGGGGCGGTGCGCATTGTATGGGTGTGTGTTACATTACATTCACTAGTAGGAGTGAGAAAAACATCACGGGGTGGTGCGCATTGTATTTGTGTGTGTTACATTACATTCACTAGTAGGAGTGAGAAAAACATCACGGGGTGGTGCGCATTGTATGGGTGTGTGTTACATTACATTCACTAGTAGCTGTGAGAAAAACATCACGGGGTGGTGCGCATTGTATGGGTGTGTGTTACATTACATTCACTAGTAGCAGTGAGAAAAACATCACGGGGTGGTGCGCATTGTGTGGGTGTGTGTTACATTAGATTCACTAGTAGGAGTGAGAAAAACATCACGGGGTGGTGCGCATTGTATGGGTGTGTGTTACATTAGATTCACTAGTAGGAGTGAGAAAAACATCTCGGGGTGGTGCGCATTGTATGCGTGTGTGTTACATTGGATTCAATAGTAGGAGTGAGAAAAACATCACGGGGTGGTGCGCATTGTATGGGTGTGTGTTACATTGGATTCACTAGTAGGAGTGAGAAAAACATCACGGGGTGGTGCGCATTGTATGGGTGTGTGTTACATTGGATTCACTAGTAGGAGTGAGAAAACCATCACGGGGTTGTGCGCATTGTATGGGTGTGTGTTACATTTCATTCACTAGTAGGAGTGAGAAAAACATCACGGGGTGGTGCGCATTGTATTTGTGTGTGTTACATTACATTCACTAGTAGGAGTGAGAAAAACATCACGGGGTGGTGCGCATTGTATGGGTGTGTGTTACATTACATTCACTAGTAGCTGTGAGAAAAACATCACGGGGTGGTGCGCATTGTATGGGTGTGTGTTACATTACATTCACTAGTAGCAGTGAGAAAAACATCACGGGGTGGTGCGCATTGTATGGGTGTGTGTTACATTACATTCACTAGTAGCAGTGAGAAAAACATCACGGGGTGGTGCGCATTGTATGGGTGTGTGTTACATTAGATTCACTAGTAGGAGTGAGAAAAACATCTCGGGGTGGTGCGCATTGTATGGGTGTGTGTTACATTGGATTCACTAGTAGGAGTGAGAAAAACATCACGGGGTGGTGCGCATTGTATGGGTGTGTGTTACATTGGATTCACTAGTAGGAGTGAGAAAAACATCATGGGGTGGTGCGCATTGTATGGGTGTGTGTTACATTGGATTCACTAGTAGGAGTGAGAAAAACATCACGGGGTGGTGCGCATTGTATGGGTGTGTGTTACATTACATTCACTAGTAGGAGTGAGAAAAACATCCCGGGGTGGTGCGCATTTTATTTGTGTGTGTTACATTACATTCACTAGTAGGAATGAGAAAAACATCACGGGGTGGTGCGCATTTTATGAGTGTGTGTTACATTACATTCAGTAGTAGCAGTGAGAAAAACATCACGGGGTGGTGCGCATTGTATGGGTGTGTGTTACATTACATTTACTAGTAGCAGTGAGAAAAACATCACGGGGTGGTGCGCATTGTATGGCTGTGTGTTACATTACATTCACTAGTAGCAGTGAGAAAAACATCACGGGGTGGTGCGCATTGTATGGGTGTGTGTTACATTACATTCACTAGTAGCAGTGAGAAAAACATAACGGGGTGGTTCGCATTGTATGGGTGTGTGTTACATTACATTCACTAGTAACAGTGAGAAAAAATCACGGGGTGGTGCGCATTGTATGGGTGTGTGCTACATTAGATTCACTAGTAGGAGTGGGAAAAACATCACAGGGTGGTGCGCATTGTATGGGTGTGTGTTACATTACATTCACTAGTAGCAGCGAGAAAAACATCACGGGGTGGTGCGCATTGTATGGGTGTGTGTTACATTACATTCACTAGTAGCAGTGAGAAAAACATCACGGGATGGTGCGCATTGTATGGGTGTGTGTTACATTAGATTCACTAGTAGGAGTGAGAAAAACATCACGGGGTGGTGCGCATTGTATGGGTGTGTGTTACATTAGATTCACTAGTAGGAGTGAGAAAAACCTCACGGGGTGGTGCGCATTGTATGGGTGTGTGTTACATTGGATTCACTAGTAGGAGTGAGAAAAACATCACGGGGTGGTGCACATTGTATGGGTGTGTGTTACATTAGATTCACTAGTAGGAGTGAGAAAAACCTCACGGGGTGGTGCGCATTGTATGGGTGTGTGTTACATTACATTCACTAGTAGGAGTGAGAAAAACATGACGGGGGGGTGCGCATTGTATGGGTGTGTGTTACATTAGAATCACTAGTAGGAGTGAGAAAAACTTCACGGGGTGGTGCGCATTGTATGGGTGTGTGTTACATTAGATTCACTAGTAGGAGTGAGAAAAACATCACGGGGTGGTGCGCATTGTATGGGTGTGTGTTACATTAGATTCACTAGTAGGAGTGAGAAAAACCTCACGGGGTGGTGCGCATTGTATGGGTGTGTGTTACATTGGATTCACTAGTAGGAGTGAGAAAAACATCACGGGGTGGTGCGCATTGTATGGGTGTGTGTTACATTGGATTCACTAGTAGGAGTGAGAAAAACATCACGGGGTGGTGCGCATTGTATGGGTGTGTGTTACATTGGATTCACTAGTAGGAGTGAGAAAAACATCACGGGGTGGTGCGCATTGTATGGGTGTGTGTTACATTACATTCAGTAGTAGCAGTGACAAAAACATCACGCGGTGGTGCGCATTGTATGGGTGTGTGTTACATTACATTTACTAGTAGCAGTGAGAAAAACATCACGGGGTGGTGCGCATTGTATGGGTGTGTGTTACATTACATTCACTAGTAGCAGTGAGAAAAACATCACAGGGTGGTGCGCATTGTATGGGTGTGTGTTACATTACAATCACTAGTAGCAGTGAGAAAAACATCACGGGGTGGTTCGCATTGTATGGGTGTGTGTTACATTACATTCACTAGTAACAGTGAGAAAAAATCACGGGGTGGTGCGCATTGTATGGGTGTGTGCTACATTAGATTCACTAGTAGGAGTGGGAAAAACATCACGGGGTGGTGCGCATTGTATGGGTGTGTGTTACATTACATTCACTAGTAGCAGCGAGAAAAACATCACGGGGTGGTGCGCATTGTATGGGTGTGTGTTACATTACATTCACTAGTAGCAGTGAGAAAAACATCACGGGATGGTGCGCATTGTATGGGTGTGTGTTACATTAGATTCACTAGTAGGAGTGAGAAAAACATCACGGGGTGGTGCGCATTGTATGGGTGTGTGTTACATTAGATTCACTAGTAGGAGTGAGAAAAACCTCACGGGGTGGTGCGCATTGTATGGGTGTGTGTTACATTGGATTCAGTAGTAGGAGTGAGAAAAACATCACCGGGTGGTGCGCATTGTATGGGTGTGTGTTACATTAGATTCACTAGTAGGAGTGAGAAAAACCTCACGGGGTGGTGCGCATTGTATGGGTGTGTGTTACATTACATTCACTAGTAGGAGTGAGAAAAACATGACGGGGTGGTGCGCATTGTATGGGTGTGTGTTACATTAGATTCACTAGTAGGAGTGAGAAAAATATCACGGGGTGGTGCGCATTGTATGGGTGTGTGTTACATTAGATTCACTAGTAGGAGTGAGAAAAACATCACGGGGTGGTGCGCATTGTATGGGTGTGTGTTACATTAGATTCACTAGTAGGAGTGAGAAAAACCTCACGGGGTGGTGCGCATTGTATGGGTGTGTGTTACATTGGATTCACTAGTAGGAGTGAGAAAAACATCACGGGGTGGTGCGCATTGTATGGGTGTGTGTTACATTGGATTCACTAGTAGAAGTGAGAAAAACATCACGGGGTGGTGCGCATTGTATGGGTGTGTGTTACATTGGATTCACTAGTAGGAGTGAGAAAAACATCACGGGGTGGTGCGCATTGTATGGGTGTGTGTTACATTACATTCACTAGTAGGAGTGAGAAAAACATCACGGGGTGGTGCGCATTGTATTTGTGTGTGTTACATTACATTCACTAGTAGGAGTGAGAAAAACATCACGGGGTGGTGCGCATTGTATGGGTGTGTGTTACATTACATTCACTAGTAGCAGTGAGAAAAACATCACGGCGTGGTGCGCATTGTATGGGTGTGTGTTACATTACATTCACTAGTAGCAGTGAGAAAAACATCACGGGGTGGTGCGCATTGTATGGGTGTGTGTTACATTACATTCAGTAGTAGCAGTGAGAAAAACATCACGGGGTGGTGCGCATTGTGTGGGTGTGTGTTACATTAGATTCACTAGTAGGAGTGAGAAAAACATCTCGGAGTGGTGCGCATTGTATGGGTGTGTGTTACATTACATTCACTAGTAGCAGCGAGAAAAACATCACGGGGTGGTGCGCATTGTGTGGGTGTGTGTTACATTAGATTCACTAGTAGGAGTGAGAAAAACATCTCGGGGTGGTGCGCATTGTATTTGTGTGTGTTACATTACATTCACTAGTAGGAGTGAGAAAAACATCACGGGGTGGTGCGCATCGTATGGGTGTGTGTTACATCACATTCACTAGTAGCAGTGAGAAAAACATCACGGGGTGGTGCGCATTGTATGGGTGTGTGTTACATTACATTCACTAGTAGCAGTGAGAAAAACATCACGGGGTGGTGCGCATTGTATGGGTGTGTGTTACATTACATTCACTAGTAGCAGTGAGAAAAACATCACGGGGTGGTGCGCATTGTATGGGTGTGTGTTACATTAGATTCACTAGTAGGAGTGAGAAAAACATCTCGGGGTGGTGCGCATTGTATGGGTGTGTGTTACATTGGATTCACTAGTAGGAGTGAGAAAAACATCACGGGGTGGTGCGCATTGTATGGGTGTGTGTTACATTACATTCACTAGTAGGAGTGAGAAAAACATCACGGGGTGGTGCGCATTGTATGGGTGTGTGTTACATTGGATTCACTAGTAGGAGTGAGAAAAACATCACGGGGTGGTGCGCATTGTATGGGTGTGTGTTTCATTACATTCACTAGTAGGAGTGAGAAAAACATCACGGGGTGGTGCGCATTGTATTTGTGTGTGTTACATTACATTCACTAGTAGGAGTGAGAAAAACATCACGGGGTGGTGCGCATTGTATGGGTGTGTGTTACATTACATTCACTAGTAGCAGTGAGAAAAACATCACGGGGTGGTGCGCATTGTATGGGTGTGTGTTACATTACATTCACTATTAGCAGTGAGAAAAACATCACGGGGTGGTGCGCATTGTATGGGTGTGTGTTACATTACATTCACTAGTAGCAGTGAGAAAAACATCACGGGGTGGTGCGCAATGTATGGGTGTGTGTTACATTACATTCACTAGTAGCAGTGAGAAAAACATCACGGGGTGGTGCGGATTGTATGGTTGTGTGTTACATTACATTCACTAGTAGGAGTGAGACAAACATCACGGGGTGGTGCGCATTGTATGGGTGTGTGTTACATTACATTCACTAGTAGGAGTTAGAAAAACATCACGGGGTGGTGCGCATTGTATGGGTGTGTGTTACATTACATTCACTAGTAGGAGTGAGAAAAACATCACGGGGTGGTGCGCATTGTATGGGTGTGTGTTACATTACATTCACTAGTAGGAGTGAGAAAAACATCACGGGGTGGTGCGCATTGTATGGGTGTGTGTTACATTACATTCACTAGTAGGAGTGAGAAAAACATCACGGGGTGGTGCGCATTGTATGGGTGTGTGTTACATTACATTCACTAGTAGGAGTGAGAAAAACATCACGGGGTGGTGCGCATTGTATGGGTGTGTGTTACATTAGATTCACTAGTAGGAGTGAGAAAAACATCACAGGGTGGTGCGCATTTTATGGGTGTGTGTTACATTACATTCACTAGTAGGAGTGAGAAAAACATGACGGGGTGGTGCGCATTGTATGGGTGTGTGTTACATTAGATTCACTAGTAGGAGTGAGAAAAACATCACGGGGTGGTGCGCATTGTATGGGTGTGTGTTACATTAGATTCACTAGTAGGAGTGAGAAAAACATCACGGGGTGGTGCGCATTGTATGGGTGTGTGTTACATTGGATTCACTAGTAGGAGTGAGAAAAACATCACGGGGTGGTGTGCATTGTATGGGTGTGTGTTACATTACATTCACTAGTAGGAGTGAGAAAAACATCACGGGGTGGTGCGCATTGTATGGGTGTGTGTTACATTACATTCACTAGTAGCAGTGAGAAAAACATCACGGGGTGGTGCGCATTGTATGGGTGTGTGTTACATTAGATTCACTAGTAGGAGTGAGAAAAACATCTCGGGGTGGTGCGCATTGTATGGGTGTGTGTTACATTGGATTCACTAGTAGGAGTGAGAAAAACATCACGGGGTGGTGCGCATTGTATGGGTGTGTGTTACATTGGATTCACTAGTAGGAGTGAGAAAAACATCACGGGGTGGTGCGCATTGTATGGGTGTGTGTTACATTGGATTCACTAGTAGGAGTGAGAAAAACATCACGGGGTGGTGCGCATTGTATGGGTGTGTGTTACATTACATTCACTAGTAGGAGTGAGAAAAACATCACGGGGTGGTGCGCATTGTATTTGTGTGTGTTATATTACATTCACTAGTAGGAGTGAGAAAAACATCACGGGGTGGTGCGCATTGTATGGGTGTGTGTTACATTACATTCACTAGTAGCTGTGAGAAAATCATCACGGGGTGGTGCGCATTGTATGGGTGTGTGTTACATTACATTCACTAGTAGCAGTGAGAAAAACATCACGGGGTGGTGCGCATTGTATGGGTGTGTGTTACATTACATTCACTAGTAGCTGTGAGAAAAACATCACGGGGTGGTGCGCATTGTATGGGTGTGTGTTACATTAGATTCACTAGGAGGAGTGAGAAAAACATCTCGGGGTGGTGCGCATTGTATGGGTGTGTGTTACATTGGATTCACTAGTAGGAGTGAGAAAAACATCACGGGGTGGTGCGCATTGTATGGGTGTGTGTTACATTGGATTCACTAGTAGGAGTGAGAAAAACATCATGGGGTGGTGCGCATTGTATGGGTGTGTGTTACATTGGATTCACTAGTAGGAGTGAGAAAAACATCACGGGGTGGTGCGCATTGTATGGGTGTGTGTTACATTACATTCACTAGTAGGAGTGAGAAAAACATCACGGGGTGGTGCGCATTGTATTTGTGTGTGTTACATTACATTCACTAGTAGGAATGAGAAAAACATCACGGGGTGGTGCGCATTTTATGGGTGTGTGTTACATTACATTCAGTAGTAGCAGTGAGAAAAACATCACGGGGTGGTGCGCATTGTATGGGTGTGTGTTACATTACATTTACTAGTAGCAGTGAGAAAAACATCACGGGGTGGTGCGCATTGTATGGGTGTGTGTTACATTACATTCACTAGTAGCAGTGAGAAAAACATCACGGGGTGGTGCGCATTGTATGGGTGTGTGTTACATTACATTCACTAGTAGCAGTGAGAAAAACATCACGGGGTGGTTCGCATTGTATGGGTGTGTGTTACATTACATTCACTAGTAACAGTGAGAAAAAATCAAGGGGTGGTGCGCATTGTATGGGTGTGTGCTACATTAGATTCACTAGTAGGAGTGGGAAAAACATCACGGGGTGGTGCGCATTGTATGGGTGTGTGTTACATTACATTCACTAGTACCAGCGAGAAAAACATCACGGGGTGGTGCGCATTGTATGGGTGTGTGTTACATTACATTCACTAGTAGCAGTGAGAAAAACATCACGGGATGGTGCGCATTGTATGGGTGTGTGTTACATTGGATTCACTAGTAGGAGTGAGAAAAACATCACGGGGTGGTGCGCATTGTATGGGTGTGTGTTACATTACATTCACTAGTAGGAGTGAGAAAAACATCACGGGGTGGTGCGCATTGTATTTGTGTGTGTTACATTACATTCACTAGTAGGAGTGAGAAAAACATCACGGGGTGGTGTGCATTGTATGGGTGTGTGTTACATTACATTCACTAGTAGCAGTGAGAAAAACATCACGGGGTGGTGCGCATTGTATGTGTGTGTGTTACATTACATTCACTAGTAGCAGTGAGAAAAACATCACGTGGTGGTGCGCATTGTATGGGTGTGTGTTACATTACATTCACTAGTAGCAGTGAGAAAAACATCACGGGGTGGTGCGCATTTTATGGGTGTGTGTTACATTAGATTCACTAGTAGGAGTGAGAAAAACATCTCGGGGTGGTGCGCATTGTATGGGTGTGTGTTACATTGGATTCACTAGTAGGAGTGAGAAAAACATCACGGGGTGGTGCGCATTGTATATGTGTGTGTTACATTGGATTCACTAGTAGGAGTGAGAAAAACATCACGGGGTGGTGCGCATTGTATGGGTGTGTGTTACATTGGATTCACTAGTAGGAGTGAGAAAAACATCACGGGGTGGTGCGCATTGTATGGGTGTGTGTTACATTACATTCACTAGTAGGAGTGAGAAAAACATCACGGGGTGGTGCGCATTGTATTTGTGTGTGTTACATTACATTCACTAGTAGGAGTGAGAAAAACATCACGGGGTGGTGCGCATTGTATGGGTGTGTGTTACATTACATTCACTAGTAGCAGTGAGAAAAACATCACGGGTTGGTGCGCATTGTATGGGTGTGTGTTACATTACATTCACTAGTAGCAGTGAGAAAAACATCACGGGGTGGTGCGCATTGTATGGGTGTGTGTTACATTACATTCACTAGTAGCAGTGAGAAAAACATCACGGGGTGGTGCGCATTGTATGGGTGTGTGTTACATTACATTCACTAGTAGCAGTGAGAAAAACATCAAGGGGTGGTTCGCATTGTATGGGTGTGTGTTACATTACATTCACTAGTAACAGTGAGAAAAAAATCACGGGGTGGTGCCCATTGTATGGGTGTGTGCTACATTAGATTCACTAGTAGGAGTGGGAAAAACATCACGGGGTGGTGCGCATTGTATGGGTGTGTGTTACATTACATTCACTAGTAGCAGCGAGAAAAACATCACGGGGTGGTGCGCATTGTATGGGTGTGTGTTACATTACATTCACTAGTAGCAGTGAGAAAAACATCACGGGATGGTGCGCATTGTATGGGTGTGTGTTACATTACATTCACTAGTAGGAGTGAGAAAAACATCAAGGGGTGGTGCGCATTGTATGGGTGTGTGTTACATTACATTCACTATTAGGGGTTAGAAAAACATCACGGGGTGGTGCGCATTGTATGGGTGTGTGTTACATTACATTCACTAGTAGGAGTGAGAAAAACATTACGGGGTGGTGCGCATTGTATGGGTGTGTGTTACATTAGATTCACTAGTAGGAGTGAGGAAAACATCACGGGGTGGTGCGCATTGTATGGGTGTGTGTTAAATTACATTCACTAGTAGCAGTGAGAAAAACATCACGGGGTGGTGCGCATTGTATGGGTGTGTGTTACATTACATTCACTAGTAGCAGTGAGAAAAACATCACGGGGTGGTGCGCATTGTATGGGTGTGTGTTACATTGGATTCACTAGTAGCAGTGAGAAAAACATCACGGAGTGGTGCGCATTGTATGGGTGTGTGTTACGTTACATTCACTAGTAGCAGTGAGAAAAACATCACGGGGTGGTCCGGATTGTATGGGTTTGTGTTACATTAGATTCACTAGTAGCAGTGAGAAAAACATCAAGGGGTGGTGCGCATTGTATGGGTGTGTGTTACATTAGATTCACTAGTAGCAGTGAGAAAAACATCACGGGGTGGTGCGCATTGTATGGGTGTGTGTTACATTACATTCACTTGTAGCAGTGAGAAAAACATCACGGGGTGGTGCGCATTGTATGGGTCTGTGTTACATTACATTCACTAGTAGCAGTGAGAAAAACATCACGGGGTGGTGCGCATTGTATGGGTGTGCGTTACATTACATTCACTAGTAGCAGTGAGAAAAACATCACGGGGTGGTGCGCATTGTATGGTTGTGTGTTACATTACATTCACTAGTAGGAGTGAGACAAACATCACGGGGTGCTGCGCATTGTATGGGTGTGTGTTAGATTACATTCACTAGTGCGAGTGAGAAAAACATCACGGGGTGGTGCGCATTGTATGGGTGTGTGTTACATTAGATTCACTAGTAGGAGTGAGAAAAACATCACGGGGTGGTGCGCATTGTATGGGTGTGTGTTACATTACATTCACTAGTAGGAGTGAGAAAAACATCACGGGGTGGTGCGCATTGTATGGGTGTGTGTTACATTACATTCACTAGTAGGAGTGAGAAAAACATCACGGGGTGGTGCGCATTGTATGGGTGTGTGTTACATTACATTCACTAGTAGGAGTGAGAAAAACATCACGGGGTGGTGCGCATTGTATGGGTGTGTGTTACATTACATTCACTAGTAGGAGTGAGAAAAACATCACGGGGTGGTGCGCATTGTATGGGTGTGTGTTACATTAGATTCACTAGTAGGAGTGAGAAAAACATCACGGGGTGGTGCGCATTGTATGGGTGTGTGTTACATTAGATTCACTAGTAGGAGTGAGAAAAACATCACGGGGTGGTGCGCATTGTATGGGTGTGTGTTACATTACATTCACTAGTAGGAGTGAGAAAAACCTCACGGGGTGGTGCGCATTGTATGGGTGTGTGTTACATTGGATTCACTAGTAGGAGTGAGAAAAACATCACGGGGTGGTGCGCATTGTATGGGTGTGTGTTACATTAGATTCACTAGTAGCAGTGAGAAAAACATCACGGGGTGGTGCGCATTGTATGGGTGTGTGTTACATTAGATTCACTAGTAGCAGTGAGAAAAACATCACGGGGTGGTGCGCATTGTATGGGTGTGTGTTACATTAGATTCACTAGTAGCAGTGAGAAAAACATCACGGGGTGGTGCGCATTGTATGGGTGTGTGTAACATTACATTCACTAGTAGCAGTGAGAAAAACATCACGGGGTGGTGCGCATTGTATGGGTGTGTGTTACATTAGATTCACTAGTAGCAGTGAGAAAAACATCACGGGGTGGTGCGCATTGTATGCGTGTGTGTTACATTACATTCACTAGTAGGAGTTAGAAAAACATCACGGCGTGGTGCGCATTGTATGGGTGTGTGTTACATTACATTCACTAGTAGGAGTTAGAAAAACATCACGGGGTGGTGCGCATTGTATGGGTGTGTGTTACATTAGATTCACTAGTAGGAGTGAGAAAAACATCACGGGGTGGTGCGCATTGTATGGGTGTGTGTTACATTACATTCACTAGTAGGAGTGAGAAAAACATCACGGGGTGGTGCGCATTGTATGGGTGTGTGTTACATTACATTCACTAGTAGGAGTGAGAAAAACATCACGGGGTGGTGCGCATTGTATGGGTGTGTGTTACATTACATTCACTAGTAGGAGTGAGAAAGACATCACGGGGTGGTGCGCATTTTATGGGTGTGTGTTACATTACATTCACTAGTAGGAGTGAGAAAAACATGACGGGGTGGTGTGCATTGTATGGGTGTGTGTTACATTAGATTCACTAGTAGGAGTGAGAAAAACATCACGGGGTGGTGCGCATTGTATGGGTGTGTGTTACATTAGATTCACTAGTAGGAGTGAGAAAAACATCACGGGGTGGTGCGTATTGTATGGGTGTGTGTTACATTAGATTCACTAGTAGGAGTGAGAAAAACCTCACGGGGTGGTGCGCATTGTATGGGTGTGTGTTACATTGGATTCACTAGTAGGAGTGAGAAAAACCTCACGGGGTGGTGCGCATTTTATGGGTGTGTGTTACATTGGATTCACTAGTAGGAGTGAGAAAAACCTCACGGGGTGGCGCGCATTGTATGTGTGTGTGTTACATTGGATTCACTAGTAGGAGTGAGAAAAACATCACGGGGTGGCGCGCATTGTATGGGTGTGTGTTACATTACATTCACTAGTAGGATTGAGAAAAACATCACGGGGTGGTGCGCATTGTATGGGTGTGTGTTACATTACATTCACTAGTAGGAGTGAGAAAAACATCACGGGGTGGTGCACATTGTATGGGTGTGTGTTACATTAGATTCACTAGTAGCAGTGAGAAAAACATCACGGGGTGGTGCGCATTGTATGGGTGTGTGTTACATTACATTCACTAGTAGAAGTGAGAAAAACATCACGGGGTGGTGCGCATTGTATGGGTGTGTGTTACATTAGATTCACTAGTAGCAGTGAGAAAAACATCACGGGGTGGTGCGCATTGTATGGGTGTGTGTTACATTAGATTCACTAGTAGCAGTGAGAAAAACATCACGGGGTGGTGCGCATTGTATGGGTGTGTGTAACATTAGATTCACTAGTAGCAGTGAGAAAAACATCACGGGGTGGTGCGCATTGTATGGGTGTATGTTACATAAGATTCACTAGTAGCAGTGAGAAAAACATCACGGTGTGGTGCGCATTGTATGGGTGTGTGTTACATAAGATTCACTAGTAGCAGTGAGAAAAACATCACGGGGTGGTGCGCATTGTATGGGTGTGTGTTACATAAGATTCACTAGTAGCAGTGAGAAAAACATCACGGGGTGGTGCGCATTGTATGGGTGTGTGTTACATTAGATTCACTAGTAGGAGTGAGAAAAACATCACGGAGTGGTGCGCATTGTATGGGTGTGTGTTACATTGGATTCACTAGTAGGACTGAGAAAAACATCACGGGGTGGTGCGCATTGTATGGGTGTGTGTTACATTACATTCACTAGTAGGAGTGAGAAAAACATCACGGGGTGGTGCGCATTGTATGGGTGTGTGTTACATTAGATTCACTAGTAGCAGTGAGAAAAACATCACGGGGTGGTGCGCATTGTATGGGTGTGTGTTACATTACATTCAATAGTAGCAGTGAGAAAAACATCACGGGGTGGTGCGCATTGTATGGGTGTGTGTTACATTAGATTCACTAGTAGCAGTTAGAAAAACATCACGGGGTGGTGCGCATTGTATGGGTGTGTGTTACATTAGATTCACTAGTAGCAGTGAGAAAAACATCACGGTGTGGTGCGCATTGTATGGGTGTGTGTTACATTAGATTCACTAGTAGCAGTGAGAAAAACATCACGGGGTGGTGCGCATTGTATGGGTGTGTGTTACATTACATTGACTAGTAGGAGTGAGAAAAACATCACGGGGTGGTGCGCATTGTATGGGTGTGTGTTACATTACATTCACTAGTAGGAGTGAGAAAAACATCACGGGGTGGTGCGCATTGTATGGGTGTGTGTTACATTAGATTCACTAGTAGGAGTGAGAAAAACATCACGGGGTGGTGCGCATTGTATGGGTGTGTGTTACATTAGATTCACTAGTAGGAGTGAGAAAAACATCACGGGGTGGTGCGCATTGTATGGGTGTGTGTTACATTGGATTCACTAGTAGGAGTGAGAAAAACATCACGGGGTGGTGCGCATTGTATGGGTGTGTGTTACATTGGATTCACTAGTAGGAGTGAGAAAAACATCACGGGGTGGTGCGCATTGTATGGGTGTGTGTTACATTAGATTCACTAGTAGCACTGAGAAAAACATCACGGGGTGGTGCGCATTTTATGGGTGTGTGTTACATTACATTCACTAGTAGGAGTGAGAAAAACATCACGGGGTGGTGCGCATTGTATGGGTGTGTGTTACATTACATTCACTAGTAGCAGTGAGAAAAACATCACGGGGTGGTGCGCATTGTATGGGTGTGTGTTACATTAGATTCACTAGTAGGAGTGAGAAAAACATCTCGGGGTGGTGCGCATTGTATGGGTGTGTGTTAGATTGCATTCACTAGTAGGAGTGAGAAAAACATCACGGGGTGGTGCGCATTGTATGGGTGTGTGTTACATTGGATTCACTAGTAGGAGTGACAAAAACATCATGGGGTGGTGCGCATTGTATGGGTGTGTGTTACATTGGATTCACTAGTAGGAGTGAGAAAAACATCACGGGGTGGTGAGCATTGTATGGGTGTGTGTTACATTACATTCACTAGTAGGAGTGAGAAAAACATCACGGGGTGGTGCGCATTGTATTTGTGTGTGTTACATTACATTCACTAGTAGGAATGAGAAAAACATCACGGGGTGGTGCGCATTTTATGGGTGTGTGTTACATTACATTCAGTAGTAGCAGTGAGAAAAACATCACGGGGTGGTGCGCATTGTATGGGTGTGTGTTACATTACATTTACTAGTAGCAGTGAGAAAAACATCACGGGGTGGTGCGCATTGTATGGGTGTGTGTTACATTACATTCACTAGTAGCAGTGAGAAAAACATCACGGGGTGGTGCGCATTGTATGGGTGTGTGTTACATTACATTCACTAGTAGCAGTGAGAAAAACATCACGGGGTGGTTCGCATTGTATGGGTGTGTGTTACATTACATTCACTAGTAACAGTGAGAAAAAATCACGGGGTGGTGCGCATTGTATGGGTGTGTGCTACATTAGATTCACTAGTAGGAGTGGGAAAAACATCACGGGGTGGTGCGCATTGTATGGGTGTGTGTTACATTACATTCACTAGTAGCAGCGAGAAAAACATCACGGGGTGGTGCGCATTGTATGGGTGTGTGTTACATTACATTCACTAGTAGCAGTGAGAAAAATATCACGGGATGGTGCGCATTGTATGGGTGTGTGTTACATTGGATTCACTAGTAGGAGTGAGAAAAACATCACGGGGTGGTGCGCAGTGTATGGGTGTGTGTTACATTACATTCACTAGTAGGAGTGAGAAAAACATCACGGGGTGGTGCGCATTGTATTTGTGTGTGTTACATTACATTCACTAGTAGGAGTGAGAAAAACATCACGGGGTGGTGCGCATTGTATGGGTGTGTGTTACATTACATTCACTAGTAGCAGTGAGAAAAACATCACGGGGTGGTGCGCATTGTATGGGTGTGTGTTACATTACATTCACTAGTAGCAGTGAGAAAAACATCACGGGGTGGTGCGCAATGTATGGGTGTGTGTTACATTACATTCACTAGTAGCAGTGAGAAAAACATCACGGGGTGGTGCGCATTTTATGGGTGTGTGTTACATTACATTCACTAGTAGCAGTGAGAAAAGCATCACGGGATGGTGCGCATTGTATGGGTGTGTGTTACATTGGATTCACTAGTAGGAGTGAGAAAAACATCACGGGGTGGTGCGCATTGTATGGGTGTGTGTTACATTGGATTCACTAGTAGGAGTGAGAAAAACATCACGGGGTGGTGCGCATTGTATGGGTGTGTGTTACATTACATTCAATAGTAGGAGTGAGAAAAACATCACGGGGTGGTGCGCATTGTATTTGTGTGTGTTACATTACATTCACTAGTAGGAGTGAGAAAAACATCACGGGGTGGTGCGCATTGTATGGGTGTGTGTTACATTACATTCACTAGTAGCAGTGAGAAAAACATCACGGGGTGGTGCGCATTGTATGGGTGTCTTACATTACATTCACTAGTAGCAGTGAGAAAAACATCACGGGGTGGTGCGCATTGTATGGGTGTGTGTTACATTACATTCACTAGTAGCAGTGAGAAAAACATCACGGGGTGGTGCGCATTGTATGGGTGTGTGTTACATTACATTCACTAGTAGCAGTGAGAAAAACATCATGGGGTGGTTCGCATTGTATGGGTGTGTGTTACATTATATTCACTAGTAACAGTGAGAAAAAAATCACGGGGTGGTGCCCATTGTATGGGTGTGTGCTACATTAGATTCACTAGTAGGAGTGGGAAAAACATCACGGGGTGGTGCGCATTGTATGGGTGTGTGTTACATTACATTCACTAGTAGCAGCGAGAAAAACATCACGGTGTGGTGCGCATTGTATGGGTGTGTGTTAAATTACATTCACTAGTAGCAGTGAGAAAAACATCACGGGATGGTGCGCATTGTATGGGTGTGTGTTACATTACATTCACTAGTAGGAGTGAGAAAAACATCACGGGGTGGTGCGCATTGTATGGGTGTGTGTTACATTACATTCACTATTAGGAGTTAGAAAAACATCACGGGGTGGTGCGCATTGTATGGGTGTGTGTTACATTACATTCACTAGTAGGAGTGAGAAAAACATCACGGGGTGGTGCGCATTGTATGGGTGTGTGTTATATTAGATTCACTAGTAGGAGTGAGGAAAACATCACGGGGTGGTGCGCATTGTATGGGTGTGTGTTAAATTACATTCACTAGTAGCAGTGAGAAAAACATCACGGGGTGGTGCGCATTGTATGGGTGTGTGTTACATTACATTCACTAGTAGCAGTGAGAAAAACATCACGGGGTGGTGCGCATTGTATGGGTGTGTGTTACATTGGATTCACTAGTAGGAGTGAGAAAAACATCACGAGGTGGTGCGCATTGTATGGGTGTGTGTTACGTTACATTCACTAGTAGCAGTGAGAAAAACATCACGGGGTGGTCCGGATTGTATGGGTTTGTGTTACATTAGATTCACTAGTAGCAGTGAGAAAAACATCAAGGGGTGGTGCGCATTGTATGGGTGTGTGTTACATTAGATTCACTAGTAGCAGTGAGAAAAACATCACGGGGTGGTGCGCATTGTATGGGTGTGTGTTACATTACATTCACTAGTAGCAGTGAGAAAAACATCACGGGGTGGTGCGCATTGTATGGGTCTGTGTTACATTACATTAACTAGTAGCAGTGAGAAAAACATCACGGGGTGGTGCGCATTGTATGGGTGTGCATTACATTACATTCACTAGTAGCAGTGAGAAAAACATCACGGGGTGGTGCGCATTGTATGGTTGTGTGTTACATTACATTCACTAGTAGGAGTGAGACAAACATCACGGGGTGGTGCGCATTGTATGGGTGTGTGTTAGATTACATTCACTAGTGCGAGTGAGAAAAACATCACGGGGTGGTGCGCATTGTATGGGTGTGTGTTACATTACATTCACTAGTAGGAGTTAGAAAAACATCACGGGGTGGTGCGCATTGTATGGGTGTTTGTTACATTAGATTCACTAGTAGGAGTGAGAAAAACATCACGGGGTGGTGCGCATTGTATGGGTGTGTGTTACATTACATTCACTAGTAGGAGTGAGAAAAACATCACGGGGTGGTGCGCATTGTATGGGTGTGTGTTACATTACATTCACTAGTAGCAGTGAGAAAAACATCACGGGGTGGTGCGCATTGTATGGGTGTGTGTTACATTACATTCACTAGTAGCAGTGAGAAAAACATCACGGGGTGGTGCGCATTGTATGGGTGTGTGTTACATTACATTCACTAGTAGCAGTGAGAAAAACATCACGGGGTGGTTCGCATTGTATGGGTGTGTGTTACATTACATTCACTAGTAACAGTGAGAAAAAAATCACGTGGTGGTGCCCATTGTATGGGTGTGTGCTACATTAGATTCACTAGTAGGAGTGGGAAAAACATCATGGGGTGGTGTGCATTGTATGGGTGTGTGTTACATTACATTCACTAGTAGCAGCGAGAAAAACATCACGGTGTGGTGCGCATTGTATGGGTGTGTGTTAAATTACATTCACTAGTAGCAGTGAGAAAAACATCACGGGATGGTGCGCATTGTATGGGTGTGTGTTACATTACATTCACTATTAGGAGTGAGAAAAACATCACGGGGTGGTGCGCATTGTATGGGTGTGTGTTACATTACATTCACTAGTAGGAGTGAGAAAAACATCACGGGGTGGTGCGCATTGTATGGGTGTGTGTTACATTAGATTCACTAGTAGGAGTGAGGAAAACATCACGGGGTGGTGCGCATTGTATGGGTGTGTGTTAAATTACATTCACTAGTAGCAGTGAGAAAAACATCACGGGGTGGTGCGCATTGTATGGGTGTGTGTTACATTACATTCACTAGTAGCAGTGAGAAAAACATCACGGGGTGGTGCGCATTGTATGGGTGTGTGTTACATTGGATTCACTAGTAGGAGTGAGAAAAACATCACGGGGTGGTGCGCATTGTATGGGTGTGTGTTACGTTACATTCACTAGTAGGAGTGAGAAAAACATCACGGGGTGGTCCGGATTGTATGGGTTTGTGTTACATTAGATTCACTAGTAGCAGTGAGAAAAACATCAAGGGGTGGTGCGCATTGTATGGGTGTGTGTTACATTAGATTCACTAGTAGCAGTGAGAAAAACATCACGGGGTGGTGCGCATTGTATGGGTGTGTGTTACATTACATTCACTAGTAGCAGTGAGAAAATCATCACGGGGTGGTGCGCATTGTATGGTTGTGTGTTACATTACATTCACTAGTAGGAGTGAGACAAACATCACGGGGTGGTGCGCATTGTATGGGTGTGTGTTAGATTACATTCACTAGTGCGAGTGAGAAAAACATCACGGGGAGGTGCGCATTGTATGCGTGTGTGTTACATTGCATTCACTAGTAGGAGTTAGAAAAACATCACGGGGTGGTGCGCATTGTATGGGTGTGTGTTACATTAGATTCACTAGTAGGAGTGAGAAAAACATCACGGGTTGGTGCGCATTGTATGGGTGTGTGTTACATTACATTCACTAGTAGGAGTGAGAAAAACATCACGGGGTGGTGCGCATTGTATGGGTGTGTGTTACATTACATTCACTAGTAGCAGTGAGAAAAACATCACGGGGTGGTGCGCATTGTATGGGTGTGTGTTACATTAGATTCACTAGTAGGAGTGAGAAAAACATCTCGGGGTGGTGCGCATTGTATGGGTGTGTGTTACATTGGATTCACTAGTAGGAGTGAGAAAAACATCACGGGGTGGTGCGCATTGTATGGGTGTGTGTTTCATTGGATTCACTAGTAGGAGTGACAAAAACATCATGGGGTGGTGCGCATTGTATGGGTGTGTGTTACATTGGATTCACTAGTAGGAGTGAGAAAAACATCACGGGGTGGTGAGCATTGTATGGGTGTGTGTTACATTACATTCACTAGTAGGAGTGAGAAAAACATCACGGGGTGGTGTGCATTGTATTTGTGTGTGTTACATTACATTCACTAGTAGGAATGAGAAAAACATCACGGGGTGGTGCGCATTTTATGGGTGTGTGTTACATTACATTCAGTAGTAGCAGTGAGAAAAACATCACGCGGTGGTGCGCATTGTATGGGTGTGTGTTACATTACATTTACTAGTAGCAGTGAGAAAAACATCACGGGGTGGTGCGCATTGTATGGGTGTGTGTTACATTACATTCACTAGTAGCAGTGAGAAAAATATCACGGGGTCTGCGCATTGTATGGGTGTGTGTTACATTACATTCACTAGTAGCAGTGAGAAAAACATCACGGGGTGGTTCGCATTGTATGGGTGTGTGTTACATTACATTCACTAGTAACAGTGAGAAAAAATCACGGGGTGGTGCGCATTGTATTGGTGTGTGCTACATTAGATTCACTAGTAGGAGTGGGAAAAACATCACGGGGTGGTGCGCATTGTATGGGTGTGTGTTACATTACATTCACTAGTAGCAGCGAGAAAAACATCACGGGGTGGTGCGCATTGTATGGGTGTGTGTTACATTACATTCACTAGTAGCAGTGAGAAAAACATCACGGGATGGTGCGCATTGTATGGGTGTGTGTTACATTGGATTCACTAGTAGGAGTGAGAAAAACATCACGGGGTGGTGCGCATTGTATGGGTGTGTGTTACATTGGATTCACTAGTAGGAGTGAGAAAAACATCACGGGGTGGTGCGCATTGTATGGGTGTGTGTTACATTGGATTCACTAGTAGGAGTGAGAAAAACATCACGGGGTGGTGCGCATTGTATGGGTGTGTGTTACATTACATTCACTAGTAGGAGTGAGAAAAACATCACGGGGTGGTGCGCATTGTATTTGTGTGTGTTACATTACATTCACTAGTAGGAGTGAGAAAAACATCACGGGGTGGTGCGCATTGTATGGGTGTGTGTTACATTACATTCACTAGTAGCAGTGAGAAAAACATCACGGGGTGGTGCGCATTGTATGGGTGTGTGTTACATTACATTCACTAGTAGCAGTGAGAAAAACATCACGGGGTGGTTCGCATTGTATGGGTGTGTGTTACATTACATTCACTAGTAACAGTGAGAAAAAATCACGGGGTGGTGCGCATTGTATGGGTGTGTGCTACATTAGATTCACTAGTAGGAGTGGGAAAAACATCACGGGCTGGTGCGCATTGTATGGGTGTGTGTTACATTACATTCACTAGTAGCAGCGAGAAAAACATCACGGGGTGGTGCGCATTGTATGGGTGTGTGTTACATTACATTCACTAGTAGCAGTGAGAAAAACATCACGGGATGGTGCGCATTGTATGGGTGTGTGTTACATTGGTTTCACTAGTAGGAGTGAGAAAAACATCACGGGGTGGTGCGCATTGTATGGGTGTGTGTTACATTACATTCACTAGTAGGAGTGAGAAAAACATCACGGGGTGGCGCGCATTGTATGTGTGTGTGTTACATTGGATTCACTAGTAGGAGTGAGAAAAACATCACGGGGTGGTGCGCATTGCATGGGTGTGTGTTACATTACATTCACTAGTAGCAGTGAGAAAAACATCATGGGGTGGTGCACATTGTATGGGTGTGTGTTACATTAGATTCACTAGTAGCAGTGAGAAAAACATCACGGGGTGGTGCGCATTGTATGGGTGTGTGTTACATTACATTCACTAGTAGCAGTGAGAAAAACATCACGGGGTGGTGCGCATTGTATGGGTCTGTGTTACATTACATTCACTAGTAGCAGTGAGAAAAACATCACGGGGTGGTGCGCATTGTATGGGTCTGTGTTACATTACATTCACTAGTAGCAGTGAGAAAAACATCACGGGGTGGTGCGCATTGTATGGGTGTGTGTTACATTAGATTCACTAGTAGCAGTGAGAAAAACATCACGGGGTGGTGCGCATTGTATGGGTGTGTGTTACATTAGATTCACTAGTAGGAGTGAGAAAAACATCACGGGGTGGTGCGCATTGTATGGGTGTGTGTTACATTGGATTCACTAGTAGGAGTGAGAAAAACATCACGGGGTGGTGCGCATTGTATGGGTGTGTGTTACATTACATTCACTAGTAGGAGTGTGAAAAACATCACGGGGTGGTGCGCATTGTATGGGTGTGTGTTACATTAGATTCACTAGTAGCAGTGAGAAAAACATCACGGGGTGGTGCGCATTGTATGGGTGTGTGTTACATTACATTCAATAGTAGCAGTGAGAAAAACATCACGGGGTGGTGCGCATTGTATGGGTGTGTGTTACTTTAGATTCACTAGTAGCAGTTAGAAAAACATCACGGGGTGGTGCGCATTGTATGGGTGTGTGTTACATTAGATTCACTAGTAGCAGTGAGAAAAACATCACGGTGTGGTGCGCATTGTATGGGTGTGTGTTACATTAGATTCACTAGTAGCAGTGAGAAAAACATCACGGGGTGGTGCGCATTGTATGGGTGTGTGTTACATTACATTCACTAGTAGGAGTGAGAAAAACATCACGGGGTGGTGCGCATTGTATGGGTGTGTGTTACATTACATTCACTAGTAGGAGTGAGAAAAACATCACGGGGTGGTGCGCATTGTATGGGTGTGTGTTACATTAGATTCACTAGTAGGAGTGAGAAAAACATCACGGGGTGGTGCGCATTGTATGGGTGTGTGTTACATTGGATTCACTAGTAGGAGTGAGAAAAACATCACGGGGTGGTGCGCATTGTATGGGTGTGTGTTACATTACATTCACTAGTAGGAGTGAGAAAAACATCACGGGGTGGTGCGCATTGTATGGGTGTGTGTTACATTACATTCACTAGTAGGAGTGAGAAAAACATCACGGGGTGGTGCGCATTGTATGGGTGTGTGTTACATTAGATTCACTAGTAGCACTGAGAAAAACATCACGGGGTGGTGCGCATTTTATGGGTGTGTGTTACATTACATTCACTAGTAGCAGTGAGAAAAACATCACGGGGTGGTGCGCATTGTATGGGTGTGTGTTACATTAGATTCACTAGTAGCAGTGAGAAAAACATCACGGGGTGGTGCGCATTGTATGGGTGTGTGTTACATTAGATTCACTAGTAGCAGTGAGAAAAACATCACGGGGTGGTGCGCATTGTATGGGTGTGTGTTACATTACATTCACTAGTAGGAGTGAGAAAAACATCACGGGGTGGTGCGCATTGTATGGGTGTGTGTTACTTTACATTCACTAGTAGGAGTGAGAAAAACATCACGGGGTGGTGCGCATTGTATGGGTGTGTGTTACATTACATTCACTAGTAGGAGTGAGAAAAACATCACGGGGTGGTGCGCATTGTATGGGTGTGTGTTACATTAGATTCACTAGTAGGAGTGATAAAAACATCAAGGGGGGGTGCGCATTGTATGGGTGTGTGTTACATTACATTCACGAGTAGGAGTGAGAAAAACATCACGGGGTGGTGCGCATTGTATGGGTGTGTGAAATTACATTCACTAGTAGTGAGAAAAACATCACGGGGTGGTGCGCATTGTATGGGTGTGTGTTACATTACATTCACTAGTAGGAGTGAGAAAAACATCACGGGGTGGTGCGCATTGTATGGGTGTGTGTTACATTACATTCACTAGTAGCAGTGAGAAAAACATCACGGGGTGGTGCGCATTGTATGGGTGTGTGTTACATTAGATTCACTAGTAGGAGTGAGAAAAACATCTCGGGGTGGTGCGCATTGTATGGGTGTGTGTTACATTGGATTCACTAGTAGGAGTGAGAAAAACATCACGGGGTGGTGCGCATTGTATGGGTGTGTGTTTCATTGGATTCACTAGTAGGAGTGACAAAAACATCATGGGGTGGTGCGCATTGTATGGGTGTGTGTTACATTGGATTCACTAGTAGGAGTGAGAAAAACATCACGGGGTGGTGAGCATTGTATGGGTGTGTGTTACATTACATTCACTAGTAGGAGTGAGAAAAACATCACGGGGTGGTGTGCATTGTATTTGTGTGTGTTACATTACATTCACTAGTAGGAATGAGAAAAACATCACGGGGTGGTGCGCATTTTATGGGTGTGTGTTACATTACATTCAGTAGTAGCAGTGAGAAAAACATCACGGGGTGGTGCGCATTGTATGGGTGTGTGTTACATTACATTTACTAGTAGCAGTGAGAAAAACATCACGGGGTGGTGCGCATTGTATGGGTGTGTGTTACATTACATTCACTAGTAGCAGTGAGAAAAATATCACGGGGTCTGCGCATTGTATGGGTGTGTGTTACATTACATTCACTAGTAGCAGTGAGAAAAACATCACGGGGTGGTTCGCATTGTATGGGTGTGTGTTACATTACATTCACTAGTAACAGTGAGAAAAAATCACGGGGTGGTGCGCATTGTATTGGTGTGTGCTACATTAGATTCACTAGTAGGAGTGGGAAAAACATCACGGGGTGGTGCGCATTGTATGGGTGTGTGTTACATTACATTCACTAGTAGCAGCGAGAAAAACATCACGGGGTGGTGCGCATTGTATGGGTGTGTGTTACATTACATTCACTAGTAGCAGTGAGAAAAACATCACGGGATGGTGCGCATTGTATGGGTGTGTGTTACATTGGATTCACTAGTAGGAGTGAGAAAAACATCACGGGGTGGTGCGCATTGTATGGGTGTGTGTTACATTGGATTCACTAGTAGGAGTGAGAAAAACATCACGGGGTGGTGCGCATTGTATGGGTGTGTGTTACATTGGATTCACTAGTAGGAGTGAGAAAAACATCACGGGGTGGTGCGCATTGTATGGGTGTGTGTTACATTACATTCACTAGTAGGAGTGAGAAAAACATCACGGGGTGGTGCGCATTGTATTTGTGTGTGTTACATTACATTCACTAGTAGGAGTGAGAAAAACATCACGGGGTGGTGCGCATTGTATGGGTGTGTGTTACATTACATTCACTAGTAGCAGTGAGAAAAACATCACGGGGTGGTGCGCATTGTATGGGTGTGTGTTACATTACATTCACTAGTAGCAGTGAGAAAAACATCACGGGGTGGTTCGCATTGTATGGGTGTGTGTTACATTACATTCACTAGTAACAGTGAGAAAAAATCACGGGGTGGTGCGCATTGTATGGGTGTGTGCTACATTAGATTCACTAGTAGGAGTGGGAAAAACATCACGGGCTGGTGCGCATTGTATGGGTGTGTGTTACATTACATTCACTAGTAGCAGCGAGAAAAACATCACGGGGTGGTGCGCATTGTATGGGTGTGTGTTACATTACATTCACTAGTAGCAGTGAGAAAAACATCACGGGATGGTGCGCATTGTATGGGTGTGTGTTACATTGGTTTCACTAGTAGGAGTGAGAAAAACATCACGGGGTGGTGCGCATTGTATGGGTGTGTGTTACATTACATTCACTAGTAGGAGTGAGAAAAACATCACGGGGTGGCGCGCATTGTATGTGTGTGTGTTACATTGGATTCACTAGTAGGAGTGAGAAAAACATCACGGGGTGGTGCGCATTGCATGGGTGTGTGTTACATTACATTCACTAGTAGCAGTGAGAAAAACATCATGGGGTGGTGCACATTGTATGGGTGTGTGTTACATTAGATTCACTAGTAGCAGTGAGAAAAACATCACGGGGTGGTGCGCATTGTATGGGTGTGTGTTACATTACATTCACTAGTAGCAGTGAGAAAAACATCACGGGGTGGTGCGCATTGTATGGGTCTGTGTTACATTACATTCACTAGTAGCAGTGAGAAAAACATCACGGGGTGGTGCGCATTGTATGGGTCTGTGTTACATTACATTCACTAGTAGCAGTGAGAAAAACATCACGGGGTGGTGCGCATTGTATGGGTGTGTGTTACATTAGATTCACTAGTAGCAGTGAGAAAAACATCACGGGGTGGTGCGCATTGTATGGGTGTGTGTTACATTAGATTCACTAGTAGGAGTGAGAAAAACATCACGGGGTGGTGCGCATTGTATGGGTGTGTGTTACATTGGATTCACTAGTAGGAGTGAGAAAAACATCACGGGGTGGTGCGCATTGTATGGGTGTGTGTTACATTACATTCACTAGTAGGAGTGTGAAAAACATCACGGGGTGGTGCGCATTGTATGGGTGTGTGTTACATTAGATTCACTAGTAGCAGTGAGAAAAACATCACGGGGTGGTGCGCATTGTATGGGTGTGTGTTACATTACATTCAATAGTAGCAGTGAGAAAAACATCACGGGGTGGTGCGCATTGTATGGGTGTGTGTTACATTAGATTCACTAGTAGCAGTTAGAAAAACATCACGGGGTGGTGCGCATTGTATGGGTGTGTGTTACATTAGATTCACTAGTAGCAGTGAGAAAAACATCACGGTGTGGTGCGCATTGTATGGGTGTGTGTTACATTAGATTCACTAGTAGCAGTGAGAAAAACATCACGGGGTGGTGCGCATTGTATGGGTGTGTGTTACATTACATTCACTAGTAGGAGTGAGAAAAACATCACGGGGTGGTGCGCATTGTATGGGTGTGTGTTACATTACATTCACTAGTAGGAGTGAGAAAAACATCACGGGGTGGTGCGCATTGTATGGGTGTGTGTTACATTAGATTCACTAGTAGGAGTGAGAAAAACATCACGGGGTGGTGCGCATTGTATGGGTGTGTGTTACATTGGATTCACTAGTAGGAGTGAGAAAAACATCACGGGGTGGTGCGCATTGTATGGGTGTGTGTTACATTACATTCACTAGTAGGAGTGAGAAAAACATCACGGGGTGGTGCGCATTGTATGGGTGTGTGTTACATTACATTCACTAGTAGGAGTGAGAAAAACATCACGGGGTGGTGCGCATTGTATGGGTGTGTGTTACATTAGATTCACTAGTAGCACTGAGAAAAACATCACGGGGTGGTGCGCATTTTATGGGTGTGTGTTACATTACATTCACTAGTAGCAGTGAGAAAAACATCACGGGGTGGTGCGCATTGTATGGGTGTGTGTTACATTAGATTCACTAGTAGCAGTGAGAAAAACATCACGGGGTGGTGCGCATTGTATGGGTGTGTGTTACATTAGATTCACTAGTAGCAGTGAGAAAAACATCACGGGGTGGTGCGCATTGTATGGGTGTGTGTTACATTACATTCACTAGTAGGAGTGAGAAAAACATCACGGGGTGGTGCGCATTGTATGGGTGTGTGTTACTTTACATTCACTAGTAGGAGTGAGAAAAACATCACGGGGTGGTGCGCATTGTATGGGTGTGTGTTACATTACATTCACTAGTAGGAGTGAGAAAAACATCACGGGGTGGTGCGCATTGTATGGGTGTGTGTTACATTAGATTCACTAGTAGGAGTGATAAAAACATCAAGGGGGGGTGCGCATTGTATGGGTGTGTGTTACATTACATTCACGAGTAGGAGTGAGAAAAACATCACGGGGTGGTGCGCATTGTATGGGTGTGTGAAATTACATTCACTAGTAGTGAGAAAAACATCACGGGGTGGTGCGCATTGTATGGGTGTGTGTTACATTACATTCACTAGTAGCAGTGAGAAAAACATCACGGGGTGGTGCGCATTGTATGGGTGTGTGTTACATTGGATTCACTAGTAGGAGTGAGAAAAACATCACGGGGTGGTGCGCATTGTATGGGTGTGTGTTACGTTACATTCACTAGTAGGAGTGAGAAAAACATCAAGGGGTGGTCCGGATTGTATGGGTTTGTGTTACATTAGATTCACTAGTAGCAGTGAGAAAAACATCAAGGGGTGGTGCGCATTGTATGGGTGTGTGTTACATTAGATTCACTAGTAGCAGTGAGAAAAACATCACGGGGTGGTGCGCATTGTATGGGTGTGTGTTACATTACATTCACTAGTAGCAGTGAGAAAATCATCACGGGGTGGTGCGCATTGTATGGTTGTGTGTTACATTACATTCACTAGTAGGAGTGAGACAAACATCACGGAGTGGTGCGCATTGTATGGGTGTGTGTTAGATTACATTCACTAGTGCGAGTGAGAAAAACATCACGGGGAGGTGCGCATTGTATGGGTGTGTGTTACATTACATTCACTAGTAGGAGTTAGAAAAACATCACGGGGTGGTGCGCATTGTATGGGTGTGTGTTACATTAGATTCACTAGTAGGAGTGAGAAAAACATCACGGGGTGGTGCGCATTGTATGGGTGTGTGTTACATTACATTCACTAGTAGCAGTGAGAAAAACATCACGGGGTGGTGCGCATTGTATGGGTGTGTGTTACATTACATTCACTAGTAGCAGTGAGAAAAACATCACGGGGTGGTGCGCATTGTATGGGTGTGTGTTACATTAGATTCACTAGTAGGAGTGAGAAAAACATCTCGGGGTGGTGCGCATTGTATGGGTGTGTGTTACATTGGATTCACTAGTAGGAGTGAGAAAAACATCACGGGGTGGTGCGCATTGTATGGGTGTGTGTTTCATTGGATTCACTAGTAGGAGTGACAAAAACATCATGGGGTGGTGCGCATTGTATGGGTGTGTGTTACATTGGATTCACTAGTAAGAGTGAGAAAAACATCACGGGGTGGTGAGCATTGTATGGGTGTGTGTTACATTACATTCACTAGTAGGAATGAGAAAAACATCACGGGGTGGTGCGCATTTTATGGGTGTGTGTTACATTACATTCAGTAGTAGCAGTGAGAAAAACATCACGGGGTGGTGCGCATTGTATGGGTGTGTGTTACATTACATTTACTAGTAGCAGTGAGAAAAACATCACGGGGTGGTGCGCATTGTATGGGTGTGTGTTACATTACATTCACTAGTAGCAGTGAGAAAAACATCACGGGGTCTGCGCATTGTATGGGTGTGTGTTACATTACATTCACTAGTAGCAGTGAGAAAAACATCACGGGGTGGTTCGCATTGTATGGGTGTGTGTTACATTACATTCACTAGTAACAGTGAGAAAAAATCACGGGGTGGTGCACATTGTATTGGTGTGTGCTACATTAGATTCACTAGTAGGAGTGGGAAAAACATCACGGGGTGGTGCGCATTGTATGGGTGTGTGTTACATTACATTCACTAGTAGCAGCGAGAAAAACATCACGGGGTGGTGCGCATTGTATGGGTGTGTGTTACATTACATTCACTAGTAGCAGTGAGAAAAACATCACGGGATGGTGCGCATTGTATGGGTGTGTGTTACATTGGATTCACTAGTAGGAGTGAGAAAAACATCACGGGGTGGTGCGCATTGTATGGGTGTGTGTTACATTGGATTCACTAGTAGGAGTGAGAAAAACATCACGGGGTGGTGCGCATTGTATGGGTGTGTGTTACATTGGATTCACTAGTAGGAGTGAGAAAAACATCACGGGGTGGTGCGCATTGTATGGGTGTGTGTTACATTACATTCACTAGTAGGAGTGAGAAAAACATCACGGGGTGGTGCGCATTGTATTTGTGTGTGTTACATTACATTCACTAGTAGGAGTGAGAAAAACATCACGGGGTGGTGCGCATTGTATGGGTGTGTGTTACATTACATTCACTAGTAGCAGTGAGAAAAACATCACGGGGTGGTGCGCATTGTATGGGTGTGTGTTACATTACATTCACTAGTAGCAGTGAGAAAAACATCACGGGGTGGTTCGCATTGTATGGGTGTGTGTTACATTACATTCACCAGTAACAGTGAGAAAAAATCACGGGGTGGTGCGCATTGTATGGGTGTGTGCTACATTAGATTCACTAGTAGGAGTGGGAAAAACATCACGGGCTGGTGCGCATTGTATGGGTGTGTGTTACATTACATTCACTAGTAGCAGCGAGAAAAACATCACGGGGTGGTGCGCATTGTATGGGTGTGTGTTACATTACATTCACTAGTAGCAGTGAGAAAAACATCACGGGATGGTGCGCATTGTATGGGTGTGTGTTACATTGGTTTCACTAGTAGGAGTGAGAAAAACATCACGGGGTGGTGCGCATTGTATGGGTGTGTGTTACATTACATTCACTAGTAGGAGTGAGAAAAACATCACGGGGTGGTGCGCATTGTATGTGTGTGTGTTACATTGGATTCACTAGTAGGAGTGAGAAAAACATCACGGGGTGGTGCGCATTGTATGGGTGTGTGTTACATTACATTCACTAGTAGCAGTGAGAAAAACATCATGGGGTGGTGCACATTGTATGGGTGTGTGTTACATTAGATTCACTAGTAGCAGTGAGAAAAACATCACGGGGTGGTGCGCATTGTATGGGTGTGTGTTACATTACATTCACTAGTAGGAGTGAGAAAAACATCACGGGGTGGTGCACATTGTATGGGTGTGTGTTACGTTAGATTCACTAGTAGCAGTGAGAAAAACATCACGGGGTGGTCCGGATTGTATGGGTTTGTGTTACGTTAGATTCACTAGTAGCAGTGAGAAAAACATCACGGGGTGGTGCGCATTGTATGGGTGTGTGTTACATTAGATTCACTAGTAGCAGTGAGAAAAACATCATGGGGTGGTGCGCATTGTATGGGTGTGTGTTACATTAGATTCACTAGTAGCAGTGAGAAAAACATCACGGGGTGGTGCGCATTGTATGGGTCTGTGTTACATTACATTCACTAGTAGCAGTGAGAAAAACATCACGGGGTGGTGCGCATTGTATGGGTCTGTGTTACATTACATTCACTAGTAGCAGTGAGAAAAACATCACGGGGTGGTGCGCATTGTATGGGTGTGTGTTACATTAGATTCACTAGTAGCAGTGAGAAAAACATCACGGGGTGGTGCGCATTGTATGGGTGTGTGTTACATTAGATTCACTAGTAGGAGTGAGAAAAACATCACGGGGTGGTGCGCATTGTATGGGTGTGTGTTACATTGGATTCACTAGTAGGAGTGAGAAAAACATCACGGGGTGGTGCGCATTGTATGGGGGTGTGTTACATTACATTCACTAGTAGGAGTGAGAAAAACATCACGGGGTGGTGCGCATTGTATGGGTGTGTGTTACATTACATTCACTAGTAGCAGTGAGAAAAACATCACGGGGTGGTGCGCATTGTATGGGTGTGTGTTACATTACATTCAATAGTAGCAGTGAGAAAAACATCACGGGGTGGTGCGCATTGTATGGGTGTGTGTTACATTAGATTCACTAGTAGCAGTTAGAAAAACATCACGGGGTGGTGCGCATTGTATGGGTGTGTGTTACATTAGATTCACTAGTAGCAGTGAGAAAAACATCACGGTGTGGTGCGCATTGTATGGGTGTGTGTTACATTAGATTCACTAGTAGCAGTGAGAAAAACATCACGGGGTGGTGCGCATTGTATGGGTGTGTGTTACATTACATTCACTAGTAGGAGTGAGAAAAACATCACGGGGTGGTGCGCATTGTATGGGTGTGTGTTACATTACATTCACTAGTAGGAGTGAGAAAAACATCACGGGGTGGTGCGCATTGTATGGGTGTGTGTTACATTAGATTCACTAGTAGGAGTGAGAAAAACATCACGGGGTGGTGCGCATTGTATGGGTGTGTGTTACATTAGATTCACTAGTAGGAGTGAGAAAAACATCACGGGGTGGTGCGCATTGTATGGGTGTGTGTTACATTGGATTCACTAGTAGGAGTGAGAAAAACATCACGGGGTGGTGCGCATTGTATGGGTGTGTGTTACATTGGATTCACTAGTAGGAGTGAGAAAAACATCACGGGGTGGTGCGCATTGTATGGGTGTGTGTTACATTGGATTCACTAGTAGGAGTGAGAAAAACATCACGGGGTGGTGCGCATTGTATGGGTGTGTGTTACATTACATTCACTAGTAGGAGTGAGAAAAACATCACGGGGTGGTGCGCATTGTATGGGTGTGTGTTACATTACATTCACTAGTAGGAGTGAGAAAAACATCACGGGGTGGTGCGCATTGTATGGGTGTGTGTTACATTAGATTCACTAGTAGCACTGAGAAAAACATCACGGGGTGGTGCGCATTTTATGGGTGTGTGTTACATTACATTCACTAGTAGCAGTGAGAAAAACATCACGGGGTGGTGCGCATTGTATGGGTGTGTGTTACATTAGATTCACTAGTAGCAGTGAGAAAAACATCACGGGGTGGTGCGCATTGTATGGGTGTGTGTTACATTAGATTCACTAGTAGCAGTGAGAAAAACATCACGGGGTGGTGCGCATTGTATGGGTGTGTGTTACATTAGATTCACTAGTAGCAGTGACAAAAACATCACAGGGTGGTGCGCATTGTATGGGTGTGTGTTACATTAGATTCACTAGTAGCAGTGAGAAAAACATCACGGGGTTGTGCGCATTGTATGGGTGTGTGTTACATTGGATTCACTAGTAGGAGTGAGAAAAACATCACGGGGTGGTGCGCATTGTATGGGTGTGTGTTACATTGGATTCACTAGTAGGAGTGAGAAAACCATCACGGGGTGGTGCGCATTGTATGCGTGTGTGTTACATTGGATTCACTAGTAGGAGTGAGAAAAACATCACGGGGTGGTGCGCATTGTATGGGTGTGTGTTACATTACATTCACTAGTAGGAGTGAGAAAAACATCACGGGGTGGTCCGCATTGTATGGGTGTGTGTTACTTTACATTCACTAGTAGGAGTGAGAAAAACATCACGGGGTGGTGCGCATTGTATGGGTGTGTGTTACATTACATTCACTAGTAGGAGTGAGAAAAACATCACGGGGTGGTGCGCATTGTATGGGTGTGTGTTACATTAGATTCACTAGTAGGAGTGATAAAAACATCAAGGGGGGGTGCGCATTGTATGGGTGTGTGTTACATTACATTCACTAGTAGGAGTGAGAAAAACATCACGGGGTGGTGCGCATTGTATTTGTGTGTGTTACATTACATTCACTAGTAGGAGTGAGAAAAACATCACGGGGTGGTGCGCATTGTATGGGTGTGTGTTACATTACATTCACTAGTAGCAGTGAGAAAAACATCACGGGGTGGTGCGCATTGTATGGGTGTGTGTTACATTACATTCACTAGTAGCAGTGAGAAAAACATCACCGGGTGGTGCGCATTGTATGGGTGTGTGTTACATTAGATTCCCTAGTAGGAGTGAGGAAAACATCACGGGGTGGTGCGCATTGTATGGGTGTGTGTTAAATTACATTCACTAGTAGCAGTGAGAAAAACATCACGGGGTGGTGCGCATTGTATGGGTGTGTGTTACATTACATTCACTAGTAGCAGTGAGAAAAACATCACGGGGTGGTGCGCATTGTATGGGTGTGTGTTACATTGGATTCACTACTAGGAGTGAGAAAAACATCACGGGGTGGTGCGCATTGTATGGGTGTGTGTTACGTTACATTCACTAGTAGCAGTGAGAAAAACATCACGGGGTGGTCCGGATTGTATGGGTTTGTGTTACATTAGATTCACTAGTAGCAGTGAGAAAAACATCACGGGGTGGTGCGCATTGTATGGGTGTGTGTTACATTAGATTCACTAGTAGCAGTGAGAAAAAAATCACGGGGTGGTGCGCATTGTATGGGTGTGTGTTACATTAAAATTCACTAGTAGCAGTGAGAAAAACATCACGGGGTGGTGCGCATTGTATGGGTCTGTGTTACATTACATTCACTAGTAGCAGTGAGAAAAACATCACGGGGTGGTGCGCATTGTATGGGTGTGCGTTACATTACATTCACTAGTAGCAGTGAGAAAAACATCACTGGGTGGTGCGCATTGTATGGTTGTGTGTTACATTACATTCACAAGTAGGAGTGAGACAAACATCACGGGGTGGTGCGCATTGTATGGGTGTGTGTTACATTACATTCACTAGTGCGAGTGAGAAAAACATCACGGGGTGGTGCGCATTGTATGGGTGTGTGTTACATTACATTCACTAGTAGGAGTTAGAAAAACATCACGGGGTGGTGCGCATTGTATGGGTGTGTGTTACATTAGATTCACTAGTAGGAGTGAGAAAAACATCACGGGGTGGTGCGCATTGTATGGGTGTGTGTTACATTACATTCACTAGTAGGAGTGAGAAAAACATCACGGGGTGGTGCGCATTGTATGGGTGTGTGTTACATTGGATTCACTAGTAGGAGTGAGAAAAACATCACGGGGTGGTGCGCATTGTATGGGTGTGTGTTACATTGGATTCACTAGTAGGAGTGAGAAAAACATCACGGGGTGGTGCGCATTGTATGGGTGTGTGTTACATTACATTCACTAGTAGGAGTGAGAAAAAGATCACGGGGTGGTGCGCATTGTATGGGTGTGTGTTACATTACATTCACTAGTAGGAGTGAGAAAAACATCACGGGGTGGTGCGCATTGTATGGGTGTGTGTTACATTACATTCACTAGTAGGAGTGAGAAAAACCTCACGGGGTGGTGCGCATTGTATGGGTGTGTGTTACATTGGATTCACTAGTAGGAGTGAGAAAAACCTCACGGGGTGGTGCGCATTGTATGGGTGTGTGTTACATTGGATTCACTAGTAGGAGTGAGAAAAACATCACGGGGTGGTGCGCATTGTATGGGTGTGTGTTACATTGGATTCACTAGTAGGAGTGAGAAAAACATCACGGGGTGGCGCGCATTGTATGTGTGTGTGTTACATTGGATTCACTAGTAGGAGTGAGAAAAACATCACGGGGTGGTGCGCATTGTATGGGTTTGTGTTACGTTAGATTCACTAGTAGCAGTGAGAAAAACATCACGGGGTGGTGCGCATTGTATGGGTGTGTGTTACATTAGATTCACTAGTAGCAGTGAGAAAATCATCACGGGGTGGTGCGCATTGTATGGGTGTGTGTTACATTACATTCAGTAGTAGCAGTGAGAAAAACATCACGGGGTGGTGCGCATTGTATGGGTCTGTGTTACATTACATTCACTAGTAGCAGTGAGAAAAACATCACGGGGTGGTGCGCATTGTATGCGTGTGTGTTACATTACATTCACTAGTAGGAGTTAGAAAAACATCACGGGGTGGTGCGCATTGTATGGGTGTGTGTTACATTACATTCACTAGTAGGAGTTAGAAAAACATCACGGGGTGGTGCGCATTGTATGGGTGTGTGTTACATTAGATTCACTAGTAGGAGTGAGAAAAACATCACGGGGTGGTGCGCATTGTATGGGTGTGTGTTACATTACATTCACTAGTAGGAGTGAGAAAAACATCACGGGGTGGTGCGCATTGTATGGGTGTGTGTTACATTACATTCACTTGTAGGAGTGAGAAAAACATCACGGGGTGGTGCGCATTGTATGGGTGTGTGTTACATTAGATTCACTAGTAGGAGTGAGAAAAACATCACGGGGTGGTGCGCATTTTATGGGTGTGTGTTACATTACATTCACTAGTAGGGGTGAGAAAAACATCACGGGGTGGTGCGCATTGTATGGGTGTGTGTTACATTAGATTCACTAGTAGGAGTGAGAAAAACATCACGGGGTGGTGCGCATTGTATGGGTGTGTGTTACATTAGATTCACTAGTAGGAGTGAGAAAAACATCACGGGGTGGTGCGTATTGTATGGGTGTATGTTACATTAGATTCACTAGTAGGAGTGAGAAAAACCTCACGGGGTGGTGCGCATTGTATGGGTGTGTGTTACATTGGATTCACTAGTAGGAGTGAGAAAAACCTCACGGGGTGGCGCGCATTTTATGGGTGTGTGTTACATTGGATTCACTAGTAGGAGTGAGAAAAACCTCACGGGGTGGCGCGCATTGTATGGGTGTGTGTTACATTGGATTCACTAGTAGGAGTGAGAAAAACATCACGGGGTGGCGCGCATTGTATGGGTGTGTGTTACATTACATTCACTAGTAGGAATGAGAAAAACATCACGGGGTGGTGCACATTGTATGGGTGTGTGTTACATTACATTCACTAGTAGGAGTGAGAAAAACATCACGGGGTGGTGCGCATTGTATGGGTGTGTGTTACATTAGATTCACTAGCAGCAGTGAGAAAAACATCACGGGGTGGTGCGCATTGTATGGGTGTGTGTTACATTAGATTCACTAGTAGCAGTGAGAAAAACATCACGGGGTGGTGCGCATTGTATGGGTGTGTGTTACATTAGATACACTAGTAGCAGTGAGAAAAACATCACGGGGTGGTGCGCATTGTATGGGTGTGTGTTACATTAGATTCACTAGTAGCAGTGAGAAAAACATCACGGGGTGGTGCGCATTGTATGGGTGTGTGTTACATTAGATTCACTAGTAGCAGTGAGAAAAACATCACGGGGTGGTGCGCATTGTATGGGTGTGTGTTACATTAGATTCACTAGTAGCAGTGAGAAAAACATCACGGGGTGGTGCGCATTGTATGGGGGTGTGTTACATAAGATTCACTAGTAGCAGTGAGAAAAACATCACGGTGTGGTGCGCATTGTATGGGTGTGTGTTACATAAGATTCACTAGTAGCAGTGAGAAAAACATCACGGGGTGGTGCGCATTGTATGGGTGTGTGTTACATTAGATTCACTAGTAGCAGTGAGAAAAACATTACGGGGTGGTGCGCATTGTATGGGTGTGTGTTACATTAGATTCACTAGTAGGAGTGAGAAAAACATCACGGGGTGGTGCGCATTGTATGGGTGTGTGTTACATTACATTCACTAGTAGGAGTGAGAAAAACATCACGGGGTGGTGCGCATTGTATGGGTGTGTGTTACATTACATTCACTAGTAGGAGTGAGAAAAACATCACGGGGTGGTGCGCATTGTATGGGTGTGTGTTACATTACATTCAATAGTAGCAGTGAGAAAAACATCACGGGTGGTGCGCATTGTATGGGTGTGTGTTACATTACATTCAATAGTAGCAGTGAGAAAAACATCACGGGGTGGTGCGCATTGTATGGGTGTGTGTTACATTAGATTCACTAGTAGCAGTTAGAAAAACATCACGGGGTGGTGCGCATTGTATGGGTGTGTGTTACATTAGATTCACTAGTAGCAGTGAGAAAAACATCACGGTGTGGTGCGCATTGTATGGGTGTGTGTTACATTACATTCACTAGTAGGAGTGAGAAAAACATCACGGGGTGGTGCGCATTGTATGGGTGTGTGTTACATTAGATTCACTAGTAGGAGTGAGAAAAACATCACGGGGTGGTGCGCATTGTATGGGTGTGTGTTACATTAGATTCACTAGTAGGAGTGAGAAAAACATCACGGGGTGGTGCGCATTGTATGGGTGTGTGTTACATTGGATTCACTAGTAGGAGTGAGAAAAACATCACGGGGTGGTGCGCATTGTATGGGTGTGTGTTACATTGGATTCACTAGTAGGGTTGAGAAAAACATCACGGGGTGGTGCGCATTGTATGGGTGTGTGTTACATTGGATTCACTAGTAGGGTTGAGAAAAACATCACGGGGTGGTGCGCATTGTATGGGTGTGTGTTACATTGGATTCACTAGTAGGAGTGAGAAAAACATCACGGGGTGGTGCGCATTGTATGGGTGTGTGTTACATTACATTCACTAGTAGGAGTGAGAAAAACATCACGGGGTGGTGCGCATTGTATGGGTGTGTGTTACATTACATTCACTAGTAGGAGTGAGAAAAACATCACGGGGTGGTGCGCATTGTATGGGTGTGTGTTACATTACATTCACTAGTAGGAGTGAGAAAAACATCACGGGGTGGTGCGCATTGTATGGGTGTGTGTTACATTACATTCACTAGTAGCACTGAGAAAAACATCACGGGGTGGTGCGCATTGTATGGGTGTGTGTTACATTAGATTCACTAGTAGCAGTGAGAAAAACATCACGGGGTGGTGCGCATTGTATGGGTGTGTGTTACATTAGATTCACTAGTAGCAGTGAGAAAAACATCACAGGGTGGTGCGCATTGTATGGGTGTGTGTTACATTAGATTCACTAGTAGCAGTGAGAAAAACATCACGGGGTGGTGCGCATTGTATGGGTGTGTGTTACATTAGATTCACTAGTAGCAGTGAGAAAAACATCACGGGGTGGTGCGCATTGTATGGGTGTGTGTTACATTGGATTCACTAGTAGGAGTGAGAAAAACATCACGGGGTGGTGCGCATTGTATGGGTGTGTGTTACATTGGATTCACTAGTAGGAGTGAGAAAAACATCACGGGGTGGTGCGCATTGTATGGGTGTGTGTTACATTGGATTCACTAGTAGGAGTGAGAAAAACATCACGGGGTGGTGCGCATTGTATGGGTGTGTGTTACATTGGATTCACTAGTAGGAGTGAGAAAAACATCACGGGGTGGTGCGCATTGTATGGGTGTGTGTTACATTGGATTCACTAGTAGGAGTGAGAAAACCATCACGGGGTGGTGCGCATTGTATGCGTGTGTGTTACATTGGATTCACTAGTAGGAGTGAGAAAAACATCACGGGGTGGTGCGCATTGTATGGGTGTGTGTTACATTACATTCACTAGTAGGAGTGAGAAAAACATCACGGGGTGGTGCGCATTGTATGGGTGTGTGTTACATTACATTCACTAGTAGGAGTGAGAAAAACATCACGGGGTGGTGCGCATTGTATGGGCGTGTGTTACATTAGATTCACTAGTAGGAGTGATAAAAACATCACGGGGTGGTGCGCATTGTATGGGTGTGTGTTACATTACATTCACTAGTAGGAGTGAGAAAAACATCACGGGGTGGTGCGCATTGTATGGGTGTGTGTTACATTGGATTCACTAGTAGGAGTGAGAAAAACATCACGGGGTGGTGCGCATTGTATGGGTGTGTGTTACATTGGATTCACTAGTAGGAGTGAGAAAAACATCAAGGGGTGGTGCGCATTGTATGGGTGTGTGTTACATTGGATTCACTAGTAGGAGTGAGAAAAACATCACGGGGTGGTGCGCATTGTATGGGTGTGTGTTACATTGGATTCACTAGTAGGGTTGAGAAAAACATCACGGGGTGGAGCGCATTGTATGGGTGTGTGTTACATTGGATTCACTATTAGGGTTGAGAAAAACATCACGGTGTGGTGCGCATTGCATGGGTGTGTGTTACATTACATTCACTAGTAGGAGTGAGAAAAACATCACGGGGTGGTGCGCATTGTATGGGTGTGTGTTACATTACATTCACTAGTAGGAATGAGAAAAACATCACGGGGTGGTGCGCATTGTATGGGTGTGTGTTACATTACATTCACTAGTAGCAGTGAGAAAAACATCACGGGGTGGTGCGCATTGTATGGGTGTGTGTTACATTGGATTCACTAGTAGCAGTGAGAAAAACATCACGGGGTGGTGCGCATTGTATGGGTGTGTGTTACATTGGATCCACTCGTAGGAGTGAGAAAAACATCACGGGGTGGTGCGCATTGTATGGGTGTGTGTTACATTGGATTCACTCGTAGGAGTGAGAAAAACATCACGGGGTGGTGCGCATTGTATGGGTGTGTGTTACATTGGATTCACTAGTAGGAGTGAGAAAAACATCACAGGGTGGTGCGCATTGTATGGGTGTGTGTTACATTGGATTCACTAGTAGGAGTGAGAAAAACATCACGGGGTGGTGCGCATTGTATGGGTGTGTGTTACATTGGATTCACTAGTAGGGTTGAGAAAAACATCACGGGGTGGTGCGCATTGTATGGGTGTGTGTTACATTGGATTCACTAGTAGGGTTGAGAAAAACATCACGGGGTGGTGCGCATTGTATGGGTGTGTGTTACATTACATTCACTAGTAGGAGTGAGAAAAACATCACGGGGTGGTGCGCATTGTATGGGTGTGTGTTACATTACATTCACTAGTAGCAGTGAGAAAAACATCACGGGGTGGTGCGCATTGTATGGGTGTGTGTTACATTACATTCACTAGTAGCAGTGAGAAAAACATCACGGGGTGGTGCGCATTGTATGGGTGTGTGTTACATTACATTCACTAGTAGCAGTGAGAAAAACATCACGGGGTGGTGCGCATTGTATGGGTGTGTGTTACATTGGATTCACTAGTAGCAGTGAGAAAAACATCACGGGGTGGTGCGCATTGTATGGGTGTGTGTTACATTGGATTCACTCGTAGGAGTGAGAAAAACATCACGGGGTGGTGCGCATTGTATGGGTGTGTGTTACATGAGATTCACTCGTAGGAGTGAGAAAAACATCACGGGGTGGTGCGCATTGTATGGGTGTGTGTTACATTAGATTCACTAGTAGCAGTGAGAAAAACATCACGGGGTGGTGCGCATTGTATGGGTGTGTGTTACATTAGATTCACTAGTAGCAGTGAGAAAAACATCACGGGGTGGTGCGCATTGTATGGGTGTGTGTTACATTACATTCACTAGTAGCAGTGAGAAAAACATCACGGGGTGGTGCGCATTGTATGGGTGTGTGTTACATTGGATTCACTAGTAGCAGTGAGAAAAACATCACGGGTTGGTGCGCATTGTATGGGTGTGTGTTACATTGGATTCACTAGTAGGAGTGAGAAAAACATCACGGGGTGGTGCGCATTGTATGGGTGTGTGTTACATTGGATTCACTAGTAGGAGTGAGAAAAACATCACGGGGTGGTGCGCATTGTATGGGTGTGTGTTACATTACATTCACTATTAGGAGTGAGAAAAACATCACGGGGTGGTGCGCCTTGTATGGGTGTGTGTTACATTAGATTCACTAGTAGCAGTGAGAAAAACATCACGGGGTGGTGCGCATTGTATGGGTGTGTGTTACATTAGATTCACTAGTAGCAGTGAGAAAAACATCACGGGGTGGTGCGCATTGTATGGGTGTGTGTTACATTAGATTCACTAGTAGCAGTGAGAAAAACATCACGGGGTGGTGCGCATTGTATGGGTGTGTGTTACATTAGATTCACTAGTAGCAGTGAGAAAACATCACGGGGTGGTGCGCATTGTATGGGTGTGTGTTACATTAGATTCACTAGTAGCAGTGAGAAAAACATCACGGGGTGGTGCGCATTGTATGGGTGTGTGTTACATTACATTCACTAGTAGGAGTGAGAAAAACATCACGGGGTGGTGCGCATTGTATGGGTGTGTGTTACATTACATTCACTAGTAGGAGTGAGAAAAACATCACGGGGTGGTGCGCATTGTATGGGTGTGTGTTACATTACATTCACTAGTAGGAGTGAGAAAAACCTCACGGGGTGGTGCGCATTGTATGGGTGTGTGTTACATTAGATTCACTAGTAGGAGTGAGAAAAACCTCACGGGGTGGTGCGCATTGTATGGGTGTGTGTTACATTACATTCACTAGTAGGAGTGAGAAAAACATCACGGGGTGGTGCGCATTGTATGGGTGTGTGTTACATTAGATTCACTAGTAGGAGTGAGAAAAACATCACGGGGTGGTGCGCATTGTATGGGTGTGTGTTACATTACATTCACTAGTAGGAGTGAGAAAAACATCACGGGGTGGTGCGCATTGTATGGGTGTGTGTTACATTGGATTCACTAGTAGGAGTGAGAAAAACATCACGGGGTGGTGCGCATTGTATGGGTGTGTGTTACATTGGATTCACTAGTAGGAGTGAGAAAAACATCACGGGGTGGTGCGCATTGTATGGGTGTGTGTTACATTGGATTCACTAGTAGGAGTGAGAAAAACATCACGGGGTGGTGCGCATTGTATGGGTGTGTGTTACATTACATTCACTAGTAGGATTGAGAAAAACATCACGGGGTGGTGCGCATTGTATGGGTGTGTGTTACATTAGATTCACTAGTAGCAGTGAGAAAAACATCACGGGGTGGTGCGCATTGTATGGGTGTGTGTTACATTAGATTTACTAGTAGCAGTGAGAAAAACATCACGGGGTGGTGCGCATTTTATGGGTGTGTGTTACATTACATTCACTAGTAGCAGTGAGAAAAACATCACGGGGTGGTGCGCATTGTATGGGTGTGTGTTACATTACATTCACTAGTAGCAGTGAGAAAAACATCACGGGGTGGTGCGCATTGTATGGGTGTGTGTTACATTGGATTCACTAGTAGCAGTGAGAAAAACATCACGGGTTGGTGCGCATTGTATGGGTGTGTGTTACATTGGATTCACTCGTAGGAGTGAGAAAAACATCACGGGGTGGTGCGCATTGTATGGGTGTGTGTTACATTGGATTCACTAGTAGGAGTGAGAAAAACATCACGGGGTGGTGCGCATTGTATGGGTGTGTGTTACATTACATTCACTATTAGGAGTGAGAAAAACATCACGGGGTGGTGCGCCTTGTATGGGTGTGTGTTACATTAGATTCACTAGTAGCAGTGAGAAAAACATCACGGGGTGGTGCGCATTGTATGGGTGTGTGTTACATTAGATTCACTAGTAGCAGTGAGAAAAACATCACGGGGTGGTGCGCATTGTATGGGTGTGTGTTACATTAGATTCACTAGTAGCAGTGAGAAAAACATCACGGGGTGGTGCGCATTGTATGGGTGTGTGTTACATTAGATTCACTAGTAGCAGTGAGAAAACATCACGGGGTGGTGCGCATTGTATGGGTGTGTGTTACATTAGATTCACTAGTAGCAGTGAGAAAAACATCACGGGGTGGTGCGCATTGTATGGGTGTGTGTTACATTACATTCACTAGTAGGAGTGAGAAAAACATCACGGGGTGGTGCGCATTGTATGGGTGTGTGTTACATTACATTCACTAGTAGGAGTGAGAAAAACATCACGGGGTGGTGCGCATTGTATGGGTGTGTGTTACATTACATTCACTAGTAGGAGTGAGAAAAACCTCACGGGGTGGTGCGCATTGTATGGGTGTGTGTTACATTAGATTCACTAGTAGGAGTGAGAAAAACCTCACGGGGTGGTGCGCATTGTATGGGTGTGTGTTACATTACATTCACTAGTAGGAGTGAGAAAAACATCACGGGGTGGTGCGCATTGTATGGGTGTGTGTTACATTAGATTCACTAGTAGGAGTGAGAAAAACATCACGGGGTGGTGCGCATTGTATGGGTGTGTGTTACATTACATTCACTAGTAGGAGTGAGAAAAACATCACGGGGTGGTGCGCATTGTATGGGTGTGTGTTACATTGGATTCACTAGTAGGAGTGAGAAAAACATCACGGGGTGGTGCGCATTGTATGGGTGTGTGTTACATTGGATTCACTAGTAGGAGTGAGAAAAACATCACGGGGTGGTGCGCATTGTATGGGTGTGTGTTACATTGGATTCACTAGTAGGAGTGAGAAAAACATCACGGGGTGGTGCGCATTGTATGGGTGTGTGTTACATTACATTCACTAGTAGGATTGAGAAAAACATCACGGGGTGGTGCGCATTGTATGGGTGTGTGTTACATTAGATTCACTAGTAGGAGTGAGAAAAACATCACGGGGTGGTGCGCATTGTATGGGTGTGTGTTACATTGGATTCACTAGTAGCAGTGAGAAAAACATCACGGGGTGGTGCGCATTTTATGGGTGTGTGTTACATTACATTCACTAGTAGCAGTGAGAAAAACATCAAGGGGTGGTGCGCATTGTATGGGTGTGTGTTACATTAGATTCACTAGTAGCAGTGAGAAAAACATCACGGGGTGGTGCGCATTGTATGGGTGTGTGTTACATTAGATTCACTAGTAGCAGTGAGAAAAACATCACGGGGTGGTGCGCATTGTATGGGTGTGTGTTACATTAGATTCACTAGTAGCAGTGAGAAAAACATCACGGGGTGGTGCGCATTGTATGGGTGTGTGTTACATTGGATTCACTAGTAGCAGTGAGAAAAACATCACGGGGTGGTGCGCATTGTATGGGTGTGTGTTACATTAGATTCACTAGTAGGAGTGAGAAAAACATCACGGGGTGGTGCGCATTGTATGGGTGTGTGTTACATTAGATTCACTAGTAGGAGTGAGAAAAACATCACGGGGTGGTGCGCATTGTATGGGTGTGTGTTACATTACATTCACTAGTAGAAGTGAGAAAAACATCACGGGGTGGTGCGCATTGTATGGGTGTGTGTTACATTGGATTCACTAGTAGGAGTGAGAAAAACATCACGGGGTGGTGCGCATTGTATGGGTGTGTGTTACATTAGATTCACTAGTAGGAGTGAGAAAAACATCACGGGGTGGTGCGCATTGTATGGGTGTGTGTTACATTAGATTCACTAGTAGGAGTGAGAAAAACATCACGGGGTGGTGCGCATTGTATGGGTGTGTGTTACATTGACTTCACTAGTAGGAGTGAGAAAAACATCACGGGGTGGTGCGCATTGTATGGGTGTGTGTTACATTGGATTCACTAGTAGGAGTGAGAAAAACATGACGGGGTGGTGCGCATTGTATGGGTGTGTGTTACATTGGATTCACTAGTAGGAGTGAGAAAAACATCACGGGGTGGTGCGCATTGTATGGGTGTGTGTTACATTACATTCACTAGTAGGATTGAGAAAAACATCACGGGGTGGTGCGCATTGTATGGGTGTGTGTTACATTACATTCACGAGTAGGAGTGAGATAAACATCACGGGGTGGTGCGCATTGTATGGGTGTGTGTTACATTAGATTCACGAGTAGCAGTGAGAAAAACATCACGGGGTGGTGCGCATTTTATGGGTGTGTGTTACATTACATTCACTAGTAGCAGTGAGAAAAACATCACGGGGTGGTGCGCTTTGTATGGGTGTGTGTTACATTACATTCACTAGTAGGAGTGAGAAAAACATCACGGTGTGGTGCGCATTGTATGGGTGTGTGTTACATTGGATTCACTAGTAGGAGTGAGAAAAACATCACGGGGTGGTGCGCATTGTATGGGTGTGTGTTACATTGGATTCATTAGTAGGAGTGAGAAAAACATCACGGGGTGGTGCGCATTGTATGGGTGTGTGTTACATTGGATTCACTAGTAGGAGTGAGAAAAACATCACGGGGTGGTGCGCATTGTATGGGTGTGTGTTACATTACATTCACTAGTAGGAGTGAGAAAAACATCACGGGGTGGTGCGCATTGTATGGGTGTGTGTTACATTACATTCACTAGTAGGAGTGAGAAAAACATCACGGGGTGGTGCGCATTGTATGGGTGTGTGTTACATTACATTCACTAGTAGGAGTGAGAAAAACATCACGGGGTGGTGCGCTTTGTATGGGTGTGTGTTACATTGGATTCACTAGTAGGAGTGAGAAAAACATGACGGGGTGGTGCGCATTGTATGGGTGTGTGTTACATTGGATTCACTAGTAGGAGTGAGAAAAACATCACGGGGTGGTGCGCATTGTATGGGTGTGTGTTACATTACATTCACTAGTAGGATTGAGAAAAACATCACGGGGTGGTGCGCATTGTATGGGTGTGTGTTACATTACATTCACTAGTAGGAGTGAGAAAAACATCACGGGGTGGTGCGCATTGTATGGGTGTGTGTTACATTAGATTCACTAGTAGCAGTGAGAAAAACATCACGGGGTGGTGCGCATTGTATGGGTGTGTGTTACATTACATTCACTAGTAGCAGTGAGAAAAACATCAAGGTGTGGTGCGCATTGTATGGGTGTGTGTTACATTAGATTCACTAGTAGCAGTGAGAAAAACATCACGGGGTGGTGCGCATTGTATGGGTGTGTCTTACATTAGATTCACTAGTAGCAGTGAGAAAAACATCACGGGTTGGTGCGCATTGTATGGGTGTGTGTTACATTAGATTCACTAGTAGCAGTGAGAAAAACATCACGGGGTGGTGCGCATTGTATGGGTGTGTGTTACATTAGATTCACTAGTAGCAGTGAGAAAAACATCACGGGGTGGTGCGCATTGTATGGGTGTGTGTTACATTAGATTCACTAGTAGCAGTGAGAAAAACATCACGGGGTGGTGCGCATTCTATGGGTGTGTGTTACATTAGATTCACTAGTAGCAGTGAGAAAAACATCACGGGGTGGTGCGCATTGTATGGGTGTGTGTTACATTAGATTCACTAGTAGCAGTGAGAAAAACATCACGGGGTGGTGCGCATTGTATGGGTGTGTGTTACATTAGATTCACTAGTAGCAGTGAGAAAAACATCACGGGGTGGTGCGCATTTTATGGGTGTGTGTTACATTACATTCACTAGTAGCAGTGAGAAAAACATCACGGGGTGGTGCGCATTGTATGGGTGTGTGTTACATTAGATTCACTAGTAGCAGTGAGAAAAACATCACGGGGTGGTGCGCATTGTATGGGTGTGTGTTACATTAGATTCACTAGTAGCAGTGAGAAAAACATCACGGGGTGGTGCGCATTGTATGGGTGTGTGTTACATTAGATTCACTAGTAGCAGTGAGAAAAACATCACGGGGTGGTGCGCATTGTATGGGTGTGTGTTACATTAGATTCACTAGTAGCAGTGAGAAAAACATCACGGGGTTGTGCGCATTGTATGGGTGTGTGTTACATTAGATTCACTAGTAGCAGTGAGAAAAACATCACGGGGTGGTGCGCATTGTATGGGTGTGTGTTACATTGGATTCACTAGTAGGAGTGAGAAAAACATCACGGGGTGGTGCGCATTGTATGGGTGTGTGTTACATTGGATTCACTAGTACGAGTGAGAAAACCATCACGGGGTGGTGCGCATTGTATGGGTGTGTGTTACATTGGATTCACTAGTAGGAGTGAGAAAAACATCACGGGGTGGTGCGCATTGTATGGGTGTGTGTTACATTACATTCACTAGTAGGAGTGAGAAAAACATCACGGGGTGGAGCGCATTGTATGGGTGTGTGTTACATTACATTCACTAGTACGAGTGAGAAAAACATCACGGGGTGGTGCGCATTGTATGGGTGTGTGTTACATTACATACACTAGTAGCAGTGAGAAAAACATCACGGGGTGGTGCGCATTGTATGGGTGTGTGTTACATTACATTCACTAGTAGCAGTGAGAAAAACATCACGGGGTGGTGCGCATTGTATGGGTGTGTGTTACATTGGATTCACTAGTAGCAGTGAGAAAAACATCACGGGGTGGTGCGCATTGTATGGGTGTGTGTTACATTGGATTCACTAGTAGGAGTGAGAAAAACATCACGGGGTGGTGCGCATTGTATGGGTGTGTGTTACATGAGATTCACTAGTAGACGTGAGAAAAACATCACGGGGTGGTGCGCATTGTATGGGTGTGTGTTACATTAAATTCACTAGTAGCAGTGAGAAAAACATCACGGGGTGGTGCGCATTGTATGGGTGTGTGTTACATTGGATTCACTAGTAGGAGTGAGAAAAACATCACGGGGTGGTGCGCATTGTATGGCTGTGTGTTACGTTACATTCACTAGTCGGAGTGAGAAAAACATCACGGGGTGGTGCGCATTGTATGGGTGTGTGTTACATTAGATTCACTAGTAGGAGTGAGAAAAACATCACGGGGTGGTGCGCATTGTATAGGTGTGTGTTACATTACATTCACTAGTAGGAGTGAGAAAAACATCACGGGGTGGTGCGCATTGTATGGGTGTGTGTTACATTACATTCACTAGTAGGAGTGAGAAAAACATCACGGGGTGGTGCGCATTGTATGGGTGTGTGTTACATTAAATTCACTAGTAGCAGTGAGAAAACATCACGGTGTGGTGCGCATTGTATGGGTGTGTGTTACATTAGATTCACTAGTAGCAGTGAGAAAAACATCACGGGGTGGTGCGCATTGTATGGGTGTGTGTTACATTACATTCACTAGTAGCAGTGAGAAAAACATCACGGGGTGGTGCGCATTGTATGGGTGTGTGTTACATTAGATTCACTAATAGGAGTGAGAAAAACATCACGGGGTGGTGCGCATTGTATGGGTGTGTGTTACATTACATTCACTAGTAGGAGTGAGAAAAACATCACGGGGTGGTGCGCATTGTATGGGTGTGTGTTACATTACATTCACTAGTAGGAGTGAGAAAAACATCACGGGGTGGTGCGCATTGTATGGGTGTGTGTTACATTAGATTCACTAGTAGGAGTGAGAAAAACATCACGGGGTGGTGCGCATTTTATGGGTTTGTGTTACATTACATTCACTAGTAGTAGTGAGAAAAACATCACGGGGTGGTGCGCATTGTATGGGTGTGTGTTACATTACATTCACTAGTAGGAGTGAGAAAAACATCACGGGGTGGTGCGCATTGTATGGGTGTGTGTTACATTAGATTCACTAGTAGGAGTGAGAAAAACATCACGGGGTGGTGCGCATTGTATGGGTGTGTGTTACATTAGATTCACTAGTAGGAATGAGAAAAACATCACGGGGTGGTGCGCATTGTATGGGTGTGTGTTACATTGGATTCACTAGTAGGAGTGAGAAAAACATCACGGGGTGGTGAGCAATGTATGGGTGTGTGTTACATTGGATTCACTAGTAGGAGTGAGAAAAACATCACGGGGTGGTGCGCATTGTATGGGTGTGTGTTACATTGGATTCACTAGTAGGAGTGAGAAAAACATCACGGGGTGGTGCGCATTGTATGGGTGTGTGTTACATTGGATTCACTAGTAGGAGTGAGAAAAACATCACGGGGTGGTGCGCATTGTATGGGTGTGTGTTACATTACATTCACTAGTAGGAGTGAGAAAAACATCACGGGGTGGTGCGCATTGTATGGGTGTGTGTTACATTACATTCACTAGTAGGAGTGAGAAAAACATCACGGGGTGGTGCGCATTGTATGGGCGTGTGTTACATTAGATTCACTAGTAGGAGTGATAAAAACATCACGGGGTGGTGCGCATTGTATGGGTGTGTGTTACATTACATTCACTAGTAGGAGTGAGAAAAACATCACGGGGTGGTGCGCATTGTATGGGTGTGCGTTACATTACATTCACTAGTAGGAGTGAGAAAAACATCACGGGGTGGTGCGCATTGTATGGGTGTGTGTTACATTAGATTCACTAGTAGGACTGAGAAAAACATCACGGGGTGGTGCGCATTGTATGGGTGTGTGTTACATTGGATTCACTAGTAGCAGTGAGAAAAACATCACGGGGTGGTGCGCATTGTATGGGTGTGTGTTACATTAGATTCACTAGTAGGAGTGAGAAAAACCTCACGGGGTGGTGCGCATTGTATGGGTGTGTGTTACATTAGATTCACTAGTAGGAGTGAGAAAAACCTCACGGGGTGGTGCGCATTGTATGGGTGTGTGTTACATTAGATTCACTAGTAGGAGTGAGAAAAACCTCACAGGGTGGTGCGCATTGTATGGGTGTGTGTTACATTAGATTCACTAGTAGGAGTGAGAAAAACCTCACGGGGTGGTGCGCATTGTATGGGTGTGTGTTACATTACATTCACTAGTAGGAGTGAGAAAAACATCACGGGGTGGTGCGCATTGTATGGGTGTGTGTTACATTAGATTCACTAGTAGGAGTGAGAAAAACATCACGGGGTGGTGCGCATTGTATGGGTGTGTGTTACATTACATTCACTAGTAGGAGTGAGAAAAACATCACGGGGTGGTGCGCATTGTATGGGTGTGTGTTACATTGGATTCACTAGTAGGAGTGAGAAAAACATCACGGGGTGGTGCGCATTGTATGGGTGTGTGTTACATTGGATTCACTAGTAGGAGTGAGAAAAACATCACGGGGTGGTGCGCATTGTATGGGTGTGTGTTACATTGGATTCACTAGTAGGAGTGAGAAAAACATCACGGGGTGGTGCGCATTGTATGGGTGTGTGTTACATTACATTCACTAGTAGGAGTGAGAAAAACATCACGGGGTGGTGCGCATTGTATGGGTGTGTGTTACATTACATTCACTAGTAGCAGTGAGAAAAACATCACGGGGTGGTGCGCATTGTATGGGTGTGTGTTACATTAGATTCACTAGTAGCAGTGAGAAAAACATCGCGGGGTGGTGCGCATTGTATGGGTGTGTGTTACATTACATTCACTAGGAGCAGTGAGAAAAACATCACGGGGTGGTGCGCATTTTATGGGTGTTTGTTACATTACATTCACTAGTAGCAGTGAGAAAAACATCAAGGGGTGGTGCGCATTGTATGGGTGTGTGTTACATTAGATTCACTAGTAGCAGTGAGAAAAACATCACGGGGTGGTGCGCATTGTATGGGTGTGTGTTACATTAGATTCACTAGTAGCAGTGAGAAAAACATCACGGGGTGGTGCGCATTGTATGGGTGTGTGTTACATTAGATTCACTAGTAGCAGTGAGAAAAACATCACGGGGTGGTGCGCATTGTATGGGTGTGTGTTACATTAGATTCACTAGTAGCAGTGAGAAAAACATCACGGGGTGGTGCGCATTGTATGGGTGTGTGTTACATTAGATTCACTAGTAGGAGTGAGAAAAACATCACGGGGTGGTGCGCATTGTATGGGTGTGTGTTACATTAGATTCACTAGTAGAAGTGAGAAAAACATCACGGGGTGGTGCGCATTGTATGGGTGTGTGTTACATTACATTCACTAGTAGGAGTGAGAAAAACATCACGGGGTGGTGCGCATTGTATGGGTGTGTGTTACATTGGATTCACTAGTAGGAGTGAGAAAAACATCACGGGGTGGTGCGCATTGTATGGGTGTGTGTTACATTGGATTCACTAGTAGGAGTGAGAAAAACATGACGGGGTGGTGCGCATTGTATGGGTGTGTGTTACATTGGATTCACTAGTAGGAGTGAGAAAAACATCACGGGGTGGTGCGCATTGTATGGGTGTGTGTTACATTACATTCACTAGTAGGATTGAGAAAAACATCACGGGGTGGTGCGCATTGTATGGGTGTGTGTTACATTACATTCACGAGTAGGAGTGAGAAAAACATCACGGGGTGGTGCGCATTGTATGGGTGTGTGTTACATTAGATTCACTAGTAGCAGTGAGAAAAACATCACGGGGTGGTGCGCATTGTATGGGTGTGTGTTACATTACATTCACTAGTAGCAGTGAGAAAACATCACGGGGTGGTGCGCATTGTATGGGTGTGTGTTACATTACATTCACTAGTAGGAGTGAGAAAAACATCACGGTGTGGTGCGCATTGTATGGGTGTGTGTTACATTACATTCACTAGTAGGAGTGAGAAAAACATCACGGGGTGGTGCGCATTTTATGGGTTTGTGTTACATTACATTCACTAGTAGGAGTGAGAAAAACATCACGGGGTGGTGCGCATTGTATGGGTGTGTGTTACATTACATTCACTAGTAGGAGTGAGAAAAACATCACGGGGTGGTGCGCATTGTATGGGTGTGTGTTACATTAGATTCACTAGTAGGAGTGAGAAAAACATCACGGGGTGGTGCGCATTGTATGGGTGTGTTTTACATTAGATTCACTAGTAGGAGTGAGAAAAACATCACGGGGTGGTGCGCATTGTATGGGTGTGTGTTACATTGGATTCACTAGTAGGAGTGAGAAAAACATCACGGGGTGGTGCGCATTGTATGGGTGTGTGTTACATTGGATTCACTAGTAGGAGTGAGAAAAACATCACGGGGTGGTGCGCATTGTATGGGTGTGTGTTACATTGGATTCACTAGTAGGAGTGAGAAAAACATCACGGGGTGGTGCGCATTGTATGGGTGTGTGTTACATTGGATTCACTAGTAGGAGTGAGAAAAACATCACGGGGTGGTGCGCATTGTATGGGTGTGTGTTACATTACATTCACTAGTAGGATTGAGAAAAACATCACGGGGTGGTACGCATTGTATGGGTGTGTGTTACATTAGATTCACTAGTAGCAGTGAGAAAAACATCATGGGGTGGTGCGCATTGTATGGGTGTGTGTTACATTAGATTCACTAGTAGCAGTGAGAAAAACATCACGGGGTGGTGCGCATTTTATGGGTGTGTGTTACATTACATTCACTAGTAGCAGTGAGAAAAACATCAAGGAGTGGTGCGCATTGTATGGGTGTGTGTTACATTAGATTCACTAGTAGCAGTGAGAAAAACATCACGGGGTGGTGCGCATTGTATGGGTGTGTGTTACATTAGATTCACTAGTAGCAGTGAGAAAAACATCACGGGGTTGTGCGCATTGTATGGGTGTGTGTTACATTAGATTCACTAGTAGCAGTGAGAAAAACATCACGGGGTGGTGCGCATTGTATGGGTGTGTGTTACATTAGATTCACTAGTAGGAGTGAGAAAAACATCACGGGGTGGTGCGCATTGTATGGGTGTGTGTTACATTAGATTCACTAGTAGGAGTGAGAAAAACATCACGGGGTGGTGCGCATTGTATGGGTGTGTGTTACATTAGATTCACTAGTAGGAGTGAGAAAAACATCACGGGGTGGTGCGCATTGTATGGGTGTGTGTTACATTAGATTCACTAGTAGGAGTGAGAAAAACATCACGGGGTGGTGCGCATTGTATGGGTGTGTGTTACATTGGATTCACTAGTAGGAGTGAGAAAAACATGACGGGGTGGTGCGCATTGTATGGGTGTGTGTTACATTGGATTCACTAGTAGGAGTGAGAAAAACATCACGGGGTGGTGCGCATTGTATGGGTGTGTGTTACATTACATTCACTAGTAGGATTGAGAAATACATCACGGGGTGGTGCGCATTGTATGGGTGTGTGTTACATTACATTCACGAGTAGGAGTGAGATAAACATCACGGGGTGGTGCGCATTGTATGGGTGTGTGTTACATTAGATTCACGAGTAGCAGTGAGAAAAACATCACGGGGTGGTGCGCATTTTATGGGTGTGTGTTACATTACATTCACTAGTAGCAGTGAGAAAAACATCACGGGGTGGTGCGCTTTGTATGGGTGTGTGTTACATTACATTCACTAGTAGGAGTGAGAAAAACATCACGGTGTGGTGCGCATTGTATGGGTGTGTGTTACATTGGATTCACTAGTAGGAGTGAGAAAAACATCACGGGGTGGTGCGCATTGTATGGGTGTGTGTTACATTGGATTCATTAGTAGGAGTGAGAAAAACATCACGGGGTGGTGCGCATTGTATGGGTGTGTGTTACATTGGATTCACTAGTAGGAGTGAGAAAAACATCACGGGGTGGTGCGCATTGTATGGGTGTGTGTTACATTACATTCACTAGTAGGAGTGAGAAAAACATCACGGGGTGGTGCGCATTGTATGGGTGTGTGTTACATTACATTCACTAGTAGGAGTGAGAAAAACATCACGGGGTGGTGCGCATTGTATGGGTGTGTGTTACATTGGATTCACTAGTAGGAGTGAGAAAAACATCACGGGGTGGTGCGCATTGTATGGCTGTGTGTTACGTTACATTCACTAGTCGGAGTGAGAAAAACATCACGGGGTGGTGCGCATTGTATGGGTGTGTGTTACATTAGATTCACTAGTAGGAGTGAGAAAAACATCACGGGGTGGTGCGCATTGTATAGGTGTGTGTTACATTACATTCAATAGTAGCAGTGAGAAAAACATCACGGGGTGGTGCGCATTGTATGGGTGTGTGTTACATTAGATTCACTAGTAGCAGTTAGAAAAACATCACGGGGTGGTGCGCATTGTATGGGTGTGTGTTACATTAGATTCACTAGTAGCAGTGAGAAAACATCACGGTGTGGTGCGCATTGTATGGGTGTGTGTTACATTAGATTCACTAGTAGCAGTGAGAAAAACATCACGGGGTGGTGCGCATTGTATGGGTGTGTGTTACATTACATTCACTAGTAGCAGTGAGAAAAACATCACGGGGTGGTGCGCATTGTATGGGTGTGTGTTACATTAGATTCACTAATAGGAGTGAGAAAAACATCACGGGGTGGTGCGCATTGTATGGGTGTGTGTTACATTACATTCACTAGTAGGAGTGAGAAAAACATCACGGGGTGGTGCGCATTGTATGGGTGTGTGTTACATTACATTCACTAGTAGGAGTGAGAAAAACATCACGGGGTGGTGCGCATTGTATGGGTGTGTGTTACATTAGATTCACTAGTAGGAGTGAGAAAAACATCACGGGGTGGTGCGCATTTTATGGGTTTGTGTTACATTACATTCACTAGTAGTAGTGAGAAAAACATCACGGGGTGGTGCGCATTGTATGGGTGTGTGTTACATTACATTCACTAGTAGGAGTGAGAAAAACATCACGGGGTGGTGCGCATTGTATGGGTGTGTGTTACATTAGATTCACTAGTAGGAGTGAGAAAAACATCACGGGGTGGTGCGCATTGTATGGGTGTGTGTTACATTAGATTCACTAGTAGGAGTGAGAAAAACATCACGGGGTGGTGCGCATTGTATGGGTGTGTGTTACATTGGATTCACTAGTAGGAGTGAGAAAAACATCACGGGGTGGTGCGCAATGTATGGGTGTGTGTTACATTGGATTCACTAGTAGGAGTGAGAAAAACATCACGGGGTGGTGCGCATTGTATGGGTGTGTGTTACATTGGATTCACTAGTAGGAGTGAGAAAAACATCACGGGGTGGTGCGCATTGTATGGGTGTGTGTTACATTGGATTCACTAGTAGGAGTGAGAAAAACATCACGGGGTGGTGCGCATTGTATGGGTGTGTGTTACATTACATTCACTAGTAGGAGTGAGAAAAACATCACGGGGTGGTGCGCATTGTATGGGTGTGTGTTACATTACATTCACTAGTAGGAGTGAGAAAAACATCACGGGGTGGTGCGCATTGTATGGGCGTGTGTTACATTAGATTCACTAGTAGGAGTGATAAAAACATCACGGGGTGGTGCGCATTGTATGGGTGTGTGTTACATTACATTCACTAGTAGGAGTGAGAAAAACATCACGGGGTGGTGCGCATTGTATGGGTGTGCGTTACATTACATTCACTAGTAGGAGTGAGAAAAACATCACGGGGTGGTGCGCATTGTATGGGTGTGTGTTACATTAGATTCACTAGTAGGACTGAGAAAAACATCACGGGGTGGTGCGCATTGTATGGGTGTGTGTTACATTGGATTCACTAGTAGCAGTGAGAAAAACATCACGGGGTGGTGCGCATTGTATGGGTGTGTGTTACATTAGATTCACTAGTAGGAGTGAGAAAAACCTCACGGGGTGGTGCGCATTGTATGGGTGTGTGTTACATTAGATTCACTAGTAGGAGTGAGAAAAACCTCACGGGGTGGTGCGCATTGTATGGGTGTGTGTTACATTAGATTCACTAGTAGGAGTGAGAAAAACCTCACAGGGTGGTGCGCATTGTATGGGTGTGTGTTACATTAGATTCACTAGTAGGAGTGAGAAAAACCTCACGGGGTGGTGCGCATTGTATGGGTGTGTGTTACATTACATTCACTAGTAGGAGTGAGAAAAACATCACGGGGTGGTGCGCATTGTATGGGTGTGTGTTACATTAGATTCACTAGTAGGAGTGAGAAAAACATCACGGGGTGGTGCGCATTGTATGGGTGTGTGTTACATTACATTCACTAGTAGGAGTGAGAAAAACATCACGGGGTGGTGCGCATTGTATGGGTGTGTGTTACATTGGATTCACTAGTAGGAGTGAGAAAAACATCACGGGGTGGTGCGCATTGTATGGGTGTGTGTTACATTGGATTCACTAGTAGGAGTGAGAAAAACATCACGGGGTGGTGCGCATTGTATGGGTGTGTGTTACATTGGATTCACTAGTAGGAGTGAGAAAAACATCACGGGGTGGTGCGCATTGTATGGGTGTGTGTTACATTACATTCACTAGTAGGAGTGAGAAAAACATCACGGGGTGGTGCGCATTGTATGGGTGTGTGTTACATTACATTCACTAGTAGCAGTGAGAAAAACATCACGGGGTGGTGCGCATTGTATGGGTGTGTGTTACATTAGATTCACTAGTAGCAGTGAGAAAAACATCGCGGGGTGGTGCGCATTGTATGGGTGTGTGTTACATTACATTCACTAGGAGCAGTGAGAAAAACATCACGGGGTGGTGCGCATTTTATGGGTGTTTGTTACATTACATTCACTAGTAGCAGTGAGAAAAACATCAAGGGGTGGTGCGCATTGTATGGGTGTGTGTTACATTAGATTCACTAGTAGCAGTGAGAAAAACATCACGGGGTGGTGCGCATTGTATGGGTGTGTGTTACATTAGATTCACTAGTAGCAGTGAGAAAAACATCACGGGGTGGTGCGCATTGTATGGGTGTGTGTTACATTAGATTCACTAGTAGCAGTGAGAAAAACATCACGGGGTGGTGCGCATTGTATGGGTGTGTGTTACATTAGATTCACTAGTAGCAGTGAGAAAAACATCACGGGGTGGTGCGCATTGTATGGGTGTGTGTTACATTAGATTCACTAGTAGGAGTGAGAAAAACATCACGGGGTGGTGCGCATTGTATGGGTGTGTGTTACATTAGATTCACTAGTAGAAGTGAGAAAAACATCACGGGGTGGTGCGCATTGTATGGGTGTGTGTTACATTACATTCACTAGTAGGAGTGAGAAAAACATCACGGGGTGGTGCGCATTGTATGGGTGTGTGTTACATTGGATTCACTAGTAGGAGTGAGAAAAACATCACGGGGTGGTGCGCATTGTATGGGTGTGTGTTACATTGGATTCACTAGTAGGAGTGAGAAAAACATGACGGGGTGGTGCGCATTGTATGGGTGTGTGTTACATTGGATTCACTAGTAGGAGTGAGAAAAACATCACGGGGTGGTGCGCATTGTATGGGTGTGTGTTACATTACATTCACTAGTAGGATTGAGAAAAACATCACGGGGTGGTGCGCATTGTATGGGTGTGTGTTACATTACATTCACGAGTAGGAGTGAGAAAAACATCACGGGGTGGTGCGCATTGTATGGGTGTGTGTTACATTAGATTCACTAGTAGCAGTGAGAAAAACATCACGGGGTGGTGCGCATTGTATGGGTGTGTGTTACATTACATTCACTAGTAGCAGTGAGAAAACATCACGGGGTGGTGCGCATTGTATGGGTGTGTGTTACATTACATTCACTAGTAGGAGTGAGAAAAACATCACGGTGTGGTGCGCATTGTATGGGTGTGTGTTACATTACATTCACTAGTAGGAGTGAGAAAAACATCACGGGGTGGTGCGCATTTTATGGGTTTGTGTTACATTACATTCACTAGTAGGAGTGAGAAAAACATCACGGGGTGGTGCGCATTGTATGGGTGTGTGTTACATTACATTCACTAGTAGGAGTGAGAAAAACATCACGGGGTGGTGCGCATTGTATGGGTGTGTGTTACATTAGATTCACTAGTAGGAGTGAGAAAAACATCACGGGGTGGTGCGCATTGTATGGGTGTGTTTTACATTAGATTCACTAGTAGGAGTGAGAAAAACATCACGGGGTGGTGCGCATTGTATGGGTGTGTGTTACATTGGATTCACTAGTAGGAGTGAGAAAAACATCACGGGGTGGTGCGCATTGTATGGGTGTGTGTTACATTGGATTCACTAGTAGGAGTGAGAAAAACATCACGGGGTGGTGCGCATTGTATGGGTGTGTGTTACATTGGATTCACTAGTAGGAGTGAGAAAAACATCACGGGGTGGTGCGCATTGTATGGGTGTGTGTTACATTGGATTCACTAGTAGGAGTGAGAAAAACATCACGGGGTGGTGCGCATTGTATGGGTGTGTGTTACATTACATTCACTAGTAGGATTGAGAAAAACATCACGGGGTGGTACGCATTGTATGGGTGTGTGTTACATTAGATTCACTAGTAGCAGTGAGAAAAACATCATGGGGTGGTGCGCATTGTATGGGTGTGTGTTACATTAGATTCACTAGTAGCAGTGAGAAAAACATCACGGGGTGGTGCGCATTTTATGGGTGTGTGTTACATTACATTCACTAGTAGCAGTGAGAAAAACATCAAGGGGTGGTGCGCATTGTATGGGTGTGTGTTACATTAGATTCACTAGTAGCAGTGAGAAAAACATCACGGGGTGGTGCGCATTGTATGGGTGTGTGTTACATTAGATTCACTAGTAGCAGTGAGAAAAACATCACGGGGTTGTGCGCATTGTATGGGTGTGTGTTACATTAGATTCACTAGTAGCAGTGAGAAAAACATCACGGGGTGGTGCGCATTGTATGGGTGTGTGTTACATTAGATTCACTAGTAGGAGTGAGAAAAACATCACGGGGTGGTGCGCATTGTATGGGTGTGTGTTACGTTAGATTCACTAGTAGGAGTGAGAAAAACATCACGGGGTGGTGCGCATTGTATGGGTGTGTGTTACATTAGATTCACTAGTAGGAGTGAGAAAAACATCACGGGGTGGTGCGCATTGTATGGGTGTGTGTTACATTAGATTCACTAGTAGGAGTGAGAAAAACATCACGGGGTGGTGCGCATTGTATGGGTGTGTGTTACATTGGATTCACTAGTAGGAGTGAGAAAAACATGACGGGGTGGTGCGCATTGTATGGGTGTGTGTTACATTGGATTCACTAGTAGGAGTGAGAAAAACATCACGGGGTGGTGCGCATTGTATGGGTGTGTGTTACATTACATTCACTAGTAGGATTGAGAAATACATCACGGGGTGGTGCGCATTGTATGGGTGTGTGTTACATTACATTCACGAGTAGGAGTGAGATAAACATCACGGGGTGGTGCGCATTGTATGGGTGTGTGTTACATTAGATTCACGAGTAGCAGTGAGAAAAACATCACGGGGTGGTGCGCATTTTATGGGTGTGTGTTACATTACATTCACTAGTAGCAGTGAGAAAAACATCACGGGGTGGTGCGCTTTGTATGGGTGTGTGTTACATTACATTCACTAGTAGGAGTGAGAAAAACATCACGGTGTGGTGCGCATTGTATGGGTGTGTGTTACATTGGATTCACTAGTAGGAGTGAGAAAAACATCACGGGGTGGTGCGCATTGTATGGGTGTGTGTTACATTGGATTCATTAGTAGGAGTGAGAAAAACATCACGGGGTGGTGCGCATTGTATGGGTGTGTGTTACATTGGATTCACTAGTAGGAGTGAGAAAAACATCACGGGGTGGTGCGCATTGTATGGGTGTGTGTTACATTACATTCACTAGTAGGAGTGAGAAAAACATCACGGGGTGGTGCGCATTGTATGGGTGTGTGTTACATTACATTCACTAGTAGGAGTGAGAAAAACATCACGGGGTGGTGCGCATTGTATGGGTGTGTGTTACATTACATTCACTAGTAGGAGTGAGAAAAACATCACGGGGTGGTGCGCTTTGTATGGGTGTGTGTTACATTGGATTCACTAGTAGGAGTGAGAAAAACATGACGGGGTGGTGCGCATTGTATGGGTGTGTGTTACATTGGATTCACTAGTAGGAGTGAGAAAAACATCACGGGGTGGTGCGCATTGTATGGGTGTGTGTTACTTTACATTCACTAGTAGGATTGAGAAAAACATCACGGGGTGGTGCGCATTGTATGGGTGTGTGTTACATTACATTCACTAGTAGGAGTGAGAAAAACATCACGGGGTGGTGCGCATTGTATGGGTGTGTGTTACATTAGATTCACTAGTATCAGTGAGAAAAACATCACGGGGTGGTGCGCATTGTATGGGTGTGTGTTACATTACATTCACTAGTAGCAGTGAGAAAAACATCAAGGTGTGGTGCGCATTGTATGGGTGTGTGTTACATTAGATTCACTAGTAGCAGTGAGAAAAACATCACGGGGTGGTGCGCATTGTATGGGTGTGTCTTACATTAGATTCACTAGTAGCAGTGAGAAAAACATCACGGGTTGGTGCGCATTGTATGGGTGTGTGTTACATTAGATTCACTAGTAGCAGTGAGAAAAACATCACGGGGTGGTGCGCATTGTATGGGTGTGTGTTACATTAGATTCACTAGTAGCAGTGAGAAAAACATCACGGGGTGGTGCGCATTGTATGGGTGTGTGTTACATTAGATTCACTAGTAGCAGTGAGAAAAACATCACGGGGTGGTGCGCATTCTATGGGTGTGTGTTACATTAGATTCACTAGTAGCAGTGAGAAAAACATCACGGGGTGGTGCGCATTGTATGGGTGTGTGTTACATTAGATTCACTAGTAGCAGTGAGAAAAACATCACGGGGAGGTGCGCATTTTATGGGTGTGTGTTACATTACATTCACTAGTAGCAGTGAGAAAAACATCACGGGGTGGTGCGCATTGTATGGGTGTGTGTTACATTAGATTCACTAGTAGCAGTGAGAAAAACATCACGGGGTGGTGCGCATTGTATGGGTGTGTGTTACATTAGATTCACTAGTAGCAGTGAGAAAAACATCACGGGGTGGTGCGCATTGTATGGGTGTGTGTTACATTAGATTCACTAGTAGCAGTGAGAAAAACATCACGGGGTTGTGCGCATTGTATGGGTGTGTGTTACATTAGATTCACTAGTAGCAGTGAGAAAAACATCACGGGGTGGTGCGCATTGTATGGGTGTGTGTTACATTGGATTCACTAGTAGGAGTGAGAAAAACATCACGGGGTGGTGCGCATTGTATGGGTGTGTGTTACATTGGATTCACTAGTACGAGTGAGAAAACCATCAAAGGGTGGTGCGCATTGTATGGGTGTGTGTTACATTGGATTCACTAGTAGGAGTGAGAAAAACATCACGGGGTGGTGCGCATTGTATGGGTGTGTGTTACATTACATTCACTAGTAGGAGTGAGAAAAACATCACGGGGTGGAGCGCATTGTATGGGTGTGTGTTACATTACATTCACTAGTAGGAGTGAGAAAAACATCACGGGGTGGTGCGCATTGTATGGGTGTGTGTTACATTACATACACTAGTAGCAGTGAGAAAAACATCACGGGGTGGTGCGCATTGTATGGGTGTGTGTTACATTACATTCACTAGTAGCAGTGAGAAAAACATCACGGGGTGGTGCGCATTGTATGGGTGTGTGTTACATTGGATTCACTAGTAGCAGTGAGAAAAACATCACGGGGTGGTGCGCATTGTATGGGTGTGTGTTACATTGGATTCACTAGTAGGAGTGAGAAAAACATCACGGGGTGGTGCGCATTGTATGGGTGTGTGTTACATGAGATTCACTAGTAGACGTGAGAAAAACATCACGGGGTGGTGCGCATTGTATGGGTGTGTGTTACATTAAATTCACTAGTAGCAGTGAGAAAAACATCACGGGGTGGTGCGCATTGTATGGGTGTGTGTTACATTGGATTCACTAGTAGGAGTGAGAAAAACATCACGGGGTGGTGCGCATTGTATGGGTGTGTGTTACGTTACATTCACTAGTTGGAGTGAGAAAAACATCACGGGGTGGTGCGCATTGTATGGGTGTGTGTTACATTAGATTCACTAGTAGGAGTGAGAAAAACATCACGGGGTGGTGCGCATTGTATAGGTGTGTGTTACATTACATTCAATAGTAGCAGTGAGAAAAACATCACGGGGTGGTGCGCATTGTATGGGTGTGTGTTACATTAGATTCACTAGTAGCAGTTAGAAAAACATCACGGGGTGGTGCGCATTGTATGGGTGTGTGTTACATTAGATTCACTAGTAGCAGTGAGAAAACATCACGGTGTGGTGCGCATTGTATGGGTGTGTGTTACATTAGATTCACTAGTAGCAGTGAGAAAAACATCACGGGGTGGTGCGCATTGTATGGGTGTGTGTTACATTACATTCACTAGTAGCAGTGAGAAAAACATCACGGGGTGGTGCGCATTGTATGGGTGTGTGTTACATTAGATTCACTAATAGGAGTGAGAAAAACATCACGGGGTGGTGCGCATTGTATGGGTGTGTGTTACATTACATTCACTAGTAGGAGTGAGAAAAACATCACGGGGTGGTGCGCATTGTATGGGTGTGTGTTACATTACATTCACTAGTAGGAGTGAGAAAAACATCACGGGGTGGTGCGCATTGTATGGGTGTGTGTTACATTAGATTCACTAGTAGGAGTGAGAAAAACATCACGGGGTGGTGCGCATTTTATGGGTTTGTGTTACATTACATTCACTAGTAGTAGTGAGAAAAACATCACGGGGTGGTGCGCATTGTATGGGTGTGTGTTACATTACATTCACTAGTAGGAGTGAGAAAAACATCACGGGGTGGTGCGCATTGTATGGGTGTGTGTTACATTAGATTCACTAGTAGGAGTGAGAAAAACATCACGGGGTGGTGCGCATTGTATGGGTGTGTGTTACATTAGATTCACTAGTAGGAGTGAGAAAAACATCACGGGGTGGTGCGCATTGTATGGGTGTGTGTTACATTGGATTCACTAGTAGGAGTGAGAAAAACATCACGGGGTGGTGCGCATTGTATGGGTGTGTGTTACATTGGATTCACTAGTAGGAGTGAGAAAAACATCACGGGGTGGTGCGCATTGTATGGGTGTGTGTTACATTGGATTCACTAGTAGGAGTGAGAAAAACATCACGGGGTGGTGCGCATTGTATGGGTGTGTGTTACATTGGATTCACTAGTAGGAGTGAGAAAAACATCACGGGGTGGTGCGCATTGTATGGGTGTGTGTTACATTACATTCACTAGTAGGAGTGAGAAAAACATCACGGGGTGGTGCGCATTGTATGGGTGTGTGTTACATTACATTCACTAGTAGCAGTGAGAAAAACATCACGGGGTGGTGCGCATTGTATGGGTGTGTGTTACATTAGATTCACTAATAGGAGTGAGAAAAACATCACGGGGTGGTGCGCATTGTATGGGTGTGTGTTACATTACATTCACTAGTAGGAGTGAGAAAAACATCACGGGGTGGTGCGCATTGTATGGGTGTGTGTTACATTACATTCACTAGTAGGAGTGAGAAAAACATCACGGGGTGGTGCGCATTGTATGGGTGTGTGTTACATTAGATTCACTAGTAGGAGTGAGAAAAACATCACGGGGTGGTGCGCATTTTATGGGTTTGTGTTACATTACATTCACTAGTAGTAGTGAGAAAAACATCACGGGGTGGTGCGCATTGTATGGGTGTGTGTTACATTACATTCACTAGTAGGAGTGAGAAAAACATCACGGGGTGGTGCGCATTGTATGGGTGTGTGTTACATTAGATTCACTAGTAGGAGTGAGAAAAACATCACGGGGTGGTGCGCATTGTATGGGTGTGTGTTACATTAGATTCACTAGTAGGAGTGAGAAAAACATCACGGGGTGGTGCGCATTGTATGGGTGTGTGTTACATTGGATTCACTAGTAGGAGTGAGAAAAACATCACGGGGTGGTGCGCATTGTATGGGTGTGTGTTACATTGGATTCACTAGTAGGAGTGAGAAAAACATCACGGGGTGGTGCGCATTGTATGGGTGTGTGTTACATTGGATTCACTAGTAGGAGTGAGAAAAACATCACGGGGTGGTGCGCATTGTATGGGTGTGTGTTACATTGGATTCACTAGTAGGAGTGAGAAAAACATCACGGGGTGGTGCGCATTGTATGGGTGTGTGTTACATTACATTCACTAGTAGGAGTGAGAAAAACATCACGGGGTGGTGCGCATTGTATGGGTGTGTGTTACATTACATTCACTAGTAGGAGTGAGAAAAACATCACGGGGTGGTGCGCATTGTATGGGCGTGTGTTACATTAGATTCACTAGTAGGAGTGATAAAAACATCACGGGGTGGTGCGCATTGTATGGGTGTGTGTTACATTACATTCACTAGTAGGAGTGAGAAAAACATCACGGGGTGGTGCGCATTGTATGGGTGTGCGTTACATTACATTCACTAGTAGGAGTGAGAAAAACATCACGGGGTGGTGCGCATTGTATGGGTGTGTGTTACATTAGATTCACTAGTAGGACTGAGAAAAACATCACGGGGTGGTGCGCATTGTATGGGTGTGTGTTACATTGGATTCACTAGTAGGAGTGAGAAAAACATCACGGTGTGGTGCGCATTGTATGGGTGTGTGTTATATTGGATTCACTAGTAGGAGTGAGAAAAACATCACGGGGTGGTGCGCATTGTATGGGTGTGTGTTACATTGGATTCACTAGTAGGAGTGAGAAAAACATCACGGGGTGGTCCGCATTGTATGGGTGTGTGTTACATTACATTCACTAGTAGGATTGAGAAAAACATCACGGGGTGGTTCGCATTGTATGGGTGTGTGTTACATTACATTCACTAGTAGGAGTGAGAAAAACATCACGGGGTGGTGCGCATTGTATGGGTGTGTGTTACATTAGATTCACTAGTAGCAGTGAGAAAAACATCACGGGGTGGTGCGCATTTTATGGGTGTGTGTTACATTACATTCACTAGTAGGAGTGAGAAAAACATCACGGGGTGGTGCGCATTGTATGGGTGTGTGTTACATTAGATTCACTAGTAGGAGTGAGAAAAACATCACGGGGTGGTGCGCATTGTATGGGTGTGTGTTACATTAGATTCACTAGTAGGAGTGAGAAAAACATCACGGGGTGGTGCGCATTGTATGGGTGTGTGTTACATTAGATTCACTAGTAGGAGTGAGAAAAACATCACGGGGTGGTGCGCATTGTATGGGTGTGTGTTACATTAGATTCACTAGTAGGAGTGAGAAAAACATCACGGGGTGGTGCGCATTGTATGGGTGTGTGTTACATTGGATTCACTAGTAGGAGTGAGAAAAACATCACGGGGTGGTGCGCATTGTATGGGTGTGTGTTACATTGGATTCACTAGTAGGAGTGAGAAAAACATCACGGGGTGGTGCGCATTGTATGGGTGTGTGTTACATTGGATTCACTAGTAGGAGTGAGAAAAACATCACGGGGTGGTGCGCATTGTATGGGTGTGTGTTACATTGGATTCACTAGTAGGAGTGAGAAAAACATCACGGGGTGGTGCGCATTGTATGGGTGTGTGTTACATTACATTCACTAGTAGGAGTGAGAAAAACATCACGGGGTGGTGCGCATTGTATGGGTGTGTGTTACATTACATTCACTAGTAGGAGTGAGAAAAACATCACGGGGTGGTGCGCATTGTATGGGCGTGTGTTACATTAGATTCACTAGTAGGAGTGATAAAAACATCACGGGGTGGTGCGCATTGTATGGGTGTGTGTTACATTACATTCACTAGTAGGAGTGAGAAAAACATCACGGGGTGGTGCGCATTGTATGGGTGTGCGTTACATTACATTCACTAGTAGGAGTGAGAAAAACATCACGGGGTGGTGCGCATTGTATGGGTGTGTGTTACATTAGATTCACTAGTAGGACTGAGAAAAACATCACGGGGTGGTGCGCATTGTATGGGTGTGTGTTACATTGGATTCACTAGTAGGAGTGAGAAAAACATCACGGTGTGGTGCGCATTGTATGGGTGTGTGTTATATTGGATTCACTAGTAGGAGTGAGAAAAACATCACGGGGTGGTGCGCATTGTATGGGTGTGTGTTACATTGGATTCACTAGTAGGAGTGAGAAAAACATCACGGGGTGGTCCGCATTGTATGGGTGTGTGTTACATTACATTCACTAGTAGGATTGAGAAAAACATCACGGGGTGGTTCGCATTGTATGGGTGTGTGTTACATTACATTCACTAGTAGGAGTGAGAAAAACATCACGGGGTGGTGCGCATTGTATGGGTGTGTGTTACATTAGATTCACTAGTAGCAGTGAGAAAAACATCACGGGGTGGTGCGCATTTTATGGGTGTGTGTTACATTACATTCACTAGTAGCAGTGAGAAAAACATCAAGGGGTGGTGCGCATTGTATGGGTGTGTGTTACATTAGATTCACTAGTAGGAGTGAGAAAAACATCACGGGGTGGTGCGCATTGTATGGGTGTGTGTTACATTGGATTCACTAGTAGGAGTGAGAAAAACATCACGGGGTCGTGCGCATTGTATGGTTGTGTGTTACATTGGATTCACTTGTAGGAGTGAGAAAAACATCACGGGGTGGTGCGCATTGTATGGGTGTGTGTTACATTACATTCACTAGTAGGATTGAGAAAAACATCACGGGGTGGTGCGCATTGTATGGGTGTGTGTTACATTACATTCACTAGTAGGAGTGAGAAAAACATCACGGGGTGGTGCGCATTGTATGGGTGTGTGTTACATTAGATTCACTAGTAGCAGTGAGAAAAACATCACGGGGTGGTGCGCATTTTATGGGTGTGTGTTACATTACATTCACTAGTAGCAGTGAGAAAAACATCAAGGGGTGGTGCGCATTGTATGGGTGTGTGTTACATTAGATTCACTAGTAGCAGTGAGAAAAACATCACGGGGTGGTGCGCATTGTATGGGTGTGTGTTACATTAGATTCACTAGTAGCAGTGAGAAAAACATCACGGGGTGGTGCGCATTGTATGGGTGTGTGTTACATTAGATTCACTAGTAGGAGTGAGAAAAACATCACGGGGTGGTGCGCATTGTATGGGTGTGTGTTACATTGGATTCACTAGTAGGAGTGAGAAAAACATCACGGGGTGGTGCGCATTGTATGGGTGTGTGTTACATTGGATTCACTAGTAGGAGTGAGAAAAACATCACGGGGTGGTGCGCATTGTATGGGTGTGTGTTACATTACATTCACTAGTAGGAGTGAGAAAAACATCACGGGGTGGTGCGCATTGTATGGGTGTGTGTTACATTACATTCACTAGTAGGAGTGAGAAAAACATCACGGGGTGGTGCGCATTGTATGGGTGTGTGTTACATTACATTCACTAGTAGGAGTGAGAAAAACATCACGGGGTGGTGCGCATTGTATGGGCGTGTGTTACATTAGATTCACTAGTAGGAGTGATAAAAACATCACGGGGTGGTGCGCATTGTATGGGTGTGTGTTACATTAGATTCACTAGTAGGAGTGAGAAAAACATCACGGGGTGGTGCGCATTGTATGGGTGTGCGTTACATTACATTCACTAGTAGGAGTGAGAAAAACATCACGGGGTGGTGCGCATTGTATGGGTGTGTGTTACATTAGATTCACTAGTAGGACTGAGAAAAACATCACGGGGTGGTGCGCATTGTATGGGTGTGTGTTACATTGGATTCACTAGTAGGAGTGAGAAAAACATCACGGGGTGGTGCGCATTGTATGGGTGTGTGTTATATTGGATTCACTAGTAGGAGTGAGAAAAACATCACGGGGTGGTGCGCATTGTATGGGTGTGTGTTACATTGGACTCACTAGTAGGAGTGAGAAAAACATCACGGGGTGGTGCGCATTGTATGGGTGTGTGTTACATTGGATTCACTAGTAGGAGTGAGAAAAACATCACGGGGTGGTGCGCATTGTATGGGTGTGTGTTACATTACATTCACTAGTAGGAGTGAGAAAAACATCACGGGGTGGTGCGCATTGTATGGGTGTGTGTTACATTACATTCACTAGTAGGAGTGAGAAAAACATCACGGGGTGGTGCGCATTGTATGGGCGTGTGTTACATTAGATTCACTAGTAGGAGTGATAAAAACATCACGGGGTGGTGCGCATTGTATGGGTGTGTGTTACATTACATTCACTAGTAGGAGTGAGAAAAACATCACGGGGTGGTGCGCATTGTATGGGTGTGCGTTACATTACATTCACTAGTAGGAGTGAGAAAAACATCACGGGGTGGTGCGCATTGTATGGGTGTGTGTTACATTAGATTCACTAGTAGGACTGAGAAAAACATCACGGGGTGGTGCGCATTGTATGGGAGTGTGTTACATTGGATTCACTAGTAGGAGTGAGAAAAACATCACGGGGTGGTGCGCATTGTATGGGTGTGTGTTATATTGGATTCATTAGTAGGAGTGAGAAAAACATCACGGGGTGGTGCGCATTGTATGGGTGTGTGTTACATTGGATTCACTAGTAGGAGTGAGAAAAACATCACGGGGTGGTCCGCATTGTATGGGTGTGTGTTACATTACATTCACTAGTAGGATTGAGAAAAACATCACGGGGTGGTTCGCATTGTATGGGTGTGTGTTACATTACATTCACTAGTAGGAGTGAGAAAAACATCACGGGGTGGTGCGCATTGTATGGGTGTGTGTTACATTAGATTCACTAGTAGCAGTGAGAAAAACATCACGGGGTGGTGCGCATTTTATGGGTGTGTGTTACATTACATTCACTAGTAGCAGTGAGAAAAGCATCAAGGGGTGGTGCGCATTGTATGGGTGTGTGTTACATTAGATTCACTAGTAGGAGTGAGAAAAACATCACGGGGTGGTGCGCATTGTATGGGTGTGTGTTACATTGGATTCACTAGTAGGAGTGAGAAAAACATCACGGGGTCGTGCGCATTGTATGGGTGTGTGTTACATTGGATTCACTTGTAGGAGTGAGAAAAACATCACGGGGTGGTGCGCATTGTATGGGTGTGTGTTACATTACATTCACTAGTAGGATTGAGAAAAACATCACGGGGTGGTGCGCATTGTATGGGTGTGTGTTACATTGGATTCACTAGTAGGAGTGAGAAAAACATCACGGGGTGGTGCGCATTGTATGGGTGTGTGTTACATTGGATTCACTAGTAGGAGTGAGAAAAACATCACGGGGTGGTGCGCATTGTATGGGTGTGTGTTACATTACATTCACTAGTAGGAGTGAGAAAAACATCACGGGGTGGTGCGCATTGTATGGGTGTGTGTTACATTACATTCACTAGTAGGAGTGAGAAAAACATCACGGGGTGGTGCGCATTGTATGGGTGTGTGTTACATTACATTCACTAGTAGGAGTGAGAAAAACATCACGGGGTGGTGCGCATTGTATGGGCGTGTGTTACATTAGATTCACTAGTAGGAGTGATAAAAACATCACGGGGTGGTGCGCATTGTATGGGTGTGTGTTACATTAGATTCACTAGTAGGAGTGAGAAAAACATCACGGGGTGGTGCGCATTGTATGGGTGTGCGTTACATTACATTCACTAGTAGGAGTGAGAAAAACATCACGGGGTGGTGCGCATTGTATGGGTGTGTGTTACATTAGATTCACTAGTAGGACTGAGAAAAACATCACGGGGTGGTGCGCATTGTATGGGTGTGTGTTACATTGGATTCACTAGTAGGAGTGAGAAAAACATCACGGGGTGGTGCGCATTGTATGGGTGTGTGTTATATTGGATTCACTAGTAGGAGTGAGAAAAACATCACGGGGTGGTGCGCATTGTATGGGTGTGTGTTACATTGGACTCACTAGTAGGAGTGAGAAAAACATCACGGGGTGGTGCGCATTGTATGGGTGTGTGTTACATTGGATTCACTAGTAGGAGTGAGAAAAACATCACGGGGTGGTGCGCATTGTATGGGTGTGTGTTACATTACATTCACTAGTAGGAGTGAGAAAAACATCACGGGGTGGTGCGCATTGTATGGGTGTGTGTTACATTACATTCACTAGTAGGAGTGAGAAAAACATCACGGGGTGGTGCGCATTGTATGGGCGTGTGTTACATTAGATTCACTAGTAGGAGTGATAAAAACATCACGGGGTGGTGCGCATTGTATGGGTGTGTGTTACATTACATTCACTAGTAGGAGTGAGAAAAACATCACGGGGTGGTGCGCATTGTATGGGTGTGCGTTACATTACATTCACTAGTAGGAGTGAGAAAAACATCACGGGGTGGTGCGCATTGTATGGGTGTGTGTTACATTAGATTCACTAGTAGGACTGAGAAAAACATCACGGGGTGGTGCGCATTGTATGGGAGTGTGTTACATTGGATTCACTAGTAGGAGTGAGAAAAACATCACGGGGTGGTGCGCATTGTATGGGTGTGTGTTATATTGGATTCATTAGTAGGAGTGAGAAAAACATCACGGGGTGGTGCGCATTGTATGGGTGTGTGTTACATTGGATTCACTAGTAGGAGTGAGAAAAACATCACGGGGTGGTCCGCATTGTATGGGTGTGTGTTACATTACATTCACTAGTAGGATTGAGAAAAACATCACGGGGTGGTTCGCATTGTATGGGTGTGTGTTACATTACATTCACTAGTAGGAGTGAGAAAAACATCACGGGGTGGTGCGCATTGTATGGGTGTGTGTTACATTAGATTCACTAGTAGCAGTGAGAAAAACATCACGGGGTGGTGCGCATTTTATGGGTGTGTGTTACATTACATTCACTAGTAGCAGTGAGAAAAGCATCAAGGGGTGGTGCGCATTGTATGGGTGTGTGTTACATTAGATTCACTAGTAGGAGTGAGAAAAACATCACGGGGTGGTGCGCATTGTATGGGTGTGTGTTACATTGGATTCACTAGTAGGAGTGAGAAAAACATCACGGGGTCGTGCGCATTGTATGGGTGTGTGTTACATTGGATTCACTTGTAGGAGTGAGAAAAACATCACGGGGTGGTGCGCATTGTATGGGTGTGTGTTACATTACATTCACTAGTAGGATTGAGAAAAACATCAGGGGGTGGTGCGCATTGTATGGGTGTGTGTTACATTACATTCACTAGTAGGAGTGAGAAAAACATCACGGGGTGGTGCGCATTGTATGGGTGTGTGTTACATTAGATTCACTAGTAGCAGTGAGAAAAACATCACGGGGTGGTGCGCATTTTATGGGTGTGTGTTACATTACATTCACTAGTAGCAGTGAGAAAAACATCAAGGGGTGGTGCGCATTGTATGGGTGTGTGTTACATTAGATTCACTAGTAGCAGTGAGAAAAACATCACGGGGTGGTGCGCATTGTATGGGTGTGTGTTACATTAGATTCACTAGTAGCAGTGAGAAAAACATCACGGGGTGGTGCGCATTGTATGGGTGTGTGTTACATTAGATTCACTAGTAGGAGTGAGAAAAACATCACGGGGTGGTGCGCATTGTATGGGTGTGTGTTACATTGGATTCACTAGTAGGAGTGAGAAAAACATCACGGGGTGGTGCGCATTGTATGGGTGTGTGTTACATTGGATTCACTAGTAGGAGTGAGAAAAACATCACGGGGTGGTGCGCATTGTATGGGTGTGTGTTACATTACATTCACTAGTAGGAGTGAGAAAAACATCACGGGGTCGTGCGCATTGTATGGGTGTGTGTTACATTACATTCACTAGTAGGAGTGAGAAAAACATCACGGGGTGGTGCGCATTGTATGGGTGTGTGTTACATTACATTCACTAGTAGGAGTGAGAAAAACATCACGGGGTGGTGCGCATTGTATGGGCGTGTGTTACATTAGATTCACTAGTAGGAGTGATAAAAACATCACGGGGTGGTGCGCATTGTATGGGTGTGCGTTACATTAGATTCACTAGTAGGAGTGAGAAAAACATCACGGGGTGGTGCGCATTGTATGGGTGTGCGTTACATTACATTCACTAGTAGGAGTGAGAAAAACATCACGGGGTGGTGCGCATTGTATGGGTGTGTGTTACATTAGATTCACTAGTAGGACTGAGAAAAACATCACGGGGTGGTGCGCATTGTATGGGTGTGTGTTACATTGGATTCACTAGTAGGAGTGAGAAAAACATCACGGGGTGGTGCGCATTGTATGGGTGTGTGTTATATTGGATTCACTAGTAGGAGTGAGAAAAACATCACGGGGTGGTGCGCATTGTATGGGTGTGTGTTACATTGGACTCACTAGTAGGAGTGAGAAAAACATCACGGGGTGGTGCGCATTGTATGGGTGTGTGTTACATTGGATTCACTAGTAGGAGTGAGAAAAACATCACGGAGTGGTGCGCATTGTATGGGTGTGTGTTACATTACATTCACTAGTAGGATTGAGAAAAACATCACGGGGTGGTTCGCATTGTATGGGTGTGTGTTACATTACATTCACTAGTAGGAGTGAGAAAAACATCACGGGGTGGTGCGCATTGTATGGGTGTGTGTTACATTAGATTCACTAGTAGCAGTGAGAAAAACATCACGGGGTGGTGCGCATTTTATGGGTGTGTGTTACATTACATTCACTAGTAGCAGTGAGAAAAACATCAAGGGGTGGTGCGCATTGTATGGGTGTGTGTTACATTAGATTCACTAGTAGCAGTGAGAAAAACATCACGGGGTGGTGCGCATTGTATGGGTGTGTGTTACATTAGATTCACTAGTAGCAGTGAGAAAAACATCACGGGGTGGTGCGCATTGTATGGGTGTGTGTTACATTAGATTCACTAGTAGCAGTGAGAACAACATCACGGGGTGGTGCGCATTGTACGGGTGTGTGTTACATTAGATTCACTAGTAGCAGTGAGAAAAACATCACGGGGTTCTGCGCATTGTATGGGTGTGTTTTACATTAGATTCACTAGTAGCAGTGAGAAAAACATGACGGGGTGGTGCGCATTGTATGGGTGTGTGTTACATTAGATTCACTAGTAGCAGTGAGAAAAACATCACGGGGTTGTGCCCATTGTATGGGTGTGTGTTACATTAGATTCACTAGTAGCAGTGAGAAAAACATCACGGGGTTGTGCGTATTGTATGGGTGTGTGTTACATTAGATTCACTAGTAGCAGTGAGAAAAACATCACGGGGTTGTGCGCATTGTATGGGTGTGTGTTACATTAGATTCACTAGTAGCAGTGAGAAAAACATCACGGGGTGGTGCGCATTGTATGGGTGTGTGTTACATTAGATTCACTAGTAGGAGTGAGAAAAACATCACGGGGTGGTGCGCATTGTATGGGTGTGTGTTACATTGGATTCACTAGTAGGAGTGAGAAAACCATCACGGGGTGGTGCGCATTGTATGGGTGTGTGTTACATTGGATTCACTAGTAGGAGTGAGAAAAACATCACGGGGTGGTGCGCATTGTATGGGTGTGTGTTACATTGGATTCACTAGTAGGAGTGAGAAAAACATCACGGGGTGGTGCGCATTGTATGGGTGTGTGTTACATTGGATTCACTAGTAGGAGTGAGAAAAACATCACGGGGTGGTGCGCATTGTATGGGTGTGGGTTACATTACATTCACTAGTAGGATTGAGAAAAACATCACGGGGTGGTGCGCATTGTATGGGTGTGTGTTACATTACATTCACTAGTAGTAGTGAGAAAAACATCACGGGGTGGTGCGCATTGTATGGGTGTGTGTTACATTAGATTCACTAGTAGCAGTGAGAAAAACATCACGGGGTGGTGCGCATTGTATGGGTGTGTGTTACATTACATTCACTAGTAGCAGTGAGAAAAACATCAAGGGGTGGTGCGCATTGTATGGGTGTGTGTTACATTAGATTCACTAGTAGCAGTGAGGAAAACATCACGGGGTGGTGCGCATTGTATGGGTGTGTGTTACATTAGATTCACTAGTAGCAGTGAGAAAAACATCACGGGGTGGTGCGCATTGTATGGGTGTGTGTTACATTAGATTCACTAGTAGCAGTGAGAAAAACATCATGGGGTTGTGCGCATTGTATGGGTGTGTGTTACATTAGATTCACTAGTAGCAGTGAGAAAAACATCACGGGGTGGTGCGCATTGTATGGGTGTGTGTTACATTAGATTCACTAGTAGCAGTGAGAAAAACATCACGGGGTTGTGCGCATTGTATGGGTGTGTGTTACATTAGATTCATTAGTAGCAGTGAGAAAAACATCACGGGGTGGTGCGCATTGTATGGGTGTGTGTTACATTAGATTCACTAGTAGCAGTGAGAAAAACATCACGGGGTTGTGCGCATTGTATGGGTGTGTGTTACATTGGATTCGCTAGTAGGAGTGAGAAAAACATCACGGGGTGGTGCGCATTGTATGGGTGTGTGTTACATTACATTCACTAGTAGGAGTGAGAAAAACATCACGGGGTGGTGCGCATTGTATGGGTGTGTGTTACATTACATTCACTAGTAGGAGTGAGAAAAACATCACGGGGTGGTGCGCATTGTATGGGTGTGTGTTACATTACATTCACTAGTAGGAGTGAGAAAAACATCACGGGGTGGTGCGCATTGTATGGGTGTGTGTTACATTACATTCACTAGTAGGAGTGAGAAAAACATCACGGGGTGGTTCGCATTGTATGGGCGTGTGTTACATTAGATTCACTAGTAGGAGTGATAAAAACATCACGGGGTGGTGCGCATTGTATGGGTGTGTGTTACATTGGATTCACTAGTAGGAGTGAGAAAACCATCACGGGGTGGTGCGCATTGTATGGGTGTGTGTTACATTGGATTCACTAGTAGGAGTGAGAAAAACATCACGGGGTGGTGCGCATTGTATGGGTGTGTGTTACATTGGATTCACTAGTAGGAGTGAGAAAATCATCACGGGGTGGTGCGCATTGTATGGGTGTGTGTTACATTACATTCACTAGTAGGAGTGAGAAAAACATCACGGGGTGGTGCGCATTGTATGGGTGTGTGTTACATTACATTCACTAGTAGGAGTGAGAAAAACATCACGGGGTGGTGCGCATTGTATGGGTGTGTGTTACATTGGATTCACTAGTAGGAGTGATTATAACATCACGGGGTGGTGCGCATTGTATGGGTGTGTGTTACATTAGATTCACTAGTAGGAGTGAGAAAAACATCACGGGGTGGTGCGCATTGTATGGGTGTGCGTTACATTAGATTCACTAGTAGGAGTGAGAAAAACATCACGGGGTGGTGCGCATTTTATGGGTGTGTGTTACATTACATTCACTAGTAGCAGTGAGAAAAACATCAAGGGGTGGTGCGCATTGTATGGGTGTGTGTTACATTAGATTCACTAGTAGCAGTGAGAAAAACATCACGGGGTGGTGCGCATTGTATGGGTGTGTGTTACATTGGATTCACTAGTAGGAGTGAGAAAAACATCACGGGGTGGTGCGCATTGTATGGGTGTGTGTTACATTGGATTCACTAGTAGGAGTGAGAAAACCATCACGGGGTGGTGCGCATTGTATGGGTGTGTGTTACATTGGATTCACTAGTAGGAGTGAGAAAAACATCACGGGGTGGTGCGCATTGTATGGGTGTGTGTTACATTACATTCACTAGTGGGAGTGAGAAAAACATCACGGGGTGGTGCGCATTGTATGGGTGTGTGTTACATTACATTCACTAGTAGGAGTGAGAAAAACATCACGGGTGGTGCGCATTGTATGGGTGTGTGTTACATTACATTCACTAGTAGGAGTGAGAAAAACATCACGGGGTGGTGCGCATTGTATGGGCGTGTGTTACATTAGATTCACTAGTAGGAGTGATAAAAACATCACGGGGTGGTGCGCATTGCATGGGTGTGTGTTACATTAGATTCACTAGTAGGAGTGAGAAAAACATCACGGGGTGGTGCGCATTGTATGGGTGTGCGTTACATTATATTCACTAGTAGGAGTGAGAAAAACATCACGGGGTGGTGCGCATTGTATGGGTGTGTGTTACATTAGATTCACTAGTAGGACTGAGAAAAACATCACGGGGTGGTGCGCATTGTATGGGTGTGTGTTACATTGGATTCACTAGTAGGAGTGAGAAAAACATCACGGGGTGGTGCGCATTGTATGGGTGTGTGTTATATTGGATTCACTAGTAGGAGTGAGAAAAATATCACGGGGTGGTGCGCATTGTATGGGTGTGTGTTACATTGGATTCACTAGTAGGAGTGAGAAAAACATCCCGGGGTGGTGCGCATTGTATGGGTGTGTGTTACATTGGATTCACTAGTAGGAGTGAGAAAAACATCACGGGGTGGTGCGCATTGTATGGGTGTGTGTTACATTACATTCACTAGTAGGATTGAGAAAAACATCACGGGGTGGTTCGCATTGTATGGGTGTGTGTTACATTACATTCACTAGTAGGAGTGAGAAAAACATCACGGGGTGGTGCGCATTGTATGGGTGTGTGTTACATTAGATTCACTAGTAGCAGTGAGAAAAACATCACGGGGTGGTGCGCATTGTATGGGTGTGTGTTACATTAGATTCACTAGTAGCAGTGAGAAAAACATCACGGGGTGGTGCGCATTGTATGGGTGTGTGTTACATTAGATTCACTAGTAGGAGTGAGAAAAACATCACGGGGTGGTGCGCATTGTATGGGTGTGTGTTACATTGGATTCACTAGTAGGAGTGAGAAAACCATCACGGGGTGGTGCGCATTGTATGGGTGTGTGTTACATTGGATTCACTAGTAGGAGTGAGAAAAACATCACGGGGTGGTGCGCATTGTATGGGTGTGTGTTACATTGGATTCACTAGTAGGAGTGAGAAAATCATCACGGGGTGGTGCGCATTGTATGGGTGTGTGTTACATTACATTCACTAGTTGGAGTGAGAAAAACATCACGGGGTGGTGCGCATTGTATGGGTGTGTGTTACATTACATTCACTAGTAGGAGTGAGAAAAACATCACGGGGTGGTGCGCATTGTATGGGTGTGTGTTACATTGGATTCACTAGTAGGAGTGATTATAACATCACGGGGTGGTGCGCATTGTATGGGTGTGTGTTACATTAGATTCACTAGTAGGAGTGAGAAAAACATCACGGGGTGGTGCGCATTGTATGGGTGTGCGTTACATTAGAGTCACTAGTAGGAGTGAGAAAAACATCACGGGGTGGTGCGCATTTTATGGGTGTGTGTTACATTACATTCACTAGTAGCAGTGAGAAAAACATCAAGGGGTGGTGCGCATTGTATGGGTGTGTGTTACATTAGATTCACTAGTAGCAGTGAGAAAAACATCACGGGGTGGTGCGCATTGTATGGGTGTGTGTTACATTGGATTCACTAGTAGGAGTGAGAAAAACATCACGGGGTGGTGCGCATTGTATGGGTGTGTGTTACATTGGATTCACTAGTAGGAGTGAGAAAACCATCACGGGGTGGTGCGCATTGTATGGGTGTGTGTTACATTGGATTCACTAGTAGGAGTGAGAAAAACATCACGGGGTGGTGCGCATTGTATGGGTGTGTGTTACATTACATTCACTAGTAGGAGTGAGAAAAACATCACGGGGTGGTGCGCATTGTATGGGTGTGTGTTACATTAGATTCACTAGTAGGACTGAGAAAAACATCACGGGGTGGTGCGCATTGTATGGGTGTGTGTTACATTGGATTCACTAGTAGGAGTGAGAAAACCATCACGGGGTGGTGCGCACTGTATGGGTGTGTGTTACATTGGATTCACTAGTAGGAGTGAGAAAAACATCACGGGGTGGTGCGCATTGTATGGGTGTGTGTTACATTACATTCACTAGTAGGAGTGAGAAAAACATCACGGGGTGGTGCGCATTGTATGGGTGTGTGTTACATTACATTCACTAGTAGGAGTGAGAAAAACATCACGGGGTGGTGCGTATTGTATGGGTGTGTGTTACATTACATTCACTAGTAGGAGTGAGAAAAACATCACGGGGTGGTGCGCATTGTATGGGCGTGTGTTACATTAGATTCACTAGTAGGAGTGATAAAAACATCACGGGGTGGTGCGCATTGTATGGGTGTGTGTTACATTAGATTCACTAGTAGGAGTGAGAAAAACATCACGGGGTGGTGCGCATTGTATGGGTGTGCGTTACATTACATTCACTAGTAGGAGTGAGAAAAACATCACGGGGTGGTGCGCATTGTATGGGTGTGTGTTACATTAGATTCACTAGTAGGACTGAGAAAAACATCACGGGGTGGTGCGCATTGTATGGGTGTGTGTTACATTGGATTCACTAGTAGGAGTGAGAAAAACATCACGGGGTGGTGCGCATTGTATGGGTGTGTGTTATATTGGATTCACTAGTAGGAGTGAGAAAAACATCACGGGGTGGTGCGCATTGTATGGGTGTGTGTTACATTGGATTCACTACTAGGAGTGAGAAAAACATCACGGTGTGGTGCGCATTGTATGGGTGTGTGTTACATTGGATTCACTAGTAGGAGTGAGAAAAACATCACGGGGTGGTGCGAATTGTATGGGTGTGTGTTACATTACATTCACTAGTAGGATTGAGAAAAACATCACGGGGTGGTTCGCATTGTATGGGTGTGTGTTACATTACATTCACTAGTAGGAGTGAGAAAAACATCACGGGGTGGTGCGCATTGTATGGGTGTGTGTTACATTAGATTCACTAGTAGCAGTGAGAAAAACATCACGGGGTGGTGCGCATTTTATGGGTGTGTGTTACATTACATTCACTAGTAGCAGTGAGAAAAACATCAAGGGGTGGTGCGCATTGTATGGGTGTGTGTTACATTAGATTCACTAGTAGGAGTGAGAAAAACATCACGGGGTGGTGCGCATTGTATGGGTGTGCGTTACATTACATTCACTAGTAGGAGTGAGAAAAACATCACGGGGTGGTGCGCATTGTATGGGTGTGTGTTACATTAGATTCACTAGTAGGACTGAGAAAAACATCACGGGGTGGTGCGCATTGTATGGGTGTGTGTTACATTAGATTCACTAGTAGGAGTGAGAAAAACATCACGGGGTGGTGCGCATTGTATGGGTGTGTGTTATATTGGATTCACTAGTAGGAGTGAGAAAAACATCACGGGGTGGTGCGCATTGTATGGGTGTGTGTTACATTGGATTCACTAGTAGGAGTGAGAAAAACATCACGGGGTGGTGCGCATTGTATGGGTGTGTGTTACATTGGATTCACTAGTAGGAGTGAGAAAAACATCACGGGGTGGTGCGCATTGTATGGGTGTGTGTTACATTACATTCACTAGTAGGATTGAGAAAAACATCACGGGGTGGTTCGCATTGTATGGGTGTGTGTTACATTACATTCACTAGTAGGAGTGAGAAAAACATCACGGGGTGGTGCGCATTGTATGGGTGTGTGTTACATTAGATTCACTAGTAGCAGTGAGAAAAACATCACGGGGTGGTGCGCATTGTATGGGTGTGTGTTACATTAGATTCACTAGTAGCAGTGAGAAAAACATCACGGGGTGGTGCGCATTGTATGGGTGTGTGTTACATTAGATTCACTAGTAGGAGTGAGAAAAACATCACGGGGTGGTGCGCATTGTATGGGTGTGTGTTACATTGGATTCACTAGTAGGAGTGAGAAAACCATCACGGGGTGGTGCGCATTGTATGGGTGTGTGTTACATTGGATTCACTAGTAGGAGTGAGAAAAACATCACGGGGTGGTGCGCATTGTATGGGTGTGTGTTACATTGGATTCACTAGTAGGAGTGAGAAAATCATCACGGGGTGGTGCGCATTGTATGGGTGTGTGTTACATTACATTCACTAGTAGGAGTAAGAAAAACATCACGGGGTGGTGCGCATTGTATGGGTGTGTGTTACATTACATTCACTAGTAGGAGTGAGAAAAACATCACGGGGTGGTGCGCATTGTATGGGTGTGTGTTACATTGGATTCACTAGTAGGAGTGATTATAACATCACGGGGTGGTGCGCATTGTATGGGTGTGTGTTACATTAGATTCACTAGTAGGAGTGAGAAAAACATCACGGGGTGGTGCGCATTGTATGGGTGTGCGTTACATTAGATTCACTAGTAGGAGTGAGAAAAACATCACGGGGTGGTGCGCATTTTATGGGTGTGTGTTACATTACATTCACTAGTAGCAGTGAGAAAAACATCAAGGGGTGGTGCGCATTGTATGGGTGTGTGTTACATTAGATTCACTAGTAGCAGTGAGAAAAACATCACGGGGTGGTGCGCATTGTATGGGTGTGTGTTACATTGGATTCACTAGTAGGAGTGAGAAAAACATCACGGGGTGGTGCGCATTGTATGGGTGTGTGTTGCATTGGATTCACTAGTAGGAGTGAGAAAACCATCACGGGGTGGTGCGCATTGTATGGGTGTGTGTTACATTGGATTCACTAGTAGGAGTGAGAAAAACATCACGGGGTGGTGCGCATTGTATGGGTGTGTGTTACATTACATTCACTAGTAGGAGTGAGAAAAACATCACGGGGTGGTGCGCATTGTATGGGTGTGTGTTACATTAGATTCACTAGTAGGAGTGAGAAAAACATCACGGGGTGGTGCGCATTGTATGGGTGTGTGTTACATTGGATTCACTAGTAGGAGTGAGAAAACCATCACGGGGTGGTGCGCATTGTATGGGTGTGTGTTACATTGGATTCACTAGTAGGAGTGAGAAAAACATCACGAGGTGGTGCGCATTGTATGGGTGTGTGTTACATTACATGTCACTAGTAGGAGTGAGAAAAACATCACGGGGTGGTGCGCATTGTATGGGTGTGTGTTACATTACATTCACTAGTAGGAGTGAGAAAAACATCACGGGGTGGTGCGCATTGTATGGGTGTGTGTTACATTACATTCACTAGTAGGAGTGAGAAAAACATCACGGGGTGGTGCGCATTGTATGGGCGTGTGTTACATTAGATTCACTAGTAGGAGTGATAAAAACATCACGGGGTGGTGCGCATGTATGGGTGTGTGTTACATTAGATTCACTAGTAGGAGTGAGAAAAACATCACGGATGGTGCGCATTGTATGGGTGTGCGTTACATTACATTCACTAGTAGGAGTGAGAAAACATCACGGGGTGGTGCGCATTGTATGGGTGTGTGTTACATTAGATTCACTAGTAGGACTGAGAAAAACATCACGGGGTGGTGCGCATTGTATGGGTGTGTGTTACATTGGATTCACTAGTAGGAGTGAGAAAAACATCACGGGGTGGTGCGCATTGTATGGGTGTGTGTTATATTGGATTCACTAGTAGGAGTGAGAAAAACATCACGGGGTGGTGCGCATTGTATGGGTGTGTGTTACATTGGATTCACTAGTAGGAGTGAGAAAAACATCACGGGGTGGTGCGCATTGTATGGGTGTGTGTTACATTAGATTCACTAGTAGGAGTGAGAAAAACATCACGGGGTGGTGCGCATTGTATGGGTGTGTGTTACATTACATTCACTAGTAGGAGTGAGAAAAACATCACGGGGTGGTGCGCATTGTATGGGTGTGTGTTACATTAGATTCACTAGTAGGACTGAGAAAAACATCACGGGGTGGTGCGCATTGTATGGGTGTGTGTTACATTGGATTCACTAGTAGGAGTGAGAAAACATCACGGGGTGGTGCGCATTTGTATGGGTGTGTGTTATATTGGATTCACTAGTAGGAGTGAGAAAAACATCACGGGGTGGTGCGCATTGTATGGGTGTGTGTTACATTGGATTCACTAGTAGGAGTGAGAAAAACATCACGGGGTGGTGCGCATTGTATGGGTGTGTGTTACATTGGATTCACTAGTAGGAGTGAGAAAAACATCACGGGGTGGTGCGCATTGTATGGGTGTGTGTTACATTACATTCACTAGTAGGATTGAGAAAAACATCACGGGGTGGTTCGCATTGTATGGGTGTGTGTTACATTACATTCACTAGTAGGAGTGAGAAAAACATCACGGGGTGGTGCGCATTGTATGGGTGTGTGTTACATTAGATTCACTAGTAGCAGTGAGAAAAACATCACGGGGTGGTGCGCATTTTATGGGTGTGTGTTACATTACATTCACTAGTAGCAGTGAGAAAAACATCAAGGGGTGGTGCGCATTTTATGGGTGTGTGTTACATTAGATTCTCTAGTAGGAGTGAGAAAAACATCACGGGTGGTGCGCATTGTATGGGTGTGCGTTACATTACATTCACTAGTAGGAGTGAGAAAAACATCACGGGGTGGTGCGCATTGTATGGGTGTGTGTTACATTAGATTCACTAGTAGGACTGAGAAAAACATCACGGGGTGGTGCGCATTGAATGGGTGTGTGTTACATTGGATTCACTAGTAGGAGTGAGAAAAACATCACGGGGTGGTGCGCATTGTATGGGTGTGTGTTATATTGGATTCACTAGTAGGAGTGAGAAAAACATCACGGGGTGGTGCGCATTGTATGGGTGTGTGTTACATTGGATTCACTAGTAGGAGTGAGAAAAACATCACGGGGTGGTGCGCATTGTATGGGTGTGTGTTACATTGGATTCACTAGTAGCAGTGAGAAAAACATCACGGGGTGGTGCGCATTGTATGGGTGTGTGTTACATTACATTCACTAGTAGGATTGAGAAAAACATCACGGGGTGGTTCGCATTGTATGGGTGTGTGTTACATTACATTCACTAGTAGGAGTGAGAAAAACATCACGGGGTGGTGCGCATTTTATGGGTGTGTGTTACATTAGATTCACTAGTAGCAGTGAGAAAAACATCACGGGGTGGTGCGCATTGTATGGGTGTGTGTTACATTAGATTCACTAGTAGCAGTGAGAAAAACATCACGGGGTGGTGCGCATTGTATGGGTGTGTGTTACATTAGATTCACTAGTAGGAGTGAGAAAAACATCACGGGGTGGTGCGCATTGTATGGGTGTGTGTTACATTGGATTCACTAGTAGGAGTGAGAAAAACCATCACGGGGTGGTGCGCATTGTATGGGTGTGTGTTACATTGGATTCACTAGTAGGATTGAGAAAAACATCACGGGGTGGTGCGCATTGTATGGGTGTGTGTTACATTGGATTCACTAGTAGGAGTGAGAAAATCATCACGGGGTGGTGCGCATTGTATGGGTGTGTGTTACATTACATTCACTAGTAGGAGTGAGAAAAACATCACGGGGTGGTGCGCATTGTATGGGTGTGTGTTACATTACATTCACTAGTAGGAGTGAGAAAAACATCACGGGGTGGTGCGCATTGTATGGGTGTGTGTTACATTGGATTCACTAGTAGGAGTGATTATAACATCACGGGGTGGTGCGCATTGTATGGGTGTGTGTTACATTAGATTCACTAGTAGGAGTGAGAAAAACATCACGGGGTGGTGCGCATTGTATGGGTGTGCGTTACATTAGATTCACTAGTAGGAGTGAGAAAAACATCACGGGGTGGTGCGCATTTTATGGGTGTGTGTTACATTACATTCACTAGTAGCAGTGAGAAAAACATCAAGGGGTGGTGCGCATTGTATGGGTGTGTGTTACATTAGATTCACTAGTAGCAGTGAGAAAAACATCACGGGTTGGTGCGCATTGTATGGGTGTGTGTTACATTGGATTCACTAGTAGGAGTGAGAAAAACATCACGGGGTGGTGCGCATTGTATGGGTGTGTGTTACATTGGATTCAGTAGTAGGAGTGAGAAAACCATCACGGGGTGGTGCGCATTGTATGGGTGTGTGTTACATTGGATTCACTAGTAGGAGTGAGAAAAACATCACAGGGTGGTGCGCATTGTATGGGTGTGTGTTACATTACATTCACTAGTAGGAGTGAGAAAAACATCACGGGGTGGTGCGCATTGTATGGGTGTGTGTTACATTAGATTCACTAGTAGGAGTGAGAAAAACATCACGGGGTGGTGCGCATTGTATGGGTGTGTGTTACATTGGATTCACTAGTAGGAGTGAGAAAACCATCACGGGGTGGTGCGCATTGTATGGGTGTGTGTTACATTGGATTCACTAGTAGGAGTGAGAAAAACATCACGGGGTGGTGCGCATTGTATGGGTGTGTGTTACATTACATTCACTAGTAGGAGTGAGAAAAACATCACGGGGTGGTGCGCATTGTATGGGTGTGTGTTACATTACATTCACTAGTAGGAGTGAGAAAAACATCACGGGGTGGTGCGCATTGTATGGGTGTGTGTTACATTACATTCACTAGTAGGAGTGAGAAAAACATCACGGGGTGGTGCGCATTGTATGGGCGTGTGTTACATTAGATTCACTAGTAGGAGTGATAAAAACATCACGGGGTGGTGCGCATTGTATGGGTGTGTGTTACATTAGATTCACTAGTAGGAGTGAGAAAAACATCACGGGGTGGTGCGCATTGTATGGGTGTGCGTTACATTACATTCACTAGTAGGAGTGAGAAAAACATCACGGGGTGGTGCGCATTGTATGGGTGTGTGTTACATTACATTCACTAGTAGGAGTGAGAAAAACATCACGGGGTGGTGCGCATTGTATGGGCGTGTGTTACATTAGATTCACTAGTAGGAGTGATAAAAACATCACGGGGTGGTGCGCATTGTATGGGTGTGTGTTACATTAGATTCACTAGTAGGAGTGAGAAAAACATCACGGGGTGGTGCGCATTGTATGGGTGTGCGTTACATTACATTCACTAGTAGGAGTGAGAAAAACATCACGGGGTGGTGCGCATTGTATGGGTGTGTGTTACATTAGATTCACTAGTAGGACTGAGAAAAACATCACGGGGTGGTGCGCATTGTATGGGTGTGTGTTACATTGGATTCACTAGTAGGAGTGAGAAAAACATCACGGGGTGGTGCGCATTGTATGGGTGTGTGTTATATTGGATTCACTAGTAGGAGTGAGAAAAACATCACGGGGTGGTGCGCATTGTATGGGTGTGTGTTACATTGGATTCACTAGTAGGAGTGAGAAAAACATCACGGGGTGGTGCGCATTGTATGGGTGTGTGTTACATTAGATTCACTAGTAGGAGTGAGAAAAACATCACGGGGTGGTGCGCATTGTATGGGTGTGCGTTACATTACATTCACTAGTAGGAGTGAGAAAAACATCACGGGGTGGTGCGCATTGTATGGGTGTGTGTTACATTAGATTCACTAGTAGGACTGAGAAAAACATCACGGGGTGGTGCGCATTGTATGGGTGTGTGTTACATTGGATTCACTAGTAGGAGTGAGAAAAACATCACGGGGTGGTGGGCATTGTATGGGTGTGTGTTATATTGGATTCACTAGTAGGAGTGAGAAAAACATCACGGGGTGGTGCGCATTGTATGGGTGTGTGTTACATTGGATTCACTAGTAGGAGTGAGAAAAACATCACGGGGTGGTGCGCATTGTATGGGTGTGTGTTACATTGGATTCACTAGTAGGAGTGAGAAAAACATCACGGGGTGGTGCGCATTGTATGGGTGTGTGTTACATTACATTCACTAGTAGGATTGAGAAAAACATCACGGGGTGGTTCACATTGTATGGGTGTGTGTTACATTACATTCACTAGTAGGAGTGAGAAAAACATCACGGGGTGGTGCGCATTGTATGGGTGTGTGTTACATTAGATTCACTAGTAGCAGTGAGAAAAACATCACGGGGTGGTGCGCATTTTATGGGTGTGTGTTACATTACATTCACTAGTAGCAGTGAGAAAAACATCAAGGGGTGGTGCGCATTGTATGGGTATGTGTTACATTAGATTCACTAGTAGGAGTGAGAAAAACATCACGGGGTGGTGCGCATTGTATGGGTGTGCGTTACATTACATTCACTAGTAGGAGTGAGAAAAACATCACGGGGTGGTGCGCATTGTATGGGTGTGTGTTACATTAGATTCACTAGTAGGACTGAGAAAAACATCACGGGGTGGTGCGCATTGTATGGGTGTGTGTTACATTGGATTCACTAGTAGGAGTGAGAAAAACATCACGGGGTGGTGCGCATTGTATGGGTGTGTGTTATATTGGATTCACTAGTAGGAGTGAGAAAAACATCACGGGGTGGTGCGCATTGTATGGGTGTGTGTTACATTGGATTCACTAGTAGGAGTGAGAAAAACATCACGGGGTGGTGCGCATTGTATGGGTGTGTGTTACATTGGATTCACTAGTAGGAGTGAGAAAAACATCACGGGGTGGTGCGCATTGTATGGGTGTGTGTTACATTACATTCACTAGTAGGATTGAGAAAAACATCACGGGGTGGTTCGCATTGTATGGGTGTGTGTTACATTACATTCACTAGTAGGAGTGAGAAAAACATCACGGGGTGGTGCGCATTGTATGGGTGTGTGTTACATTAGATTCACTAGTAGCAGTGAGAAAAACATCACGGGGTGGTGCGCATTGTATGGGTGTGTGTTACATTAGATTCACTAGTAGCAGTGAGAAAAACATCACGGGGTGGTGCGCATTGTATGGGTGTGTGTTACATTAGATTCACTAGTAGGAGTGAGAAAAACATCACGGGGTGGTGCGCATTGTATGGGTGTGTGTTACATTGGATTCACTAGTAGGAGTGAGAAAACCATCACGGGGTGGTGCGCATTGTATGGGTGTGTGTTACATTGGATTCACTAGTAGGAGTGAGAAAAACATCACGGGGTGGTGCGCATTGTATGGGTGTGTGTTACATTGGATTCACTAGTAGGAGTGAGAAAATCATCACGGGGTGGTGCGCATTGTATGGGTGTGTGTTACATTACATTCACTAGTAGGAGTGAGAAAAACATCACGGGGTGGTGCGCATTGTATGGGTGTGTGTTACATTACATTCACTAGTAGGAGTGAGAAAAACATCACGGGGTGGTGCGCATTGTATGGGTGTGTGTTACATTGGATTCACTAGTAGGAGTGATTATAACATCACGGGGTGGTGCGCATTGTATGGGTGTGTGTTACATTAGATTCACTAGTAGGAGTGAGAAAAACATCACGGGGTGGTGCGCATTGTATGGGTGTGCGTTACATTAGATTCACTAGTAGGAGTGAGAAAAACATCACGGGGTGGTGCGCATTTTATGGGTGTGTGTTACATTACATTCACTAGTAGCAGTGAGAAAAACATCAAGTGGTGGTGCGCATTGTATGGGTGTGTGTTACATTAGATTCACTAGTAGCAGTGAGAAAAACATCACGGGGTGGTGCGCATTGTATGGGTGTGTGTTACATTGGATTCACTAGTAGGAGTGAGAAAAACATCACGGGGTGGTGCGCATTGTATGGGTGTGTGTTACATTGGATTCACTAGTAGGAGTGAGAAAACCATCACGGGGTGGTGCGCATTGTATGGGTGTGTGTTACATTGGATTCACTAGTAGGAGTGAGAAAAACATCACAGGGTGGTGCGCATTGTATGGGTGTGAGTTACATTACATTCACTAGTAAGAGTGAGAAAAACATCACGGGGTGGTGCGCATTGTATGGGTGTGTGTTACATTAGATTCACTAGTAGGAGTGAGAAAAACATCACGGGGTGGTGCGCATTGTATGGGTGTGTGTTACATTGGATTCACTAGTAGGAGTGAGAAAACCATCACGGGGTGGTGCGCATTGTATGGGTGTGTGTTACATTGGATTCACTAGTAGGAGTGAGAAAAACATCACGGGGTGGTGCGCATTGTATGGGTGTGTGTTACATTACATTCACTAGTAGGAGTGAGAAAAACATCACGGGGTGGTGCGCATTGTATGGGTGTGTGTTACATTACATTCACTAGTAGGAGTGAGAAAAACATCACGGGGTGGTGCGCATTGTATGGGTGTGTGTTACATTACATTCACTAGTAGGAGTGAGAAAAACATCACGGGGTGGTGCGCATTGTATGGGCGTGTGTTACATTAGATTCACTAGTAGGAGTGATAAAAACATCACGGGGTGGTGCGCATTGTATGGGTGTGTGTTACATTAGATTCACTAGTAGGAGTGAGAAAAACATCACGGGGTGGTGCGCATTGTATGGGTGTGCGTTACATTACATTCACTAGTAGGAGTGAGAAAAACATCACGGGGTGGTGCGCATTGTATGGGTGTGTGTTACATTAGATTCACTAGTAGGACTGAGAAAAACATCACGGGGTGGTGCGCATTGTATGGGTGTGTGTTACATTGGATTCACTAGTAGGAGTGAGAAAAACATCACGGGGTGGTGCGCATTGTATGGGTGTGTGTTATATTGGATTCACTAGTAGGAGTGAGAAAAACATCACGGGGTGGTGCGCATTGTATGGGTGTGTGTTACATTGGATTCACTAGTAGGAGTGAGAAAAACATCACGGGGTGGTGCGCATTGTATGGGTGTGTGTTACATTGGATTCACTAGTAGGAGTGAGAAAAACATCCCGGGGTGGTGCGCATTGTATGGGTGTGTGTTACATTATATTCACTAGTAGGATTGAGAAAAACATCACGGGGTGGTTCGCATTGTATGGGTGTGTGTTACATTACATTCACTAGTAGGAGTGAGAAAAACATCACGGGGTGGTGCGCATTGTATGGGTGTGTGTTACATTAGATTCACTAGTAGCAGTGAGAAAAACATCACGGGGTGGTGCGCATTTTATGGGTGTGTGTTACATTACATTCACTAGTAGCAGTGAGAAAAACATCAAGGGGTGGTGCGCATTGTATGGGTGTGTGTTACATTAGATTCACTAGTAGCAGTGAGAAAAACATCACGGGGTGGTGCGCATTGTATGGGTGTGTGTTACATTAGATTCACTAGTAGCAGTGAGAAAAACATCACGGGGTGGTGCGCATTGTATGGGTGTGTGTTACATTAGATTCACTAGTAGCAGTGAGAAAAACATCACGGGGTGGTGCGCATTGTATGGGTGTGTGTTACATTAGATTCACAAGTAGCAGTGAAAAAAACATCACGGGGTTGTGCGCATTGTATGGGTGTGTGTTACATTAGATTCACTAGTAGCAGTGAGAAAAACATCACGGGGTGGTGCGCATTGTATGGGTGTGTGTTACATTAGATTCACTAGTAGCAGTGAGAAAAACATCACGGGGTTGTGCCCATTGTATGGGTGTGTGTTACATTAGATTCACTAGTAGCAGTGAGAAAAACATCACGGGGTTGTGCGTATTGTATGGGTGTGTGTTACATTAGATTCACTAGTAGCAGTGAGAAAAACATCACGGGGTTGTGCGCATTGTATGGGTGTGTGTTACATTAGATTCACTAGTAGCAGTGAGAAAAACATCACGGGGTGGTGCGCATTGTATGGGTGTGTGTTACATTAGATTCACTAGTAGGAGTGAGAAAAACATCACGGGGTGGTGCGCATTGTATGGGTGTGTGTTACATTGGATTCACTAGTAGGAGTGAGAAAACCATCACGGGGTGGTGCGCATTGTATGAGTGTGTGTTACATTGGATTCACTAGTAGGAGTGAGAAAAACATCACGGGGTGGTGCGCATTGTATGGGTGTGTGTTACATTGGATTCCCTAGTAGGAGTGAGAAAAACATCACGGGGTGGTGCGCATTGTATGGGTGTGTGTTACATTGGATTCACTAGTAGGAGTGAGAAAAACATCACGGGGTGGTGCGCATTGTATGGGTGTGTGTTACATTACATTCACTAGTAGGATTGAGAAAAACATCACGGGGTGGTGCGCATTGTATGGGTGTGTGTTACATTACATTCACTAGTAGGAGTGAGAAAAACATCACGGGGTGGTGCGCATTGTATGGGTGTGTGTTACATTAGATTCACTAGTAGCAGTGAGAAAAACATCACGGGGTGGTGCGCATTTTATGGGTGTGTGTTACATTACATTCACTAGTAGCAGTGAGAAAAACATCAAGGGGTGGTGCGCATTGTATGGGTGTGTGTTACATTAGATTCACTAGTAGCAGTGATAAAAACATCACGGGGTGGTGCGCATTGTATGGGTGTGTGTTACATTAGATTCACTAGTAGCAGTGAGAAAAACATCACGGGGTGGTGCGCATTGTATGGGTGTGTGTTACATTAGATTCACTAGTAGCAGTGAGAAAAACATCACGGGGTGGTGCGCATTGTATGGGTGTGTGTTACATTAGATTCACTAGTAGCAGTGAGAAAAACATCACGGGGTTGTGCGCATTGTATGGGTGTGTGTTACATTAGATTCACTAGTAGCAGTGAGAAAAACATCACGGGGTGGTGCGCATTGTATGGGTGTGTGTTACATTAGATTCACTAGTAGCAGTGAGAAAAACATCACGGGGTTGTGCGCATTGTATGGGTGTGTGTTACATTGGATTCGCTAGTAGGAGTGAGAAAACCATCACGGGGTGGTGCGCATTGTATGGGTGTGTGTTACATTGGATTCACTAGTAGGAGTGAGAAAAACATCACGGGGTGGTGCGCATTGTATGGGTGTGTGTTACATTACATTCACTAGTAGGAGTGAGAAAAACATCACGGGGTGGTGCGCATTGTATGGGTGTGTGTTACATTACATTCACTAGTAGGAGTGAGAAAAACATCACGGGGTGGTGCGCATTGTATGGGTGTGTGTTACATTACATTCACTAGTAGGAGTGAGAAAAACATCACGGGGTGGTGCGCATTGTATGGGCGTGTGTTACATTAGATTCACTAGTAGGAGTGATAAAAACATCACGGGGTGGTGCGCATTGTATGGGTGTGTGTTACATTGGATTCACTAGTAGGAGTGAGAAAAACATCACGGGGTGGTGCGCATTGTATGGGTGTGTGTTACATTACATTCACTAGAAGGAGTGAGAAAAACATCACGGGGTGGTGCGCATTGTATGGGTGTGTGTTACATTAGATTCACTAGTAGCAGTGAGAAAAACATCACGGGGTGGTGCGCATTGTATGGGTGTGTGTTACATTACATTCACTAGTAGCAGTGAGAAAAACATCACGGGGTGGTGCGCATTGTATGGGTGTGTGTTACATTACATTCACTAGTAGCAGTGAGAAAAACATCACGGGGTGGTGCGCATTGTATGGGTGTGTGTTACATTACATTCACTAGTAGCAGTGAGAAAAACATCACGGGGTGGTGCGCATTGTATGGGTGTGTGTTACATTACATTCACTAGTAGCAGTGAGAAAAACATCACGGGGTGGTGCGCATTGTATGGGTGTGTGTTACATGAGATTCACTAGTAGCAGTGAGAAAAACATCACGGGGTGGTGCGCATTGTATGGGTGTGTGTTACATGAGATTCACTAGTAGCAGTGAGAAAAACATCACGGGGTGGTGCGCATTGTATGGGTGTGTGTTACATTGGATTCACTAGTAGGAGTGAGAAAAATATCACGGGGTGGTGCGCATTGTATGGGTGTGTGTTACATTGGATTCACTAGTAGGAGTGAGAAAAACATCACGGGGTGGTGCGCATTGTATGGGTGTGTGTTACATTGGATTCACTAGTAGGAGTGAGAAAAACATCACGGGGTGGTGCGCATTGTATGGGTGTGTGTTACATTACATTCACTAGTAGGAGTGAGAAAAACATCACGGGGTGGTGCGCATTGTATGGCTGTGTGTTACATTACATTCACTAGTAGGAGTGAGAAAAACACCACGGGATGGTGCGCATTGTATGGGTGTGTGTTACATTACATTCACTAGTAGGAGTGAGAAAAACATCACGGGGTAGTGCGCATTGTATGGGTGTGTTTTACATTACATTCACTAGTAGAAGTGAGAAAAACATCACGGGGTGGTGCGCATTGTATGGGTGTGTGTTACATTACATTCACTAGTAGCAGTGAGAAAAACATCACGGGGTGGTGCGCATTGTATGGGTGTGTGTTACATTACATTCACTAGTAGCAGTGAGAAAAACAACACGGGGTGGTGCGCATTGTATGGGTGTGTGTTACATTAGATTCACTAGTAGCAGTGAGAAAAACATCACGGGGTGGTGCGCATTGTATGGGTGTGTGTTACATTAGATTCACTAGTAGCAGTGAGAAAAACATCACGGGGTGGTGCGCATTGTATGGGTGTGTGTTACATTACATTCACTAGTAGGAGTGAGAAAAACATCACGGGGTGGTGCGCATTGTATGGGTGTGTGTTACATTACATTCACTAGTAGGAGTGAGAAAAACATCACGGGGTGGTGCGTATTGTATTGGTGTGTGTTACATTACATTCACTAGTAGGAGTGAGAAAAACATCACGGGGTGGTGCGCATTGTATGGGTGTGTGTTACATTAGATTCAGTAGTAGGAGTGAGAAAAACATCACGGGGTGGTGCGCATTGTATGGGTGTGTGTTACATTAGATTCACTAGTAGGAGTGAGAAAAACATCACGGGGTGGTGCGCATTGTATGGGTGTGTGTTACATTACATTCACTAGTAGGAGTGAGGAAAACATCACGGGGTGGTGCGCATTGTATGGGTGTGTGTTACATTGGATTCACTAGTAGGAGTGAGAAAAACATCACGGGGTGGTGCGCATTGTATGGGTGTGTGTTACATTACATTCACTAGTAGGAGTGAGAAAAACATCACGGGGTGGTGCGCATTGTATGGGTGTGTGTTACATTGGATTCATTAGTAGGAGTGAGAAAAACATCACGGGGTGGTGCGCATTGTATGGGTGTGTGTTACATTGGATTCACTAGTAGGAGTGAGAAAAACATCACGGGGTGGTGCGGATTGTATGGGTGTGTGTTACATTACATTCGCTAGTAGGAGTGAGAAAAACATCACGGGGTGGTGCGCATTGTATGGGTGTGTGTTACATTACATTCACTAGTAGGAGTGAGAAAAACATCACGGTGTGGTGCGCATTGTATGGGTGTGTGTTACATTACATTCACTAGTAGCAGTGAGAAAAACATCACGGGGTGGTGCGCATTGTATGGGTGTGTGTTACATTACATTCACTAGTAGCAGTGAGAAAAACATCACGGGGTGGTGCGCATTGTATGGGTGTGTGTTACATTACATTCACTAGTAGGAGTGAGAAAAACATCACGGGGTGGTGCGCATTGTATGGGTGTGTGTTACATTAGATTCACTAGTAGCAGTGAGAAAACATCACGGGGTGGTGCGCATTGTATGGGTGTGTGTTACATTAGATTCACTAGTAGCAGTGAGAAAAACATCACGGGGTGGTGCGCATTGTATGGGTGTGTGTTACATTAGATTCACTAGTAGCAGTGAGAAAAACATCACGGGGTGGTGCGCATTGTATGGGTGTGTGTTACATTAGATTCACTAGTAGCAGTGAGAAAAACATCACGGGGTGGGGCGCATTGTATGGGTGTGTGTTACATTAGATTCACTAGTAGCAGTGAGAAAAACATCACGGGGTGGTGCGCATTGTATGGGTGTGTGTTACATTGGATTCACTAGTAGGAGTGAGAAAAACATCACCTGGTGGTGCGCATTGTATGGGTGTGTGTTACATTGGATTCACTAGTAGGAGTGAGAAAAACATCACGGGGTGGTGCGCATTGTATGGGTGTGTGTTACATTGGACTCACTAGTAGGAGTAAGAAAAACATCACGGGGTGGTGCGCATTGTATGGGTGTGTGTTACATTGGACTCACTAGTAGGAGTGAGAAAAACATCACGGGTTGGTGCGCATTGTATGGGCGTGTGTTACATTGGATTCACTAGTAGGAGTGAGAAAAACATCACGGGGTGGTGCGCATTGTATGGGCGTGTGTTACATTAGATTCACTAGTAGCAGTGAGAGAAACATCACGGGGTGGTGCGCATTGTATGGGTGTGTGTTACATTAGATTCACTAGTAGCAGTGAGAGAAACATCACGGGGTGGTGCGCATTGTATGGGTGTGTGTTACATTGGATTCACTAGTAGGAGTGAGAAAAACATCACGGGGTGGTGCGCATTGTATGGGTGTATGTTACATTGGATTCACCAGTAGGAGTGAGAAAAACATCACGGGGTGGTGCGCATTGTATGGGTGTGTGTTACATTGTATTCACTAGTAGGAGTGAGAAAAACATCACGGGGTTGTGCGCATTGTATGGGTGTGTGTTACATTGGATTCACTAGTAGGAGTGAGAAAAACATCACGGGGTGGTGCGCATTGTATGGGTGTGTGTTACATTGGATTCACTAGTAGGAGTGAGAAAAACATCACGGGGTGGTGCGCATTGTATGGGTGTGTGTTACATTAGATTCACTAGTAGGAGTGAGAAAAACATCACGGGGTGGTGCGCATTGTATGGGTGTGTGTTACATTGGATTCACTAGTAGGAGTGAGAAAAACATCACGGGGTGGTGCGCATTGTATGGGTGTGTGTTACATTGGATTCACTAGTAGGAGTGAGAAAAACATCACGGGGTGGTGCGCATTGAATGGGTGTGTGTTTCATTAGATTCACTAGTAGCAGTGAGAAAAACAACACTGGGTGGTGCGCATTGTATGGGTGTGTGTTACATTGGATTCACTAGTAGCAGTGAGAAAAACATCACGGGGTAGTGCGCATTGTATGGGTGTGTGTTACATTGGATTCACTAGTAGCAGTGAGAAAAACATCACGGGGTTGTGCGCATTGTATGGGTGTGTGTTACATTGGATACACTAGTAGGAGTGAGAAAAACATCACGGGGTGGTGCGCATTGTATGGGTGTGTGTTACATTACATTCACTAGTAGGAGTGAGAAAAACATCACGGGGTGGTGCGCATTGTATGGGTGTGTGTTACATTACATTCACTAGTAGGAGTGAGAAAATCATCACGGGGTGGTGCGCATTGTATGGGTGTGTGTTACATTACATTCACTAGTAGGAGTGAGAAAAACATCACGCGGTGGTGCGCATTGTATGGGGGTGTGTGTTACATTGGATTCACTAGTAGGAGTGAGAAAAACATCACGGGGTGGTGCGCATTGTATGGGTGTGTGTTACATTGGATTCACTAGTAGGAGTGAGAAAACCATCACGGGGTGGTGCGCATTGTATGGGTGTGTGTTACATTGGATTCACTAGTAGGAGTGAGAAAACCATCACGGGGTGGTGCGCATTGTATGGGTGTGTGTTACATTGGATTCACTAGTAGGAGTGAGAAAAACATCACGGGGTGGTGCGCATTGTATGGGTGTGTGTTACATTGGATTCACTAGTAGGAGTGAGAAAAACATCACGGGGTGGTGCGCATTGTATGGGTGTGTGTTACATTGGATTCACTAGTAGGAGTGAGAAAAACATCACGGGGTGGTGCGCATTGTATGGGTGTGTGTTACATTACATTCACTAGTAGGATTGAGAAAAACATCACGGGGTGGTGCGCATTGTATGGGTGTGTGTTACATTACATTCACTAGTAGGAGTGAGAAAAACATCACGGGGTGGTGCGCATTGTATGGGTGTGTGTGACATTAGATTCACTAGAAGCAGTGAGAAAAACATCACGGGGTGGTGCGCATTTTATGGGTGTGTGTTACATTACATTCACTAGTAGCAGTGAGAAAAACATCAAGGGGTGGTGCGCATTGTATGGGTGTGTGTTACATTAGATTCACTAGTAGCAGTGAGAAAAACATCACGGGGTGGTGCGCATTGTATGGGTGTGTGTTACATTAGATTCACTAGTAGCAGTGAGAAAAACATCACGGGGTGGTGCGCATTGTATGGGTGTGTGTTACATTAGATTCACTAGTAGCAGTGAGAAAAACATCACGGGGTGGTGCGCATTGTATGGGTGTGTGTTACATTAGATTCACTAGTAGCAGTGAGAAAAACATCACGGGGTTGTGCGCATTGTATGGGTGTGTGTTACATTAGATTCACTAGTAGCAGTGAGAAAAACATCACGGGGTGGTGCGCATTGTATGGGTGTGTGTTACATTAGATTCACTAGTAGCAGTGAGAAAAACATCACGGGGTTTTGCGCATTGTATGGGTGTGTGTTACATTGGATTCACTAGTAGGAGTGAGAAAACCATCACGGGGTGGTGCGCATTGTATGGGTGTGTGTTACATTGGATTCACTAGTAGGAGTGAGAAAAACATCACGGGGTGGTGCGCATTGTATGGGTGTGTGTTACATTACATTCACTAGTAGGAGTGAGAAAAACATCACGGGGTGGTGCGCATTGTATGGGTGTGTGTTACATTACATTCACTAGTAGGAGTGAGAAAAACATCACGGGGTGGTGCGCATTGTATGGGTGTGTGTTACATTACATTCACTAGTAGGAGTGAGAAAAACATCACGGGGTGGTGCGCATTGTATGGGCGTGTGTTACATTAGATTCACTAGTAGGAGTGATAAAAACATCACGGGGTGGTGCGCATTGTATGGGTGTGTGTTACATTGGATTCACTAGTAGGATTGAGAAAAACATCACGGGGTGGTGCGCATTGTATGGGTGTGTGTTACATTGGATTCACTAATAGGGTTGAGAAAAACATCACGGGGTGGTGCGCATTGTATGGGTGTGTGTTACATTACATTCACTAGAAGGAGTGAGAAAAACATCACGGGGTGGTGCGCATTGTATGGGTGTGTGTTACATTAGATTCACTAGTAGCAGTGAGAAAAACATCACGGGGTGGTGCACATTGTATGGGTGTGTGTTACATTACATTCACTAGTAGCAGTGAGAAAAACATCACGGGGTGGTGCGCATTGTATGGGTGTGTGTTACATTACATTCACTAGTAGCAGTGAGAAAAACATCACGGGGTGGTGCGCATTGTATGGGTGTGTGTTACATTACATTCACTAGTAGCAGTGAGAAAAACATCACGGGGTGGTGCGCATTGTATGGGTGTGTGTTACATTACATTCACTAGTAGCAGTGAGAAAAACATCACGGGGTGGTGCGCATTGTATGGGTGTGTGTTACATGAGATTCACTAGTAGCAGTGAGAAAAACATCACGGGGTGGTGCGCATTGTATGGTGTGTGTTACATGAGATTCACTAGTAGCAGTGAGAAAAACATCACGGGGTGGTGCGCATTGTATGGGTGTGTGTTACATTAGATTCACTAGTAGCAGTGAGAAAAACATCACGGGGTGGTACGGATTGTATGGGTGTGTGTTACATTGGATTCACTAGTAGCAGTGAGAAAAACATCACGGGGTGGTGCGCATTGTATGGGTGTGTGTTACATTGGATTCACTAGTAGGAGTGAGAAAAATATCACGGGGTGGTGCGCATTGTATGGGTGTGTGTTACATTGGATTCACTAGTAGGAGTGAGAAAAACATCACGGGGTGGTGCGCATTGTATGGGTGTGTGTTACATTGGATTCACTAGTAGGAGTGAGAAAAACATCACGGGGTGGTGCGCATTGTATGGGTGTGTGTTACATTGGATTCACTAGTAGGAGTGAGAAAAACATCACGGGGTGGTGCGCATTGAATGGGTGTGTGTTTCATTAGATTCACTAGTAGCAGTGAGAAAAACAACACTGGGTGGTGCGCATTGTATGGGTGTGTGTTACATTGGATTCACTAGTAGCAGTGAGAAAAACATCACGGGGTAGTGCGCATTGTATGGGTGTGTGTTACATTGGATTCACTAGTAGCAGTGAGAAAAACATCACGGGGTTGTGCGCATTGTATGGGTGTGTGTTACATTGGATACACTAGTAGGAGTGAGAAAAACATCACGGGGTGGTGCGCATTGTATGGGTGTGTGTTACATTACATTCACTAGTAGGAGTGAGAAAAACATCACGGGGTGGTGCGCATTGTATGGGTGTGTGTTACATTACATTCACTAGTAGGAGTGAGAAAATCATCACGGGGTGGTGCGCATTGTATGGGTGTGTGTTACATTACATTCACTAGTAGGAGTGAGAAAAACATCACGCGGTGGTGCGCATTGTATGGGGGTGTGTGTTACATTGGATTCACTAGTAGGAGTGAGAAAAACATCACGGGGTGGTGCGCATTGTATGGGTGTGTGTTACATTGGATTCACTAGTAGGAGTGAGAAAACCATCACGGGGTGGTGCGCATTGTATGGGTGTGTGTTACATTGGATTCACTAGTAGGAGTGAGAAAACCATCACGGGGTGGTGCGCATTGTATGGGTGTGTGTTACATTGGATTCACTAGTAGGAGTGAGAAAAACATCACGGGGTGGTGCGCATTGTATGGGTGTGTGTTACATTGGATTCACTAGTAGGAGTGAGAAAAACATCACGGGGTGGTGCGCATTGTATGGGTGTGTGTTACATTGGATTCACTAGTAGGAGTGAGAAAAACATCACGGGGTGGTGCGCATTGTATGGGTGTGTGTTACATTACATTCACTAGTAGGATTGAGAAAAACATCACGGGGTGGTGCGCATTGTATGGGTGTGTGTTACATTACATTCACTAGTAGGAGTGAGAAAAACATCACGGGGTGGTGCGCATTGTATGGGTGTGTGTGACATTAGATTCACTAGAAGCAGTGAGAAAAACATCACGGGGTGGTGCGCATTTTATGGGTGTGTGTTACATTACATTCACTAGTAGCAGTGAGAAAAACATCAAGGGGTGGTGCGCATTGTATGGGTGTGTGTTACATTAGATTCACTAGTAGCAGTGAGAAAAACATCACGGGGTGGTGCGCATTGTATGGGTGTGTGTTACATTAGATTCACTAGTAGCAGTGAGAAAAACATCACGGGGTGGTGCGCATTGTATGGGTGTGTGTTACATTAGATTCACTAGTAGCAGTGAGAAAAACATCACGGGGTGGTGCGCATTGTATGGGTGTGTGTTACATTAGATTCACTAGTAGCAGTGAGAAAAACATCACGGGGTTGTGCGCATTGTATGGGTGTGTGTTACATTAGATTCACTAGTAGCAGTGAGAAAAACATCACGGGGTGGTGCGCATTGTATGGGTGTGTGTTACATTAGATTCACTAGTAGCAGTGAGAAAAACATCACGGGGTTTTGCGCATTGTATGGGTGTGTGTTACATTGGATTCACTAGTAGGAGTGAGAAAACCATCACGGGGTGGTGCGCATTGTATGGGTGTGTGTTACATTGGATTCACTAGTAGGAGTGAGAAAAACATCACGGGGTGGTGCGCATTGTATGGGTGTGTGTTACATTACATTCACTAGTAGGAGTGAGAAAAACATCACGGGGTGGTGCGCATTGTATGGGTGTGTGTTACATTACATTCACTAGTAGGAGTGAGGAAAACATCACGGGGTGGTGCGCATTGTATGGGTGTGTGTTACATTACATTCACTAGTAGGAGTGAGAAAAACATCACGGGGTGGTGCGCATTGTATGGGCGTGTGTTACATTAGATTCACTAGTAGGAGTGATAAAAACATCACGGGGTGGTGCGCATTGTATGGGTGTGTGTTACATTGGATTCACTAGTAGGATTGAGAAAAACATCACGGGGTGGTGCGCATTGTATGGGTGTGTGTTACATTGGATTCACTAATAGGGTTGAGAAAAACATCACGGGGTGGTGCGCATTGTATGGGTGTGTGTTACATTACATTCACTAGAAGGAGTGAGAAAAACATCACGGGGTGGTGCGCATTGTATGGGTGTGTGTTACATTAGATTCACTAGTAGCAGTGAGAAAAACATCACGGGGTGGTGCACATTGTATGGGTGTGTGTTACATTACATTCACTAGTAGCAGTGAGAAAAACATCACGGGGTGGTGCGCATTGTATGGGTGTGTGTTACATTACATTCACTAGTAGCAGTGAGAAAAACATCACGGGGTGGTGCGCATTGTATGGGTGTGTGTTACATTACATTCACTAGTAGCAGTGAGAAAAACATCACGGGGTGGTGCGCATTGTATGGGTGTGTGTTACATTACATTCACTAGTAGCAGTGAGAAAAACATCACGGGGTGGTGCGCATTGTATGGGTGTGTGTTACATGAGATTCACTAGTAGCAGTGAGAAAAACATCACGGGGTGGTGCGCATTGTATGGTGTGTGTTACATGAGATTCACTAGTAGCAGTGAGAAAAACATCACGGGGTGGTGCGCATTGTATGGGTGTGTGTTACATTAGATTCACTAGTAGCAGTGAGAAAAACATCACGGGGTGGTACGGATTGTATGGGTGTGTGTTACATTGGATTCACTAGTAGCAGTGAGAAAAACATCACGGGGTGGTGCGCATTGTATGGGTGTGTGTTACATTGGATTCACTAGTAGGAGTGAGAAAAATATCACGGGGTGGTGCGCATTGTATGGGTGTGTGTTACATTGGATTCACTAGTAGGAGTGAGAAAAACATCACGGGGTGGTGCGCATTGTATGGGTGTGTGTTACATTACATTCACTAGTAGGAGTGAGAAAAACATCACGGGGTGGTGCGCATTGTATGGGTGTGTGTTACATTACATTCACTAGTAGGAGTTTGAAAAACATCACGGGATGGTGCGCATTGTATGGGTGTGTGTTACATTACATTCACTAGTAGGAGTGAGAAAAACATCACGGGGTAGTGCGCATTGTATGAGTGTTTTACATTACATTCACTAGTAGCAGTGAGAAAAACATCACGGGGTGGTGCACATTGTATGGGTGTGTGTTACATTACATTCACTAGTAGCAGTGAGAAAAACATCACGGGGTGGTGCGCATTGTATGGGTGTGTGTTACATTACATTCACTAGTAGCAGTGAGAAAAACAACACGGGGTGGTGCGCATTGTATGGGTGTGTGTTATATTAGATTCACTAGTAGCAGTGAGAAAAACATCACGGGGTGGTGCGCATTGTATGGGTGTGTGTTACATTAGATTCACTAGTAGCAGTGAGAAAAACATCACGGGGTGGTGCGCATTGTATGGGTGTGTGTTACATTACATTCACTAGTAGGAGTGAGAAAAACATCACGGGGTGGTGCGCATTGTATGGATGTGTGTTACATTACATTCACTAGTAGGAGTGAGAAAAACATCACGGGGTGGTGCGCATTGTAAGGGTGTGTGTTACATTACATTCACTAGTAGGAGTGAGAAAAACATCACGGGGTGGTGCGCATTGTATGGGTGTGTGTTACATTAGATTCACTAGTAGGAGTGAGAAAAACATCACGGGGTGGTGCGCATTGTATGGGTGTGTGTTACATTAGATTCACTAGTAGGAGTGAGAAAAACATCACGGGGTGGTGCGCATTGTATGGGTGTGTGTTACATTACATTCACTAGTAGGAGTGAGGAAAACATCACGGGGTGGTGCGCATTGTATGGGTGTGTGTTACATTGGATTCACTAGTAGGAGTGAGAAAAACATCACGGGGTGGTGCGCATTGTATTGGTGTGTGTTACATTGGATTCACTAGTAGCAGTGAGAAAAACATCACGGGGTGGTGCGCATTGTATGGGTGTGTGTTACATTGGATTCATTAGTAGGAGTGAGAAAAACATCACGGGGTGGTGCGCATTGTATGGGTGTGTGTTACATTGGATTCACTACTAGGAGTGAGAAAAACATCACGGGGTGGTGCGCATTGTATGGGTGTGTGTTACATTACATTCACTAGTAGGAGTGAGAAAAACATCACGGGGTGGTCCGCAATGTATGGGTGTGTGTTACATTACATTCACTAGTAGGAGTGAGAAAAACATCACGGGGTGGTGCGCATTGTATGGGTGTGTGTTACATTACATTCACTAGTAGGAGTGAGAAAAACATCACGGGGTGGGGCGCATTGTATGGGTGTGTGTTACATTACATTCACTACTAGGAGTGAGAAAAACATCACGGGGTGGTGCGCATTGTATGGGTGTGTGTTACATTACATTCACTAGTAGGAGTGAGAAAAACATCACGGGGTGGTGCGCATTGTATGGGTGTGTGTTACATTACATCCACTACTAAGAGTGAGAAAAACATCACGGGGTGGTGCGCATTGTATGGGTGTGTGTTACATTACATTCACTAGTAGGAGTGAGAAAAACATCACGGGGTGGTGCGCATTGTATGTGTGTGTGTTACATTACATTCACTACTAGGAGTGAGAAAAACATCACGGGGTGGTGAGCATTGTATGGGTGTGTGTTACATTACATTCACTAGTGGGAGTGAGAAAAACATCACGGGGTGGTGCGCATTGTATGGGTGTGTGTTACATTACATTCACTAGTAGGAGTGGGAAAAACATCACGGGGTGGTGCGCATTGTATGGGTGTGTGTTACATTACATTCAATAGTAGGAGTGAGAAAAACATCACGGGGTGGTGCGCATTGTATGGGTGTGTGTTACATTACATTCACTAGTAGGAGTGAGAAAAACATCACGGGGTGGTGCGCATTGTATGGGTGTGTGTTACATTACATTCACTAGTAGGAGTGAGAAAAACATCACGGGGTGGTGCGCATTGTATGGGTGTGTGTTACATTACATTCACTAGTAGGATTGAGAAAAACATCACGGGGTGGTGCGCATTATACGGGTGTGTGTTACATTACATTCACTATTAGGAGTGAGAAAAACATCACGGGGTGGTGCGCATTGTATGCGTGTGTGTTACATTACATTCACTAGTAGCAGTGAGAAAAACATCACGGGGTGGTGCGCATTGTATGGGTGTGTGTTACATTACATTCAATAGTAGGAGTGAGAAAAACATCATGGCGTGGTGCGCATTTTATGGGTGTGTGTTACATTACATTCACTAGTAGCAGTGACAAAAATATCACGGGGTGGTGCGCATTGTATGGGTGTGTGTTACATTACATTTACTAGTAGGAGTGAGAAAAACATCACGGGGTGGTGCGCATTGTATGGGTGTGTGTTACATTACATTCACTACTAGGAGTGAGAAAGACATCACGGGTGGTGCGCATTGTATGGGTGTGTGTTACATTAGATTTACTAGTAGGAGTGAGAAAAACATCACGGGGTGGTGCGCATTGTATGGGTGTGTGTTACATTACATTCACTAGTAGGAGTGAGAAAAACATCACGGGGTGGTGCGCATTTTATGGGTGCGTGTTGCATTACATTCACTAATAGGAGGGAGAAAAACATCACGGGGTGGTGCGCATTGCTTGGGTGTGTGTTACATTACATTCACTAGTAGGAGTGAGAAAAACATCACGGGGTGGTGCGCATTGTATGGGTGTGTGTTACATTACATTCACTAGTAGGAGTGAGAAAAACATCACAGGGTGGTGCGCATTGTATGGGTGTGTGTTACATTACATTCACTAGTAGCAGTGAGAAAAACATCACGGGGTGGTGCGCATTGTATGGGTGTGTGTTACATTACATTCACTAGTAGCAGTGAGAAAAACATCACGGGGTGGTGCGCATTGTATGGGTGTGTGTTACATTACATTCACTAGTAGCAGTGAGAAAAACATCACGGGGTGGTGCACATTGTATGGGTGTGTGTTACATTACATTCACTAGTAGGAGTGAGAAAAACATCACGGGGTCGTGCGCATTGTATGGGTGTGCGTTACATTACATTCACTAGTAGCAGTGAGAAAAACATCACGGGGTGGTGCGCATTGTATGGGTGTGTGTTACATTACATTCACTACTAGGAGTGAGAAAAACATCACGGGGTGGTGCGCATTGTATGGGTGTGTGTTACATTAGATTCACTAGTAGGAGTGAGAAAAACATCCCGGGGTGGTGCGCATTGTATGGGTGTGTGTTACATTACATTCACTCGTAGGAGTGAGAAAAACATCACGGGGTGGTGCGCATTTTATGGGTGTGTGTTACATTATATTCACTCATAGTAGTGAGAAAAATATCACGGGGTGGTGCGCATTGTAGGTGTGTGTGTTACATTACATTCACTTATAGGAGTGAGAAAAACATCACGATGTGGTGTGAATCGGAGGGTCTGAATTAGGAAAGGCAGTGAGTGGCAATGTAGGATGGAGAAAAGCCCTGCGGGGTGGTCAGCATGGCGAGGTCAGGGAACATGCAGTGGCAATGTAGGATAGGATTCTGAAAAACATCGCGGGGTGGTGCGCATTGTATGGGTGTGTGTTACATTAGATTCACTAGTAGGAGTGAGACAAACATCACGGGGTGGTGCGCATTGTATGGGTGTGTGTTACATTACATTCACTAGTAGGAGTGAGAAAAACATCACGGGGTGGTGCGCATTGTATGGGTGTGTGTTACATTACATTCACTAGTAGGAGTGAGAAAAACATCACGGGGTGGTGCGCATTGTATGGGTGTGTGTTACATTACATTCACTAGTAGGAGTGAGAAAAACATCACGGTGTGGTGCGCATTGTATGGGTGTGTGTTACATTACATTCACTAGTAGGAGTGAGAAAAACATCACAGGGTGGTGCGCATTGTATGGATGTGTGTTACATTACATTCACTAGTAGGAGTGAGAAAAACATCACGGGGTGGTGCGCATTGTATGGGTGTGTGTTACATTACATTCACTAGTAGCAGTGACAAAAACATCACGGGGTGTTGCGCATTGTATGGGTGTGTGTTACATTACATTCACTAGTAGGAGTGAGAAAAACATCACGGGGTGGTGCGCATTGTATGGGTGTGTGTTACATTACATTCACTACTAAGAGTGAGAAAAACATCACGGGGTGGTGCGCATTGTATGGGTGTGTGTTACATTACATTCACTAGTAGGTGTGAGAAAAACATCACGGGGTGGTGAGCATTGTATGGGTGTGTGTTACATTACATTCACTAGTAGGAGTGAGAAAAACATCACGGGGTGGTGCGCATTGTATGGGTGTGTGTTACATTACATTCACTAGTAGGAGTGAGAAAAACATCACGGGGTGGTGCGCATTGTATGGGTGTGTGTTACATTACATTCACTACTAAGAGTGAGAAAAACATCACGGGGTGGTGCGCATTGTATGGGTGTGTGTTACATTACATTCACTAGTAGGAGTGAGAAAAACATCACGGGGTGGTGCGCATTGTATGTGTGTGTGTTACATTACATTCACTACTAGGAGTGAGAAAAACATCACGGGGTGGTGAGCATTGTATGGGTGTGTGTTACACTACATTCACTAGTAGGAGTGAGAAAAACATCACGGGGTGGTGCGCATTGTATGGGAGTGTGTTACATTACATTCACTAGTAGGAGTGAGAAAAACATCACGGGGTGGTGCGCATTGTATGGGTGTGTGTTACATTACATTCAATAGTAGGAGTGAGAAAAACATCACGGGGTGGTGCGCATTGTATGGGTGTGTGTTACATTACATTCACTAGTAGGAGTGAGAAAAACATCACGGGGTGGTGTGCATTGTATGGGTGTGTGTTACATTACATTCACTATTAGGAGTGAGAAAAACATCACGGGGTGGTGCGCATTGTATGGGTGTGTGTTACATTACATTCACTAGTAGGATTGAGAAAAACATCACGGGGTGCTGCGCATTGTATGGGTGTGTGTAACATTACATTCACTATTAGGAGTGAGAAAAACATCACGGGGTGGTGCGCATTTTATGGGAGTGTGTTACATTACATTCACTAGTAGCAGTGAGAAAAACATCACGGGGTGGTGCGCATTGTATGGGTGTGTGTTACATTACATTCACTAGTAGGAGTGAGAAAAACATCACGGGGTGGTGCGCATTGTATGGGTGTGTGTTACATTACATTCACTAGTAGCAGTGACAAAAACATCACGGGGTGGTGCGCATTGTATGGGTGTGTGTTACATTACATTCACTAGTAGGAGTGAGAAAAACATCACGGGGTGGTGCGCATTGTATGGGTGTGTGTTACATTACATTCACTTCTAGGAGTGAGAAAAACATCAAAGGGTGTTGCGCATTGTATGGGTGTGTGTTACATTAGATTCACTAGTAGGAGTGAGAAAAACATCACGGGGTGGTGCGCATTGTATGGGTGTGTGTTACATTACATGCACTAGTAGGAGAGAGAAAAACATCACGGGGTGGTGCGCATTTTATGGGTGTGTGTTACATTACATTCACTAATAGGAGTGAGAAAAACATCACGGGGTGGTGCGCATTGCTTGGGTGTGTGTTACATTACATTCACTATTAGGAGTGAGAAAAACATCACGGGGTGGTGCGCATTGTATGGGTGTGTGTTACATTACATTCACTAGTAGGATTGAGAAAAACATCACGGGGTGGTGCGCATTGTATGGGTGTGTGTTACATTACATTCACTAGTAGCAGTGAGAAAAACATCACGGGGTGGTGCGCATTGTATGGGTGTGTGTTACATTACATTCACTAGTAGGAGTGAGAAAAACATCACGGGGTGGTGCGCATTGTATGGGTGTGTGTTACATTACATTCACTAGTAGGAGTGAGAAAAACATCACGGGGTGGTGTGCATTGTATGGGTGTGTGTTACATTACATTCACTATTAGGAGTGAGAAAAACATCACGGGGTGGTGCGCATTGTATGGGTGTGTGTTACATTACATTCACTAGTAGGATTGAGAAAAACATCACGGGGTGCTGCGCATTGTATGGGTGTGTGTAACATTACATTCACTATTAGGAGTGAGAAAAACATCACGGGGTGGTGCGCATTTTATGGGAGTGTGTTACATTACATTCACTAGTAGCAGTGAGAAAAACATCACGGGGTGGTGCGCATTGTATGGGTGTGTGTTACATTACATTCACTAGTAGGAGTGAGAAAAACATCACGGGGTGGTGCGCATTGTATGGGTGTGTGTTACATTACATTCACTAGTAGCAGTGACAAAAACATCACGGGGTGGTGCGCATTGTATGGGTGTGTGTTACATTACATTCACTAGTAGGAGTGAGAAAAACATCACGGGGTGGTGCGCATTGTATGGGTGTGTGTTACATTACATTCACTTCTAGGAGTGAGAAAAACATCAAAGGGTGTTGCGCATTGTATGGGTGTGTGTTACATTAGATTCACTAGTAGGAGTGAGAAAAACATCACGGGGTGGTGCGCATTGTATGGGTGTGTGTTACATTACATGCACTAGTAGGAGAGAGAAAAACATCACGGGGTGGTGCGCATTTTATGGGTGTGTGTTACATTACATTCACTAATAGGAGTGAGAAAAACATCACGGGGTGGTGCGCATTGCTTGGGTGTGTGTTACATTACATTCACTATTAGGAGTGAGAAAAACATCACGGGGTGGTGCGCATTGTATGGGTGTGTGTTACATTACATTCACTAGTAGGATTGAGAAAAACATCACGGGGTGGTGCGCATTGTATGGGTGTGTGTTACATTACATTCACTAGTAGCAGTGAGAAAAACATCACGGGGTGGTGCGCATTGTATGGGTGTGTGTTACATTACATTCACTAGTAGGAGTGAGAAAAACATCACGGGGTGGTGCGCATTGTATGGGTGTGTGTTACATTACATTCACTAGTAGCAGTGACAAAAACATCACGGGGTGGTGCGCATTGTATGGGTGTGTGTTACATTACATTCACTAGTAGCAGTGAGAAAAACATCACGGGGTGGTGCGCATTGTATGGGTGTGTGTTACATCACATTCACTAGTAGGAGTGAGAAAAACATCACGGGGTGGTGCGCAATGTATGGGTGTGTGTCACATTACAGTCACTAGTAGCAGTGACAAAAACATCACGGGGTGGTGCGCATTGTATGGGTGTGTGTTACATTACATTCACTAGTAGGAGTGAGAAAAACATCACGGGGTGGTGCTCATTGTATGGGTGTGTGTTACATTACATTCACTTCTAGGAGTGAGAAAAACATCACGGGGTGGTGTGCATTGTATGGGTGTGTGTTACATTACATTCACTAGTAGGAGTGAGAAAAACATCACGGGGTGGTGCGCCTTGTATGGGTGTGTGTTACATTACATTCACTAGTAGGAGTGAGAAAAACATCACGGGGTGGTGCACATTGTATGTGTGTGTGTTACATTACATTCACTAATAGGAGTGAGAAAAACATCACGGCGTGGTGCGCATTGCTTGGGTGTGTGTTACATTACATTCACTAGTAGGAGTGAGAAAAACATCACGGGGTGGTGCGCATTGTATGGGTGTGTGTTACATTACATTCACTAGTAAGATTGAGAAAAACATCACGGGGTGGTGCGCATTGTATGGGTGTGTGTTACATTACATTCACTAGTAGGAGTGAGAAAAACATCACGGGGTGGTGCGCATTGTATGGGTGTGTGTTACATTACATTCACTAGTAGCAGTGACAAAAACATCATGGGGTGGTGCGCATTGTATGGGTGTGTGTTACATTACATTCACTAGTAGGAGTGAGAAAAACATCACGGGGTGGTGCGAATTGTATGGGTATGTGTTACATTACATCCACTACTAAGAGTGAGAAAAACATCACGGGGTGGTGCGCATTGTATGGGTGTGTGTTACATTACATTCACTAGTAGGAGTGAGAAAAACATCACGGGGTGGTGCGCATTGTATGGGTGTGTGTTACATTACATTCAATAGTAGGAGTGAGAAAAACATCACGGGGTGGTGCGCATTGTATGGGTGTGTGTTACATTACATTCACTAGTAGGAGTGAGAAAAACATCACGGGGTGGTGCGCATTGTATGGGTGTGTGTTACATTACATTCACTAGTAGGAGTGAGAAAAACATCACGGGGTGGTGCGCATTGTATGGGTGTGTGTTACATTACATTCACTAGTAGGATTGAGAAAAACATCACGGGGTGGTGCGCATTATACGGGTGTGTGTTACATTACATTCACTATTAGGAGTGAGAAAAACATCACGGGGTGGTGCGCATTGTATGGGTGTGTGTTACATTACATTCACTAGTAGCAGTGAGAAAAACATCACGGGGTGGTGCGCATTGTATGGGTGTGTGTTACATTACATTCACTAGTAGGAGTGAGAAAAACATCACGGGGTGGTGCGCAATGTATGGGTGTGTGTCACATTACAGTCACCAGTAGCAGTGAGAAAAACATCACGGGGTGGTGCGCATTGTATGGGTGTGTGTTACATTACATTCACTAGTAGGAGTGAGAAAAACATCACGAGGTGGTGCTCATTGTATGGGTGTGTGTTACATTACATTCACTTCTAGGAGTGAGAAAAACATCACGGGGTGGTGTGCATTGTATGGGTGTGTGTTACATTACATTCACTAGTAGGAGTGAGAAAAACATCACGGGGTGGTGCGCCTTGTATGGGTGTGTGTTACATTACATTCACTAGTAGGAGTGAGAAAAACATCACGGGGTGGTGCACATTGTATGTGTGTGTGTTACATTACATTCACTAATAGGAGTGAGAAAAACATCACGGCGTGGTGCGCATTGCTTGGGTGTGTGTTACATTACATTCACTAGTAGGAGTGAGAAAAACATCACGGGGTGGTGCGCATTGTATGGGTGTGTGTTACATTACATTCACTAGTAAGATTGAGAAAAACATCACGGGGTGGTGCGCATTGTATGGGTGTGTGTTACATTACATTCACTAGTAGGAGTGAGAAAAACATCACGGGGTGGTGCGCATTGTATGGGTGTGTGTTACATTACATTCACTAGTAGCAGTGACAAAAACATCATGGGGTGGTGCGCATTGTATGGGTGTGTGTTACATTACATTCACTAGTAGGAGTGAGAAAAACATCACGGGGTGGTGCGAATTGTATGGGTATGTGTTACATTACATCCACTACTAAGAGTGAGAAAAACATCACGGGGTGGTGCGCATTGTATGGGTGTGTGTTACATTACATTCACTAGTAGGAGTGAGAAAAACATCACGGGGTGGTGCGCATTGTATGGGTGTGTGTTACATTACATTCAATAGTAGGAGTGAGAAAAACATCACGGGGTGGTGCGCATTGTATGGGTGTGTGTTACATTACATTCACTAGTAGGAGTGAGAAAAACATCACGGGGTGGTGCGCATTGTATGGGTGTGTGTTACATTACATTCACTAGTAGGAGTGAGAAAAACATCACGGGGTGGTGCGCATTGTATGGGTGTGTGTTACATTACATTCACTAGTAGGATTGAGAAAAACATCACGGGGTGGTGCGCATTATACGGGTGTGTGTTACATTACATTCACTATTAGGAGTGAGAAAAACATCACGGGGTGGTGCGCATTGTATGGGTGTGTGTTACATTACATTCACTAGTAGCAGTGAGAAAAACATCACGGGGTGGTGCGCATTGTATGGGTGTGTGTTACATTACATTCAATAGTAGGAGTGAGAAAAACATTATGGCGTGGTGCGCATTGTATGGGTGTGTGTTACATTACATTCACTAGTAGCAGTGACAAAAATATCACGGGGTGGTGCGCATTGTATGGGTGTGTGTTACATTACATTCACTAGTAGGAGTGAGAAAAACATCACGGGGTGGTGCGCATTGTATGGGTGTGTGTTACATTACATTCACTACTAGGAGTGAGAAAGACATCACGGGTGGTGCGCATTGTATGGGTGTGTGTTACATTAGATTTACTAGTAGGAGTGAGAAAAACATCACGGGGTGGTGCGCATTGTATGGGTGTGTGTTACATTACATTCACTAGTAGGAGTGAGAAAAACATCACGGGGTGGTGCGCATTTTATGGGTGCGTGTTACATTACATTCACTAATAGGAGGGAGAAAAACATCACGGGGTGGTGCGCATTGCTTGGGTGTGTGTTACATTACATTCACTAGTAGCAGTGAGAAAAACATCACGGGGTGGTGCGCATTGTATGGGTGTGTGTTACATTACATTCACTAGTAGGAGTGAGAAAAACATCACAGGGTGGTGCGCATTGTATGGGTGTGTGTTACATTACATTCACTAGTAGGAGTTAGAAAAACATCACGGGGTGGTGCGCATTGTATGGGTGTGTGTTACATTACATTCACTAGTAGCAGTGAGAAAAACATCACGGGGTGGTGCGCATTGTATGGGTGTGTGTTACATTACATTCACTAGTAGCAGTGAGAAAAACATCACGGGGTGGTGCACATTGTATGGGTGTGTGTTACATTACATTCACTAGTAGGAGTGAGAAAAACATCACGGGGTGGTGCGCATTGTATGGGTGTGCGTTACATTACATTCACTAGTAGCAGTGAGAAAAACATCACGGGGTGGTGCGCATTGTATGGGTGTGTGTTACATTACATTCACTACTAGGAGTGAGAAAAACATCACGGGGTGGTGCGCATTGTATGGGTGTGTGTTACATTAGATTCACTAGTAGGAGTGAGAAAAACATCACGGGGTGGTGCGCATTGTATGGGTGTGTGTTACATTACATTCACTCGTAGGAGTGAGAAAAACATCACGGGGTGGTGCGCATTGTATGGGTGTGTGTTACATTACATTCACTAGTAGGAGTGAGAAAAACATCACGGGGTGGTGCGCATTGTATGTGTGTGTGTTACATTACATTCACTAATAGGAGTGAGAAAAACATCACGATGTGGTGTGAATCGGAGGGTCTGAATTAGGAAAGGCAGTGAGTGGCAATGTAGGATGGAGAAAAGCCCTGCGGGGTGGTCAGCATGGCGAGGTCAGGGAACATGCAGTGGCAATGTAGGATAGGATTCTGAAAAACATCGCGGGGTGGTGCGCATTGTATGGGTGTGTGTTACATTAGATTCACTAGTAGGAGTGAGACAAACATCACGGGGTGGTGCGCATTGTATGGGTGTGTGTTACATTACATTCACTAGTAGGAGTGAGAAAAACATCACGGGGCGGTGCGCATTGTATGGGTGTGTGTTACATTACATTCACTCGTAGGAGTGAGAAAAACATCACGGGGTGGTGCGCATTGTATGGGTGTGTGTTACATTACATTCACTAGTAGGAGTGAGAAAAACATCACGGTGTGGTGCGCATTGTATGGGTGTGTGTTACATTACATTCACTAGTAGGAGTGAGAAAAACATCACGGGGTGGTGCGCATTGTATGTGTGTGTGTTACATTACATTCACTACTAGGAGTGAGAAAAACATCACGGGGTGGTGAGCATTGTATGGGTGTGTGTTACATTACATTCACTAGTGGGAGTGAGAAAAACATCACGGGGTGGTGCGCATTGTATGGGTGTGTGTTACATTACATTCACTAGTAGGAGTGGGAAAAACATCACGGGGTGGTGCGCATTGTATGGGTGTGTGTTACATTACATTCAATAGTAGGAGTGAGAAAAACATCACGGGGTGGTGCGCATTGTATGGGTGTGTGTTACATTACATTCACTAGTAGGAGTGAGAAAAACATCACGGGGTGGTGCGCATTGTATGGGTGTGTGTTACATTACATTCACTAGTAGGAGTGAGAAAAACATCACGGGGTGGTGCGCATTGTATGGGTGTGTGTTACATTACATTCACTAGTAGGATTGAGAAAAACATCACGGGGTGGTGCGCATTATACGGGTGTGTGTTACATTACATTCACTAGTAGGAGTGAGAAAAACATCACGGGGTGGTGCGCATTGTATGGGTGTGTGTTACATTACATCCACTACTAAGAGTGAGAAAAACATCACGGGGTGGTGCGCATTGTATGGGTGTGTGTTACATTACATTCACTAGTAGGAGTGAGAAAAACATCACGGGGTGGTGCGCATTGTATGTGTGTGTGTTACATTACATTCACTACTAGGAGTGAGAAAAACATCACGGGGTGGTGAGCATTGTATGGGTGTGTGTTACATTACATTCACTAGTGGGAGTGAGAAAAACATCACGGGGTGGTGAGCATTGTATGGGTGTGTGTTACATTACATTCACTAGTAGGAGTGGGAAAAACATCACGGGGTGGTGCGCATTGTATGGGTGTGTGTTACATTACATTCAATAGTAGGAGTGAGAAAAACATCACGGGGTGGTGCGCATTGTATGGGTGTGTGTTACATTACATTCACTAGTAGGAGTGAGAAAAACATCACGGGGTGGTGCGCATTGTATGGGTGTGTGTTACATTACATTCACTAGTAGGAGTGAGAAAAACATCACGGGGTGGTGCGCATTGTATGTTTGTGTGTTACATTACATTCACTAGTAGGATTGAGAAAAACATCACGGGGTGGTGCGCATTATACGGGTGTGTGTTACATTACATTCACTATTAGGAGTGAGAAAAACATCACGGGGTGGTGCGCATTGTATGGGTGTGTGTTACATTACATTCACTAGTAGCAGTGAGAAAAACATCACGGGGTGGTGCGCATTGTATGGGTGTGTGTTACATTACATTCAATAGTAGGAGTGAGAAAAACATCATGGCGTGGTGCGCATTGTATGGGTGTGTGTTACATTACATTCACTAGTAGCAGTGACAAAAATATCACGGGGTGGTGCGCATTGTATGGGTGTGTGTTACATTACATTCACTAGTAGGAGTGAGAAAAACATCACGGGGTGGTGCGCATTGTATGGGTGTGTGTTACATTACATTCACTACTAGGAGTGAGAAAGACATCACGGGTGGTGCGCATTGTATGGGTGTGTGTTACATTAGATTTACTAGTAGGAGTGAGAAAAACATCACGGGGTGGTGCGCATTGTATGGGTGTGTGTTACATTACATTCACTAGTAGGAGTGAGAAAAACATCACGGGGTGGTGCGCATTTTATGGGTGCGTGTTACATTACATTCACTAATAGGAGGGAGAAAACATCACGGGGTGGTGCGCATTGCTTGGGTGTGTGTTACATTACATTCACTAGTAGCAGTGAGAAAAACATCACGGGGTGGTGCGCATTGTATGGGTGTGTGTTACATTACATTCACTAGTAGGAGTGAGAAAAACATCACAGGGTGGTGCGCATTGTATGGGTGTGTGTTACATTACATTCACTAGTAGCAGTGAGAAAAACATCACGGGGTGATGCGCATTGTATGGGTGTGTGTTACATTACATTCACTAGTAGCAGTGAGAAAAACATCACGGGGTGGTGCGCATTGTATGGGTGTGTGTTACATTACATTCACTAGTAGCAGTGAGAAAAACATCACGGGGTGGTGCACATTGTATGGGTGTGTGTTACATTACATTCACTAGTAGGAGTGAGAAAAACATCACGGGGTGGTGCGCATTGTATGGGTGTGCGTTACATTACATTCACTAGTAGCAGTGAGAAAAACATCACGGGGTGGTGCGCATTGTATGGGTGTGTGTTACATTACATTCACTACTAGGAGTGAGAAAAACATCACGGGGTGGTGCGCATTGTATGGGTGTGTGTTACATTAGATTCACTAGTAGGAGTGAGAAAAACATCACGGGGTGGTGCGCATTGTATGGGTGTGTGTTACATTACATTCACTCGTAGGAGTGAGAAAAACATCACGGGGTGGTGCGCATTTTATGGGTGTGTGTTACATTATATTCACTCATAGTAATGAGAAAAATATCACGGGGTGGTGCGCATTGTATGTGTGTGTGTTACATTACATTCACTAATAGGAGTGAGAAAAACATCACGATGTGGTGTGAATCGGAGGGTCTGAATTAGGAAAGGCAGTGAGTGGCAATGTAGGATGGAGAAAAGCCCTGCGGGGTGGTCAGCATGGCGAGGTCAGGGAACATGCAGTGGCAATGTAGGATAGGATTCTGAAAAACATCGCGGGGTGGTGCGCATTGTATGGGTGTGTGTTACATTAGATTCACTAGTAGGAGTGAGACAAACATCACGGGGTGGTGCGCATTGTATGGGTGTGTGTTACATTACATTCACTAGTAGGAGTGAGAAAAACATCACGGGGCGGTGCGCATTGTATGGGTGTGTGTTACATTACATTCACTCGTAGGAGTGAGAAAAACATCACGGGGTGGTGCGCATTGTATGGGTGTGTGTTACATTACATTCACTAGTAGGAGTGAGAAAAACATCACGGGGTGGTGCGCATTGTATGGGTGTGTGTTACATTGGATTCACTAGTAGGAGTGAGAAAAACATCACGGGGTGGTGCGCATTGTATGGGTGTGTGTTACATTACATTCACTAGTAGGAGTGAGAAAAACATCACGGGGTGGTGCGCATTGTATGGGTGTGTGTTACATTACATTCACTAGTAGGAGTGAGAAAATCATCACGGGGTGGTGCGCATTCTATGGGTGTGTGTTACATTACATTCACTCGTAGGAGTGAGAAAAACATCACGGGGTGGTGTGCATTGTATGGATGTGTGTTACATTATATTCACTCGTAGGAGTGAGAAACACATCACGGGGTGGTGCGCATTGTATGGGTGTGTGTTACATTACATTCACTAGTAGGAGTGAGAAAAACATCACGGGGTGGTGCGCCTTGTATGGGTGTGTGTTACATTAGATTCACTAGTAGGAGTGAGAAAAACATCACGGGGTGGTGCGCATTGTATGGGTGTGTGTTACATTACATTCACTAGTAGGAGTGAGAAAAACATCACGGGGTGGTGCGCATTGTATGGGTGTGTGTTACATTAGATTCACTAGTAGGAGTGAGAAAAACATCACGGGGTGGTGCACATTGTATGGGTGTGTGTTACATTACATTCACTAGTAGGAGTGAGAAAAACATCACGGGGTGGTACGCATTGTATGGGTGTGTGTTACATTACATTCACTAATAGGAGTGAGAAAAACATCACGGGGTGGTGCGCATTGTATGGGTGTGTGTTACATTACATTCACTAGTAGGAGTGAGAAAAACATCACGGGGTGGTGCGCATTGTATGTGTGTGTGTTACATTACATTCACTACTAGGAGTGAGAAAAACATCACGGGGTGGTGAGCATTGTATGGGTGTGTGTTACATTACATTCACTAGTAGGAGTGAGAAAAACATCACGGGGTGGTGCGCATTGTATGGGTGTGTGTTACATTAGATTCACTAGTAGGAGTGAGAAAAACATCACGGGGTGGTGCGCATTGCATGGGTGTGTGTTACATTACATTTACTAGTAGGAGTGAGAAAAACATCACGGGGTGGTGCGCATTGTATGGGTGTGTGTTACATTACATTCACTAGTAGCAGTGAGAAAAACATTACGGGGTGGTGCGCATTGTATGCGTGTGTGTTATATTAGATTCACTCGTAGGAGTGAGAAAAACATCATGCGGTGGTGCGCATTGTATGGGTGTGTGTTACATTACATTCACTAGTAGGAGTGAGAAAAACATCACGGGGTGGTGCGCATTGTATGGGTGTGTGTTACATTACATTCACTAGTAGCAGTGAGAAAAACATCACGGGGTGGTGCGCATTGTATGGGTGTGTGTTACATTACATTCACTAGTAGTAGTGAGAAAAACATCACGGGGTGGTGCGCATTGTATGGGTGTGTGTTACATTACATTCACTAGTAGCAGTGAGAAAAACATCACGGGGTGGTGCGCATTGTATGGGTGTGTGTTACATTACATTCACTAGTAGGAGTGAGAAAAACATCACGGGGTGGTGCGCATTGTATGGGTGTGTGTTACATTACATTCACTAGTAGGAGTGAGAAAAACATCACGGGGTGGTGCGCATTGTATGGGTGTGTGTTACATTAGATTCACTAGTAGGAGTGAGAAAAACATCACGGGGTGGTGCGCATTGTATGAGTGTGTGTTACATTACATTCACTAGTAGGAGTGAGAAAAACATCACGGGGTGGTGCGCATTGTATGGGTGTGTGTTACATTACATTCACTAATAGGAGTGAGAAAAACATCACGCGGTGGTGCGCATTGTATGGGTGTGTGTTACATTACATTCACTAGTAGGAGTTAGAAAAACATCACGGGGTGGTGCGCATTGTATGGGTGTGTGTTACATTACATTCACTAGTAGGAGTGAGAAAAACATCACGGGGTGGTGCGCATTGTATGGGTGTGTGTTACATTACATTCACTAGTAGGAGTGAGAAAAACATCACGGGGTGGTGCGCATTGTATGGGTGTGTGTTACATTAGATTCACTAGTAGGAGTGAGAAAAACATCACGGGGTCGTGCGCATTGTATGGGTGTGTGTTACATTACATTCACTAGTAGGAGTGAGAAAAACATCACGGGGTGGTGCGCATTGTATGGGTGTGTGTTATATTACATTCACTAATAGGAGTGAGAAAAACATCACGGGGTGGTGCGCATTGCTTGGGTGTGTGTTACATTACATTCACTAGTAGGAGTGAGAAAAACATCACGGGGTGGTGCGCATTGTATGGGTGTGTGTTACATTACATTCACTAGTAGGATTGAGAAAAACATCACGGGGTGGTGCGCATTGTATGGGTGTGTGTTACATTACATTCACTAGTAGGAGTGAAAAAAACCTCACGGGGTGGTGAGCATTGTATGGGTGTGTGTTACATTACATTCACTAGTAGGAGTGAGAAAAACATCACGGGGTGGTGCGCATTGTATGGGTGTGTGTTACATTGGATTCACTAGTAGGAGTGAGAAAAACATCACCCGGTGGTGCGCATTGTATGGGTGTGTGTTACATTACATTCACTAGTAGGAGTTAGAAAATCATCACGGGGTGGTGCGCATTGTATGGGTGTGTGTTACATTACATTCACTAGTAGGAGTGAGAAAAACATCACGGGGTGGTGCGCATTGTATGGGTGTGTGTTACATTACATTCACTAGTAGGAGTGAGAAAAACATCTCGGGGTGGTGCGCATTGTATGGGTGTGTGTTACATTACATTCACTAGTAGGAGTGAGAAAAACATCACGGGGTGGTGCGCATTGTATGGGTGTGTGTTACATTACATTCACTACTAAGAGTGAGAAAAACATCACGGGGTGGTGCGCATTGTATGGGTGTGTGTTACATTACATTCACTAGTAGGAGTGAGAAAAACATCACGGGGTGGTGCGCATTGTATGGGTGTGTGTTACATTACATTCACTACTAGGCGTGCGAAAAACATCACGGGGTGGTGAGCATTGTATGGGTGTGTGTTACATTACATTCACTAGTAGGAGTGAGAAAAACATCACGGGGTGGTGCGCATTGTATGGGTGTGTGTTACATTACATTCACTAGTAGGAGTGAGAAAAACATCACGGGGTGGTGCGCATTGTATGTGTGTGTGTTACCTTACATTTACTAGTAGGAGTGAGAAAAACATCACGGGGTGGTGCGCATTTTATGGGTGTGTGTTACATTACATTCACTAGTAGCAGTGAGAAAAACATCACGGGGTGGTGCGCATTGTATGCGTGTGTGTTATATTAGATGCACTCGTAGGAGTGAGAAAAACATCATGCGGTGGTGCGCATTGTATGGGTGTGTGTTACATTACATTCACTAGTAGGAGTGAGAAAAACATCACGGGGTGGTGCGCATTGTATGGGTGTGTGTTACATTGGATTCACTAGTAGGAGTGAGAAAAACATCACGGGGTGGTGCGCATTGTATGGGTGTGTGTTACATTGGATTCACTAGTAGGAGTGAGAAAAACATCACGGGGTGGTTCGCATTGTATGGGTGTGTGTTACATTTCATTCACTAGTAGGAGTGAGAAAAACATCACGGGGTGGTGCGCATTGTATGGGAGTGTGTTACATTAGATTCACTAGTAGGAGTGAGAAAAACATCACGGGGTGGTGCGCATTGTAGGGGTGTGTGTTACATTGGATTCACTAGTGGGAGTGAGAAAAACATCACGGGGTGGTGCGCATTGTATGGGTGTATGTTACATTGGATTCACTAGTAGGAGTGAGAAAAACATCACGGGGTGGTGCGCATTGTATGGGTGTGTGTTACATTGGATTCACTAGTAGGCGTGAGGAAAACATCACGGGGTGGTGCGCATTGTATGGGTGTGTGTTACATTGGATTCACTAGTAGGAGTGAGAAAAACATCACGGGGTGGTGCTCATTGTATGGGTGTGTGTTACATTACATTCACTAGTAGGAGTGAGAAAAACATCACGGGGTGGTGCGCATTGTATGTGTGTGTGTTACATTACATTCACTACTAGGAGTGAGAAAAACATCACGGGGTGGTGAGCATTGTATGGGTGTGTGTTACATTACATTCACTATTAGGAGTGAGAAAAACATCACGGGGTGGTGCGCATTGTATGGGTGTGTGTTACATTACATTCACTAGTAGGAGTGAGAAAAACATCACGGGGTGGTGCGCATTGTATGGGTGTGTGTTACATTACATTCAATAGTAGGAGTGAGAAAAACATCACGGGGTGGTGCGCATTGTATGGGTGTGTGTTACATTACATTCACTAGTAGGATTGAGAAAAACATCACGGGGTGGTGCGCATTGTATGGGTGTGTGTTACATTACATTCACTATTAGGAGTGAGAAAAACATCACGGGGTGGTGCGCATTGTATGGGTGTGTGTTACATTAGAATCACAAGTAGGAGTGAGAAAAACATCACGGGGTGGTGCGCATTGTATGGGTGTGTGTTACATTACATTCACTAGTAGGAGTGAGAAAAACATCACGGGGTGGTGCGCATTGTATGGGTGTGTGTTACATTACATTCACTAATAGGAGTGAGAAAAACATCACGGGGTGGTGCGCATTGTATGGGTGTGTGTTACATTAGATTCACTAGTAGGAGTGAGAAAAAACATCACGGGGTGGTGCGCATTGTATGGGTGTGTGTTACATTACATTCACTAATAGGAGTGAGAAAAACATCACGGGGTGGTGCGCATTGTATGGGTGTGTGTTACATTAGATTCACTAGTAGGAGTGAGAAAAACATCACGGGGTGGTGCGCATTGTATGGGTGTGTGTTACATTAGATTCACTAGTAGGAGTGAGAAAAACATCTCGGGGTGGTGCGCATTGTATGGGTGTGTGTTACATTACATTCACTAGTAGGAGTGAGAAAAACATCACGGGGTGGTGCGCATTGTATGGGTGTGTGTTACATTGGATTCACTAGTAGGAGTGAGAAAAACATCACGGGGAGGTGCGCATTGTATGGGTGTGTGTTACATTGGATTCACAAGTAGGAGTGAGAAAAACATCACGGGGTGGTGCGCATTGTATGGGTGTGTGTTACATTGGATTCATTAGTAGGAGTGAGAAAAACATCACGGGGTGGTGCGCATTGTATGGGTGTGTGTTACATTACATTCACTAGTAGGATTGAGAAAAACATCACGGGGTGGTGCGCATTGTATGGGTGTTTGTTAAATTACATTCACTAGTAGCAGTGAGAAAAACATCACGGGGTGGTGCGCATTGTATGGGTGTGTGTTACATTAGATTCACTAGTAGCAGTGAGAAAAACATCACGGGGTGGTGCGCATTGTATGGGTGTGTGTTACATTACATTCACTAGTAGCAGTGAGAAAAACATCACGGGGTGGTGCGCATTGTATGGGTGTGTGTTACATTACATTCACTAGTAGCAGTGAGAAAAACATCACGGGGTGGTGCGCATTGTATGGGTGTGTGTTACATTAGATTCACTAGTAGCAGTGAGAAAAACATCACGGGGTGGTGCGCATTGTATAGGTGTGTGTTACATGAGATTCACTAGTAGCAGTGAGAAAAACATCACGGGGTGGTGCGCATTGTATGGGTGTGTGTTACATTAGATTCACTAGTAGCAGTGAGAAAAACATCACGGGGTGGTGCGCATTGTATGGGTGTGTGTTACATTACATTCACTAGTAGGAGTGAGAAAAACATCACGGGGTGGTGCGCATTGTATGGGTGTGTGTTACATTAGATTCACTAGTAGGAGTGAGAAAAACATCACGGGGTGGTGCGCATTGTATGGGTGTGTGTTACATTGGATTCACTAGTAGGAGTGAGAAAAACATCACGGGGTGGTGCGCATTGTATGGGTGTGTGTTACATTAGATTCACTAGTAGCAGGGAGAAAAACATCACGGGGTGGTGCGCATTGTATGGGTGTGTGTTACATTAGATTCACTAGTAGGAGTGAAAAACATCACGGGGTGGTGCGCATTGTATGGGTGTGTGTTACATTGGTTTCACTAGTAGGAGTGAGAAAAACATCATGGGGTGGTGCGCATTGTATAGGTGTGTGTTACATTAGATACACTAGTAGCAGTGAGAAAAACATCACGGGGTGGTGCGCATTGTATGGCTGTGTGTTACATTAGATTCACTAGTAGGAGTGAGAAAAACATCACGGGGTGGTGCGCATTGTAGTGGTGTGTGTTACATTGGATTCACTAGTGGGAGTGAGAAAAACATCACGGGGTGGTGCGCATTGTATGGGTGTATGTTACATTGGATTCACTAGTAGGAGTGAGAAAAACATCACGGGGTGGTGCGCATTGTATGGGTGTGTGTTACATTGGATTCACTAGTAGGCGTGAGGAAAACATCACGGGGTGGTGCGCATTGTATGGGTGTGTGTTACATTGGATTCACTAGTAGGAGTGAGAAAAACATCACGGGGTGGTGCGCATTGTATGGGTGTGTGTTACATTACATTCACTAGTAGGAGTGAGAAAAACATCACGGGGTGGTGCGCATTGTATGTGTGTGTGTTACATTACATTCACTACTAGGAGTTAGAAAAACATCACGGGGTGGTGAGCATTGTATGGGTGTGTGTTACATTACATTCACTAGTAGGAGTGAGAAAAACATCACGGGGTGGTGCGCATTGTATGGGTGTGTGTTACATTACATTCACTAGTAGGAGTGAGAAAAACATCACGGGGTGGTGCGCATTGTATGGGTGTGTGTTACATTACATTCACTAGTAGGAGTGAGAAAAACATCACGGGGTGGTGAGCATTGTATGGGTGTGTGTTACATTACATTCCCTAGTAGGAGTGAGAAAAACATCACGGGGTGGTGCGCATTGTATGGGTGTGTGTTACATTACATTCACTAGTAGGAGTGAGAAAAACATCACGGGGTGGTGCGCATTGTATGGGTGTGTGTTACATTACATTCACTAGTAGGATTGAGAAAAACATCACGGGGTGGTGCGCATTGTATGGGTGTGTGTTACATTACATTCACTAGTAGGAGTGAGAAAAACATCACGGGGTGGTGCGCATTGTATGGGTGTGTGTTACATTAGAATCACAAGTAGGAGTAGGAAAAACATCACGGGGTGGTGCGCATCGTATGGGTGTGTGTTACATTACATTCATTAGTAGGAGTGAGAAAAACATCACGGGGTGGTGCGCATTGTATGGGTGTGTGTTACATTACATTCACTAATAGGAGTGAGAAAAACATCACGGGGTGGTGCGCATTGTATGGGTGTGTGTTACATTAGATTCACTAGTAGGAGTGAGAAAAACATCACGGGGTGGTGCGCATTGTATGGGTGTGTGTTACATTACATTCACTAATAGGAGTGAGAAAAACATCACGGGGTGGTGCGCATTGTATGGGTGTGTGTTACATTAGATTCACTAGTAGGAGTGAGAAAAACATCACGGGGTGGTGCGCATTGTATGGGTGTGTGTTACATTAGATTCACTAGTAGGAGTGAGAAAAACATCACGGGGTGGTGCGCATTGTATGGGTGTGTGTTACATTACATTCACTAGTAGGAGTGAGAAAAACATCACGGGGTGGTGCGCATTGTATGGGTGTGTGTTACATTGGATTCACTAGTAGGAGTGAGAAAAACATCACGGGGAGGTGCGCATTGTATGGGTGTGTGTTACATTGGATTCACTAGTAGGAGTGAGAAAAACATCACGGGGTGGTGCGCATTGTATGGGTGTGTGTTACATTGGATTCATTAATAGGAGTGAGAAAAACATCACGGGGTGGTGCGCATTGTATGGGTGTGTGTTACATTACATTCGCTAGTAGGATTGAGAAAAACATCACGGGGTGGTGCGCATTGTATGGGTGTGTGTTACATTACATTCACTAGTAGGAGTGAGAAAAACATCACGGGGTGGTGCGCATTGTATGGGTGTGTGTTACATTACATTCACTAGTAGCAGTGAGAAAAACATCACGGGGTGGTGCGCATTGTATGGGTGTGTGTTACATGAGATTCACTAGTAGCAGTGAGAAAAACATCACGGGGTGGTGCGCATTGTATGGGTGTGTGTTACATTAGATTCACTAGTAGCAGTGAGAAAAACATCACGGGGTGGTGCGCATTGTATGGGTGTGTGTTACATTAGATTCACTAGTAGGAGTGAGAAAAACATCACGGGGTGGTGCGCATTGTATGGGTGTATGTTACATTACATTCACTAGTAGGAGTGAGAAAAACATCACGGGGTGGTGCGCATTGTATGGGTGTGTGTTACATTGGATTCACTTGTAGGAGTGAGAAAAACATCACGGGGTGGTGCGCATTGTATGGGTGTGTGTTACATTAGATTCACTAGTAGCAGGGAGAAAAACATCACGGGGTGGTGCGCATTGTATGGGTGTGTGTTACATTAGATTCACTAGTAGGAGTGAAAAACATCACGGGGTGGTGCGCATTGTATGGGTGTGTGTTACATTGGATTCACTAGTAGGAGTGAGAAAAACATCACGGGGTGGTGCGCATTGTATAGGTGTGTGTTACATTAGATTCACTAGTAGCAGTGAGAAAAACATCACGGGGTGGTGCGCATTGTATGGGTGTGTGTTACATTAGATTCACTAGTAAAAGTGAGAAAATCATCACGGGGTGGTGCGCATTGTATGGGTGTGTGTTACATTACATGCACTAGTAGGAGTGAGAAAAACATCACGGGGTGGTGCGCATTGTATGGGTGTATGTTACATTGGATTCACTAGTAGGAGTGAGAAAAACATCACGGGGTGGTGCACATTGTATGGGTGTGTGTTACATTGGATTCACTAGTAGGAGTGAGAAAAACATCACGGTGTGGTGCGCATTGTATGGGTGTGTGTTACATTGGATTAACTAGTAGGAGTGAGAAAAACATCACGGGGTGGTGCGCATTGTATGGGTGTGTGTTACATTAGATTCACTAGTAGCAGTGAGAAAAACATCACGGGGTGGTGCGCATTGTATGGGTGTGTGTTACATTGGATTCACTAGTAGGAGTGAGAAAAACATCACGGGGTGGTGCGCATTGTATGGGTGTGTGTTACATTGGATTCACTAGTAGGAGTGAGAAAAACATCACGGGGTGGTGCGCATTGTATGGGTGTGTGTTACATTAGATTCACTAGTAGCAGTGAGAAAAACATCAAGGGGTGGTGCGCATTGTATGGGTGTGTGTTACATTAGATTCACTAGTAGGAGTGAGAAAAACATCACGGTGTGGTGCGCATTGTATGGCTGTGTGTTACATTGGATTCACTAGTAGGAGTGAGAAAAACATCACGGGGTGGTGCGCATTGTATGGGTGTGTGTTACATTGGATTCACTAGTAGGAGTGAGAAAAACATCACGGGGTGGTGCGCATTGTATGGGTGTGTGTTACATTACATTCACTAGTAGGAGTGAGAAAAACATCACGGGGTGGTGCGCATTGTATGGGTGTGTGTTACATTAGATTCACTAGTAGGAGTGAGAAAAACATCACGGGGTGGTGCGCATTGTATGGGTGTGTGTTACATTGGATTCACTAGTAGGAGTGAGAAAAACATCACGGGGTGGTGCCCATTGTATGGGTGTGTGTTACATTGGATTCACTAGTAGGAGTGAGAAAAACATCACGGGGTGGTGCGCATTGTATGGGTGTGTGTTACATTACATTCACTAGTAGGAGTGAGGAAAACATCACGGGGTGGTGCGCATTGTATGGGTGTGTGTTACATTGGATTCACTAGTAGGAGTGAGAAAAACATCACGGGGTGGTGCGCATTGTATGGGTGTGTGTTACATTACATTCACTAGTAGGAGTGAGAAAAACATCACGGGGTGGTGCGCATTGTATGTGTGTGTGTTACATTACATTCACTACTAGGAGTGAGAAAAACATCACGGGGTGGTGAGCATTGTATGGGTGTGTGTTACATTACATTCACTAGTAGGAGTGAGAAAAACATCACGGGGTGGTGCGCATTGTATGGGTGTGTGTTACATTGGATTCACTAGTAGGAGTGAGAAAAACATCACGGGGTGGTGCGCATTGTATGGGTGTGTGTTACATTACATTCAATAGTAGGAGTGAGAAAAACATCACGGGGTGGTGCGCATTGTATGGGTGTGTGTTACATTACATTCACTAGTAGGATTGAGAAAACATCACGTGGTGGTGCGCATTGTATGGGTGTGTGTTACATTACATTTACTATTAGGAGTGAGAAAAACATCACGGGGTGGTGCGCATTGTATGGGTGTGTGTTACATTACATGCACTAGTAGGAGTGAGAAAAACATCACGGGGTGGTGCGCATTGTATGGGTGTATGTTACATTGGATTCACTAGTAGGAGTGAGAAAAACATCACGGGGTGGTGCACATTGTATGGGTGCGTGTTACATTGGATTCACTAGTAGGAGTGAGAAAAACATCACGGGGTGGTGCGCATTGTATGGGTGTGTGTTACATTGGATTCACTAGTAGGAGTGAGAAAAACATCACGGGGTGGTGCGCATTGTATGGGTGTGTGTTACATTAGATTCACTAGTAGCAGTGAGAAAAACATCACGGGGTGGTGCGCATTGTATGGGTGTGTGTTACATTGGATTCACTAGTAGGAGTGAGAAAAACATCACGGGGTGGTGCGCATTGTATGGGTGTGTGTTACATTGGATTCACTAGTAGGAGTGAGAAAAACATCACGGGGTGGTGCGCATTGTATGGGTGTGTGTTACATTAGATTCACTAGTAGCAGTGAGAAAAACATCAAGGGGTGGTGCGCATTGTATGGGTGTGTGTTACATTAGATTCACTAGTAGGAGTGAGAAAAACATCACGGGGTGGTGCGCATTGTATGGGTGTGTGTTACATTGGATTCACTAGTAGGAGTGAGAAAAACATCACGGGGTGGTGCGCATTGTATGGGTGTGTGTTACATTGGATTCACTAGTAGGAGTGAGAAAAACATCACGGGGTGGTGCGCATTGTATGGGTGTGTGTTACATTACATTCACTACTAGGAGTGAGAAAAACATCACGGGGTGGTGCGCATTGTATGGGTGTGTGTTACATTAGATTCACTAGTAGGAGTGAGAAAAATATCACGGGGTGGTGCGCATTGTATGGGTGTGTGTTACATTGGATTCACTAGTAGGAGTGAGAAAAACATCACGGGGTGGTGCGCATTGTATGGGTGTATGTTACATTGGATTCACTAGTAGGAGTGAGAAAAACATCACGGGGTGGTGCGCATTGTATGGGTGTGTGTTACATTGGATTCACTAGTAGGCGTGAGGAAAACATCACGGGGTGGTGCGCATTGTATGGGTGTGTGTTACATTGGATTCACTAGTAGGAGTGAGAAAAACATCACGGGGTGGTGCGCATTGTATGGGTGTGTGTTACATTACATTCACTAGTAGGAGTGAGAAAAACATCACGGGGTGGTGCGCATTGTATGGGTGTGTGTTACATTGGATTCACTAGTAGGAGTGAGAAAAACATCACGGGGTGGTGCGCATTGTATGGGTGTGTGTTACATTACATTCACTAGTAGGAGTGAGAAAAACATCACGGGGTGGTGCGCATTGTATGGGTGTGTGTTACATTAGATTCACTAGTAGGAGTGAGAAAAACATCACGGGGTGGTGCGCATTGTATGGGTGTGTGTTACATTGGATTCACTAGTAGGAGTGAGAAAAACATCACGGGGTGGTGCGCATTTTATGGGTGTATGTTACATTGGATTCACTAGTAGGAGTGAGAAAAACATCACGGGGTGGTGCGCATTGTATGGGTGTGTGTTACATTAGATTCACTAGTAGGCGTGAGGAAAACATCACGGGGTGGTGCGCATTGTATGGGTGTGTGTTACATTGGATTCACTAGTAGGAGTGAGAAAAACATCACGGGGTGGTGCGCATTGTATGGGTGTGTGTTACATTACATTCACTAGTAGGAGTGAGAAAAACATCACGGGGTGGTGCGCATTGTATGTGTGTGTGTTACATTACATTCACTACTAGGAGTGAGAAAAACATCACGGGGTGGTGAGCATTGTATGGGTGTGTGTTACATTACATTCACTAGTAGGAGTGAGAAAAACATCACGGGGTGGTGCGCATTGTATGGGTGTGTGTTACATTACATTCACTAGTAGGAGTGAGAAAAACATCACGGGGTGGTGCGCATTGTATGGGTGTGTGTTACATTACATTCAATAGTAGGAGTGAGAAAAACATCACGGGGTGGTGCGCATTGTATGGGTGTGTGTTACATTACATTCACTAGTAGGATTGAGAAAAACATCACGTGGTGGTGCGCATTGTATGGGTGTGTGTTACATTACATTTACTATTAGGAGTGAGAAAAACATCACGGGGTGGTGCGCATTGTATGGGTGTGTGTTACATTAGAATCACAAGTAGGAGTGAGAAAAACATCACGGGGTGTTGCGCATTGTATGGGTGTGTGTTACATTACATTCACTAGTAGGAGTGAGAAAAACATCACGGGGTGGTGCGCATTGCATGGGTGTGTGTTACATTACATTCACTAATAGGGGTGAGAAAAACATCACGGGGTGGTGCGCATTGTATGGGTGTGTGTTACATTAGATTCACTAGTAGCAGTGAGAAAAACATCACGGGGTGGTGCGCATTGTATGGGTGTGTGTTACATTAGATTCACTAGTAGCAGTGAGAAAAACATCACGGGGTGGTGCGCATTGTATGGGTGTATTTTACATTAGATTCACTAGTAGCAGTGAGAAAAACATCACGGGGTGGTGCGCATTGTATGGGTGTGTGTTACATTGGATTCACTAGTAGGAGTGAGAAAAACATCACGGGGTGGTGCGCATTGTATGGGTGTGTGTTACATTGGATTCACTAGTAGGAGTGAGAAAAACATCACGGGGTGGTGCGCATTGTATGGGTGTGTGTTACATTAGATTCACTAGTAGCAGTGAGAAAAACATCAAGGGGTGGTGCGCATTGTATGGGTGTGTGTTACATTAGATTCACTAGTAGGAGTGAGAAAAACATCACGGGGTGGTGCGCATTGTATGGCTGTGTGTTACATTGGATTCACTAGTAGGAGTGAGAAAAACATCACGGGGTGGTGCGCATTGTATGGGTGTGTGTTACATTGGATTCACTAGTAGGAGTGAGAAAAACATCACGGGGTGGTGCGCATTGTATGGGTGTGTGTTACATTACATTCACTAGTAGGAGTGAGAAAAACATCACGGGGTGGTGCGCATTGTATGGGTGTGTGTTACATTAGATTAACTAGTAGGAGTGAGAAAAACATCACGGGGTGGTGCGCATTGTATGTGTGTGTGTTACATTGGATTCACTAGTAGGAGTGAGAAAAACATCACGGGGTGGTGCGCATTGTATGGGTGTATGTTACATTAGATTCACTAGTAGGAGTGAGAAAAACATCACGGGGTGGTGCGCATTGTATGGGTGTGTGTTACATTACATTCACTAGTAGGAGTGAGGAAAACATCACGGGGTGGTGCGCATTGTATGGGTGTGTGTTACATTGGATTCACTAGTAGGAGTGAGAAAAACATCACGGGGTGGTGCGCATTGTATGGGTGTGTGTTACATTACATTCACTAGTAGGAGTGAGAAAAACATCACGGGGTGGTGCGCATTGTATGTGTGTGTGTTACATTACATTCACTACTAGGAGTGAGAAAAACATCACGGGGTGGTGAGCATTGTATGGGTGTGTGTTACATTACATTCACTAGTAGGAGTGAGAAAAACATCACGGGGTGGTGCACATTGTATGGGTGTGTGTTACATTACATTCACTAGTAGGAGTGAGAAAAACATCACGGGGTGGTGCGCATTGTATGGGTGTGTGTTACATTACATTCAATAGTAGGAGTGAGAAAAACATCACGGGGTGGTGCGCATTGTATGGGTGTGTGTTACATTACATTCACTAGTAGGATTGATAAAAACATCACGTGGTGGTGCGCATTGTATGGGTGTGTGTTACATTACATTTACTATTAGGAGTGAGAAAAACATCACGGGGTGGTGCGCATTGTATGGGTGTGTGTTACATTACATGCACTAGTAGGAGTGAGAAAAACATCACGGGGTGGTGCGCATTGTATGGGTGTATGTTACATTGGATTCACTAGTAGGAGTGAGAAAAACATCATGGGGTGGTGCACATTGTATGGGTGTGTGTTACATTGGATTCACTAGTAGGAGTGAGAAAAACATCACGGGGTGGTGCGCATTGTATGGGTGTGTGTTACATTGGATTCACTAGTAGGAGTGAGAAAAATATCACGGGGTGGTGCGCATTGTATGGGTGTGTGTTACATTAGATTCACTAGTAGCAGTGAGAAAAACATCACGGGGTGGTGCGCATTGTATGGGTGTGTGTTACATTGGATTCACTAGTAGGAGTGAGAAAAACATCACGGGGTGGTGCGCATTGTATGGGTGTGTGTTACATTGGATTCACTAGTAGGAGTGAGAAAAACATCACGGGGTGGTGCGCATTGTATGGGTGTGTGTTACATTAGATTCACTAGTAGCAGTGAGAAAAACATCAAGGGGTGGTGCGCATTGTATGGGTGTGTGTTACATTAGATTCACTAGTAGGAGTGAGAAAAACATCACGGGGTGGTGCGCATTGTATGGCTGTGTGTTACATTGGATTCACTAGTAGGAGTGAGAAAAACATCACGGGGTGGTGCGCATTGTATGGGTGTGTGTTACATTGGATTCACTAGTAGGAGTGAGAAAAACATCACGGGGTGGTGCGCATTGTATGGGTGTGTGTTACATTACATTCACTACTAGGAGTGAGAAAAACATCACGGGGTGGTGCGCATTGTATGGGTGTGTGTTACATTAGATTCACTAGTAGGAGTGAGAAAAACATCACGGGGTGGTGCGCATTGTATGGGTGTGTGTTACATTGGATTCACTAGTAGGAGTGAGAAAAACATCACGGGGTGGTGCGCATTGTATGGGTGTATGTTACATTGGATTCACTAGTAGGAGTGAGAAAAACATCACGGGGTGGTGCGCATTGTATGGGTGTGTGTTACATTGGATTCACTAGTAGGCTTGAGGAAAACATCACGGGGTGGTGCGCATTGTATGGGTGTGTGTTACATTGGATTCACTAGTAGGAGTGAGAAAAACATCACGGGGTGGTGCGCATTGTATGGGTGTGTGTTACATTACATTCACTAGTAGGAGTGAGAAAAACATCACGGGGTGGTGCGCATTGTATGGGTGTGTGTTACATTGGATTCACTAGTAGGAGTGAGAAAAACATCACGGGGTGGTGCGCATTGTATGGGTGTGTGTTACATTAGATTCACTAGTAGGAGTGAGAAAAACATCACGGGGTGGTGCGCATTGTATGGGTGTGTGTTACATTGGATTCACTAGTAGGAGTGAGAAAAACATCACGGGGTGGTGCGCATTGTATGGGTGTATGTTACATTGGATTCACTAGTAGGAGTGAGAAAAACATCACGGGGTGGTGCGCATTGTATGGGTGTGTGTTACATTGGATTCACTAGTAGGCGTGAGGAAAACATCACGGGGTGGTGCGCATTGTATGGGTGTGTGTTACATTGGATTCACTAGTAGGAGTGAGAAAAACATCACGGGGTGGTGCGCATTGTATAGGTGTGTGTTACATTAGATTCACTAGTAGCAGTGAGAAAAACATCACGGGGTGGTGCGCATTGTATGGGTGTGTGTTACATTAGATTCACTAGTAAAAGTGAGAAAATCATCACGGGGTGGTGCGCATTGTATGGGTGTGTGTTACATTACATGCACTAGTAGGAGTGAGAAAAACATCACGGGGTGGTGCGCATTGTATGGGTGTATGTTACATTGGATTCACTAGTAGGAGTGAGAAAAACATCACGGGGTGGTGCACATTGTATGGGTGTGTGTTACATTGGATTCACTAGTAGGAGTGAGAAAAACATCACGGTGTGGTGCGCATTGTATGGGTGTGTGTTACATTGGATTCACTAGTAGGAGTGAGAAAAACATCACGGGGTGGTGCGCATTGTATGGGTGTGTGTTACATTAGATTCACTAGTAGCAGTGAGAAAAACATCACGGGGTGGTGCGCATTGTATGGGTGTGTGTTACATTGGATTCACTAGTAGGAGTGAGAAAAACATCACGGGGTGGTGCGCATTGTATGGGTGTGTGTTACATTGGATTCACTAGTAGGAGTGAGAAAAACATCACGGGGTGGTGCGCATTGTATGGGTGTGTGTTACATTAGATTCACTAGTAGCAGTGAGAAAAACATCAAGGGGTGGTGCGCATTGTATGGGTGTGTGTTACATTAGATTCACTAGTAGGAGTGAGAAAAACATCACGGGGTGGTGCGCATTGTATGGCTGTGTGTTACATTGGATTCACTAGTAGGAGTGAGAAAAACATCACGGGGTGGTGCGCATTGTATGGGTGTGTGTTACATTGGATTCACTAGTAGGAGTGAGAAAAACATCACGGGGTGGTGCGCATTGTATGGGTGTGTGTTACATTACATTCACTAGTAGGAGTGAGAAAAACATCACGGGGTGGTGCGCATTGTATGGGTGTGTGTTACATTAGATTCACTAGTAGGAGTGAGAAAAACATCACGGGGTGGTGCGCATTGTATGGGTGTGTGTTACATTGGATTCACTAGTAGGAGTGAGAAAAACATCACGGGGTGGTGCCCATTGTATGGGTGTGTGTTACATTGGATTCACTAGTAGGAGTGAGAAAAACATCACGGGGTGGTGCGCATTGTATGGGTGTGTGTTACATTACATTCACTAGTAGGAGTGAGGAAAACATCACGGGGTGGTGCGCATTGTATGGGTGTGTGTTACATTGGATTCACTAGTAGGAGTGAGAAAAACATCACGGGGTGGTGCGCATTGTATGGGTGTGTGTTACATTACATTCACTAGTAGGAGTGAGAAAAACATCACGGGGTGGTGCGCATTGTATGTGTGTGTGTTACATTACATTCACTACTAGGAGTGAGAAAAACATCACGGGGTGGTGAGCATTGTATGGGTGTGTGTTACATTACATTCACTAGTAGGAGTGAGAAAAACATCACGGGGTGGTGCGCATTGTATGGGTGTGTGTTACATTACATTCACTAGTAGGAGTGAGAAAAACATCACGGGGTGGTGCGCATTGTATGGGTGTGTGTTACATTACATTCAATAGTAGGAGTGAGAAAAACATCACGGGGTGGTGCGCATTGTATGGGTGTGTGTTACATTACATTCACTAGTAGGATTGAGAAAAACATCACGTGGTGGTGCGCATTGTATGGGTGTGTGTTACATTACATTTACTATTAGGAGTGAGAAAAACATCACGGGGTGGTGCGCATTGTATGGGTGTGTGTTACATTACATGCACTAGTAGGAGTGAGAAAAACATCACGGGGTGGTGCGCATTGTATGGGTGTATGTTACATTGGATTCACTAGTAGGAGTGAGAAAAACATCACGGGGTGGTGCACATTGTATGGGTGCGTGTTACATTGGATTCACTAGTAGGAGTGAGAAAAACATCACGGGGTGGTGCGCATTGTATGGGTGTGTGTTACATTGGATTCACTAGTAGGAGTGAGAAAAACATCACGGGGTGGTGCGCATTGTATGGGTGTGTGTTACATTAGATTCACTAGTAGCAGTGAGAAAAACATCACGGGGTGGTGCGCATTGTATGGCTGTGTGTTACATTGGATTCACTAGTAGGAGTGAGAAAAACATCACGGGGTGGTGCGCATTGTATGGGTGTGTGTTACATTGGATTCACTAGTAGGAGTGAGAAAAACATCACGGGGTGGTGCGCATTGTATGGGTGTGTGTTACATTACATTCACTAGTAGGAGTGAGAAAAACATCACGGGGTGGTGCGCATTGTATGGGTGTGTGTTACATTAGATTCACTAGTAGGAGTGAGAAAAACATCACGGGGTGGTGCGCATTGTATGGGTGTGTGTTACATTGGATTCACTAGTAGGAGTGAGAAAAACATCACGGGGTGGTGCCCATTGTATGGGTGTGTGTTACATTGGATTCACTAGTAGGAGTGAGAAAAACATCACGGGGTGGTGCGCATTGTATGGGTGTGTGTTACATTACATTCACTAGTAGGAGTGAGGAAAACATCACGGGGTGGTGCGCATTGTATGGGTGTGTGTTACATTGGATTCACTAGTAGGAGTGAGAAAAACATCACGGGGTGGTGCGCATTGTATGGGTGTGTGTTACATTACATTCACTAGTAGGAGTGAGAAAAACATCACGGGGTGGTGCGCATTGTATGTGTGTGTGTTACATTACATTCACTACTAGGAGTGAGAAAAACATCACGGGGTGGTGAGCATTGTATGGGTGTGTGTTACATTACATTCACTAGTAGGAGTGAGAAAAACATCACGGGGTGGTGCGCATTGTATGGGTGTGTGTTACATTACATTCACTAGTAGGAGTGAGAAAAACATCACGGGGTGGTGCGCATTGTATGGGTGTGTGTTACATTACATTCAATAGTAGGAGTGAGAAAAACATCACGGGGTGGTGCGCATTGTATGGGTGTGTGTTACATTACATTCACTAGTAGGATTGAGAAAAACATCACGTGGTGGTGCGCATTGTATGGGTGTGTGTTACATTACATTTACTATTAGGAGTGAGAAAAACATCACGGGGTGGTGCGCATTGTATGGGTGTGTGTTACATTACATGCACTAGTAGGAGTGAGAAAAACATCACGGGGTGGTGCGCATTGTATGGGTGTATGTTACATTGGATTCACTAGTAGGAGTGAGAAAAACATCACGGGGTGGTGCACATTGTATGGGTGCGTGTTACATTGGATTCACTAGTAGGAGTGAGAAAAACATCACGGGGTGGTGCGCATTGTATGGGTGTGTGTTACATTGGATTCACTAGTAGGAGTGAGAAAAACATCACGGGGTGGTGCGCATTGTATGGGTGTGTGTTACATTAGATTCACTAGTAGCAGTGAGAAAAACATCACGGGGTGGTGCGCATTGTATGGGTGTGTGTTACATTGGATTCACTAGTAGGAGTGAGAAAAACATCACGGGGTGGTGCGCATTGTATGGGTGTGTGTTACATTGGATTCACTAGTAGGAGTGAGAAAAACATCACGGGGTGGTGCGCATTGTATGGGTGTGTGTTACATTAGATTCACTAGTAGCAGTGAGAAAAACATCAAGGGGTGGTGCGCATTGTATGGGTGTGTGTTACATTAGATTCACTAGGAGGAGTGAGAAAAACATCACGGGGTGGTGCGCATTGTATGGGTGTGTGTTACATTGGATTCACTAGTAGGAGTGAGAAAAACATCACGGGGTGGTGCGCATTGTATGGGTGTGTGTTACATTGGATTCACTAGTAGGAGTGAGAAAAACATCACGGGGTGGTGCGCATTGTATGGGTGTGTGTTACATTACATTCACTACTAGCAGTGAGAAAAACATCACGGGGTGGTGCGCATTGTATGGGTGTGTGTTACATTAGATTCACTAGTAGGAGTGAGAAAAATATCACGGGGTGGTGCGCATTGTATGGGTGTGTGTTACATTGGATTCACTAGTAGGAGTGAGAAAAACATCACGGGGTGGTGCGCATTGTATGGGTGTATGTTACATTGGATTCACTAGTAGGAGTGAGAAAAACATCATGGGGTGGTGCGCATTGTATGGGTGTGTGTTACATTGGATTCACTAGTAGGCGTGAGGAAAACATCACGGGGTGGTGCGCATTGTATGGGTGTGTGTTACATTGGATTCACTAGTAGGAGTGAGAAAAACATCACGGGGTGGTGCGCATTGTATGGGTGTGTGTTACATTACATTCACTAGTAGGAGTGAGAAAAACATCACGGGGTGGTGCGCATTGTATGGGTGTGTGTTACATTGGATTCACTAGTAGGAGTGAGAAAAACATCACGGGGTGGTGCGCATTGTATGGGTGTGTGTTACATTGCATTCACTAGTAGGAGTGAGAAAAACATCACGGGGTGGTGCGCATTGTATGGGTGTGTGTTACATTAGATTCACTAGTAGGAGTGAGAAAAACATCACGGGGTGGTGCGCATTGTATGGGTGTGTGTTACATTGGATTCACTAGTAGGAGTGAGAAAAACATCACGGGGTGGTGCGCATTTTATGGGTGTATGTTACATTGGATTCACTAGTAGGAGTGAGAAAAACATCACGGGGTGGTGCGCATTGTATGGGTGTGTGTTACATTGGATTCACTAGTAGGCGTGAGGAAAACATCACGGGGTGGTGCGCATTGTATGGGTGTGTGTTACATTGGATTCACTAGTAGGAGTGAGAAAAACATCACGGGGTGGTGCGCATTGTATGGGTGTGTGTTACATTACATTCACTAGTAGGAGTGAGAAAAACATCACGGGGTGGTGCGCATTGTATGTGTGTGTGTTACATTACATTCACTACTAGGAGTGAGAAAAACATCACGGGGTGGTGAGCATTGTATGGGTGTGTGTTACATTACATTCACTAGTAGGAGTGAGAAAAACATCACGGGGTGGTGCGCATTGTATGGGTGTGTGTTACATTACATTCACTAGTAGGAGTGAGAAAAACATCACAGGGTGGTGCGCATTGTATGGGTGTGTGTTACATTACATTCAATAGTAGGAGTGAGAAAAACATCACGGGGTGGTGCGCATTGTATGGGTGTGTGTTACATTACATTCACTAGTAGGATTGAGAAAAACATCACGTGGTGGTGCGCATTGTATGGGTGTGTGTTACATTACATTTACTATTAGGAGTGAGAAAAACATCACGGGGTGGTGCGCATTGTATGGGTGTGTGTTACATTAGAATCACAAGTAGGAGTGAGAAAAACATCACGGGGTGTTGCGCATTGTATGGGTGTGTGTTACATTACATTCACTAGTAGGAGTGAGAAAAACATCATGGGGTGGTGCGCATTGCATGGGTGTGTGTTACATTACATTCAATAATAGGGGTGAGAAAAACATCACGGGGTGGTGCGCATTGTATGGGTGTGTGTTACATTAGATTCACTAGTAGCAGTGAGAAAAACATCACGGGGTGGTGCGCATTGTATGGGTGTGTGTTACATTAGATTCACTAGTAGCAGTGAGAAAAACATCACGGGGTGGTGCGCATTGTATGGGTGTGTGTTACATTAGATTCACTAGTAGCAGTGAGAAAAACATCACGGGGTGGTGCGCATTGTATGGGTGTGTGTTACATTGGATTCACTAGTAGGAGTGAGAAAAACATCACGGGGTGGTGCGCATTGTATGGGTGTGTGTTACATTGGATTCACTAGTAGGAGTGAGAAAAACATCACGGGGTGGTGCGCATTGTATGGGTGTGTGTTACATTAGATTCACTAGTAGCAGTGAGAAAAACATCAAGGGGTGGTGCGCATTGTATGGGTGTGTGTTACATTAGATTCACTAGTAGGAGTGAGAAAAACATCACGGGGTGGTGCGCATTGTATGGCTGTGTGTTACATTGGATTCACTAGTAGGAGTGAGAAAAACATCACGGGGTGGTGCGCATTGTATGGGTGTGTGTTACATTGGATTCACTAGTAGGAGTGAGAAAAACATCACGGGGTGGTGCGCATTGTATGGGTGTGTGTTACATTACATTCACTAGTAGGAGTGAGAAAAACATCACGGGGTGGTGCGCATTGTATGGGTGTGTGTTATATTAGATTAACTAGTAGGAGTGAGAAAAACATCACGGGGTGGTGCGCATTGTATGTGTGTGTGTTACATTGGATTCACTAGTAGGAGTGAGAAAAACATCACGGGGTGGTGCGCATTGTATGGGTGTATGTTACATTAGATTCACTAGTAGGAGTGAGAAAAACATCACGGGGTGGTGCGCATTGTATGGGTGTGTGTTACATTACATTCACTAGTAGGAGTGAGGAAAACATCACGGGGTGGTGCGCATTGTATGGGTGTGTGTTACATTGGATTCACTAGTAGGAGTGAGAAAAACATCACGGGGTGGTGCGCATTGTATGGGTGTGTGTTACATTACATTCACTAGTAGGAGTGAGAAAAACATCACGGGGTGGTGCGCATTGTATGTGTGTGTGTTACATTACATTCACTACTAGGAGTGAGAAAAACATCACGGGGTGGTGAGCATTGTATGGGTGTGTGTTACATTACATTCACTAGTAGGAGTGAGAAAAACATCACGGGGTGGTGCACATTGTATGGGTGTGTGTTACATTACATTCACTAGTAGGAGTGAGAAAAACATCACGGGGTGGTGCGCATTGTATGGGTGTGTGTTACATTACATTCAATAGTAGGAGTGAGAAAAACATCACGGGGTGGTGCGCATTGTATGGGTGTGTGTTACATTACATTCACTAGTAGGATTGATAAAAACATCACGTGGTGGTGCGCATTGTATGGGTGTGTGTTACATTACATTTACTATTAGGAGTGAGAAAAACATCACGGGGTGGTGCGCATTGTATGGGTGTGTGTTACATTACATGCACTAGTAGGAGTGAGAAAAACATCACGGGGTGGTGCGCATTGTATGGGTGTATGTTACATTGGATTCACTAGTAGGAGTGAGAAAAACATCACGGGGTGGTGCACATTGTATGGGTGTGTGTTACATTGGATTCACTAGTAGGAGTGAGAAAAACATCACGGGGTGGTGCGCATTGTATGGGTGTGTGTTACATTGGATTCACTAGTAGGAGTGAGAAAAATATCACGGGGTGGTGCGCATTGTATGGGTGTGTGTTACATTAGATTCACTAGTAGCAGTGAGAAAAACATCACGGGGTGGTGCGCATTGTATGGGTGTGTGTTACATTGGATTCACTAGTAGGAGTGAGAAAAACATCACGGGGTGGTGCGCATTGTATGGGTGTGTGTTACATTGGATTCACTAGTAGGAGTGAGAAAAACATCACGGGGTGGTGCGCATTGTATGGGTGTGTGTTACATTAGATTCACTAGTAGCAGTGAGAAAAACATCAAGGGGTGGTTCGCATTGTATGGGTGTGTGTTACATTAGATTCACTAGTAGGAGTGAGAAAAACATCACGGGGTGGTGCGCATTGTATGGCTGTGTGTTACATTGGATTCACTAGTAGGAGTGAGAAAAACATCACGGGGTGGTGCGCATTGTATGGGTGTGTGTTACATTGGATTCACTAGTAGGAGTGAGAAAAACATCACGGGGTGGTGCGCATTGTATGGGTGTGTGTTACATTACATTCACTACTAGGAGTGAGAAAAACATCACGGGGTGGTGCGCATTGTATGGGTGTGTGTTACATTAGATTCACTAGTAGGAGTGAGAAAAACATCACGGGGTGGTGCGCATTGTATGGGTGTGTGTTACATTGGATTCACTAGTAGGAGTGAGAAAAACATCACGGGGTGGTGCGCATTGTATGGGTGTATGTTACATTGGATTCACTAGTAGGAGTGAGAAAAACATCACGGGGTGGTGCGCATTGTATGGGTGTGTGTTACATTGGATTCACTAGTAGGCTTGAGGAAAACATCACGGGGTGGTGCGCATTGTATGGGTGTGTGTTACATTGGATTCACTAGTAGGAGTGAGAAAAACATCACGGGGTGGTGCGCATTGTATGGGTGTGTGTTACATTACATTCACTAGTAGGAGTGAGAAAAACATCACGGGGTGGTGCGCATTGTATGGGTGTGTGTTACATTGGATTCACTAGTAGGAGTGAGAAAAACATCACGGGGTGGTGCGCATTGTATGGGTGTGTGTTACATTAGATTCACTAGTAGGAGTGAGAAAAACATCACGGGGTGGTGCGCATTGTATGGGTGTGTGTTACATTGGATTCACTAGTAGGAGTGAGAAAAACATCACGGGGTGGTGCGCATTGTATGGGTGTATGTTACATTGGATTCACTAGTAGGAGTGAGAAAAACATCACGGGGTGGTGCGCATTGTATGGGTGTGTGTTACATTGGATTCACTAGTAGGCGTGAGGAAAACATCACGGGGTGGTGCGCATTGTATGGGTGTGTGTTACATTGGATTCACTAGTAGGAGTGAGAAAAACATCACGGGGTGGTGCGCATTGTATGGGTGTGTGTTACATTACATACACTAGTAGGAGTGAGAAAAACATCACGGGGTGGTGCGCATTGTATGTGTGTGTGTTACATTACATTCACTACTAGGAGTGAGAAAAACATCACGGGGTGGTGCGCATTGTATGGGTGTGTGTTACATTACATTCACTAGTAGGAGTGAGAAAAACATCACGGGGTGGTGCGCATTGTATGGGTGTGTGTTACATTACATTCAATAGTAGGAGTGAGAAAAACATCACGGGGTGGTGCGCATTGTATGGGTGTGTGTTACATTACATTCACTAGTAGGATTGAGAAAAACATCACGTGGTGGTGCGCATTGTATGGGTGTGTGTTACATTACATTTACTATTAGGAGTGAGAAAAACATCACGGGGTGGTGCGCATTGTATGGGTGTGTGTTACATTACATGCACTAGTAGGAGTGAGAAAAACATCACGGGGTGGTGCGCATTGTATGGGTGTATGTTACATTGGATTCACTAGTAGGAGTGAGAAAAACATCACGGGGTGGTGCACATTGTATGGGTGTGTGTTACATTGGATTCACTAGTAGGAGTGAGAAAAACATCACGGGGTGGTGCGCATTGTATGGGTGTGTGTTACATTACATTCACTAGTAGGAGTGAGAAAAACATCACGGGGTGGTGCGCATTGTATGTGTGTGTGTTACATTACATTCACTACTAGGAGTGAGAAAAACATCACGGGGTGGTGAGCATTGTATGGGTGTGTGTTACATTACATTCACTAGTAGGAGTGAGAAAAACATCACGGGGTGGTGCACATTGTATGGGTGTGTGTTACATTACATTCACTAGTAGGAGTGAGAAAAACATCACGGGGTGGTGCTCATTGTATGGGTGTGTGTTACATTACATTCAATAGTAGGAGTGAGAAAAACATCACGGGGTGGTGCGCATTGTATGGGTGTGTGTTACATTACATTCACTAGTAGGATTGATAAAAACATCACGTGGTGGTGCGCATTGTATTTGTGTGTGTTACATTACATTTACTATTAGGAGTGAGAAAAACATCACGGGGTGGTGCGCATTGTATGGGTGTGTGTTACATTACATGCACTAGTAGGAGTGAGAAAAACATCACGGGGTGGTGCGCATTGTATGGGTGTATGTTACATTGGATTCACTAGTAGGAGTGAGAAAAACATCACGGGGTGGTGCACATTGTATGGGTGTGTGTTACATTGGATTCACTAGTAGGAGTGAGAAAAACATCACGGGGTGGTGCGCATTGTATGGGTGTGTGTTACATTGGATTCACTAGTAGGAGTGAGAAAAATATCACGGGGTGGTGCGCATTGTATGGGTGTGTGTTACATTAGATTCACTAGTAGCAGTGAGAAAAACATCACGGGGTGGTGCGCATTGTATGGGTGTGTGTTACATTGGATTCACTAGTAGGAGTGAGAAAAACATCACGGGGTGGTGCGCATTGTATGGGTGTGTGTTACATTGGATTCACTAGTAGGAGTGAGAAAAACATCACGGGGTGGTGCGCATTGTATGGGTGTGTGTTACATTAGATTCACTAGTAGCAGTGAGAAAAACATCAAGGGGTGGTGCGCATTGTATGGGTGTGTGTTACATTAGATTCACTAGTAGGAGTGAGAAAAACATCACGGGGTGGTGCGCATTGTATGGCTGTGTGTTACATTGGATTCACTAGTAGGAGTGAGAAAAACATCACGGTGTGGTGCGCATTGTATGGGTGTGTGTTACATTGGATTCACTAGTAGGAGTGAGAAAAACATCACGGGGTGGTGCGCATTGTATGGGTGTGTGTTACATTACATTCACTACTAGGAGTGAGAAAAACATCACGGGGTGGTGCGCATTGTATGGGTGTGTGTTACATTAGATTCACTAGTAGGAGTGAGAAAAACATCACGGGGTGGTGCGCATTGTATGGGTGTGTGTTACATTGGATTCACTAGTAGGAGTGAGAAAAACATCACGGGGTGGTGCGCATTGTATGGGTGTATGTTACATTGGATTCACTAGTAGGAGTGAGAAAAACATCACGGGGTGGTGCGCATTGTATGGGTGTGTGTTACATTGGATTCACTAGTAGGCATGAGGAAAACATCACGGGGTGGTGCGCATTGTATGGGTGTGTGTTACATTGGATTCACTAGTAGGAGTGAGAAAAACATCACGGGGTGGTGCGCATTGTATGGGTGTGTGTTACATTACATTCACTAGTAGGAGTGAGAAAAACATCACGGGGTGGTGCGCATTGTATGGGTGTGTGTTACATTGGATTCACTAGTAGGAGTGAGAAAAACATCACGGGGTGGTGCGCATTGTATGGGTGTGTGTTACATTAGATTCACTAGTAGGAGTGAGAAAAACATCACGGGGTGGTGCGCATTGTATGGGTGTGTGTTACATTGGATTCACTAGTAGGAGTGAGAAAAACATCACGGGGTGGTGCGCATTGTATGGGTGTATGTTACATTGGATTCACTAGTAGGAGTGAGAAAAACATCACGGGGTGGTGCGCATTGTATGGGTGTGTGTTACATTGGATTCACTAGTAGGCGTGAGGAAAACATCACGGGGTGGTGCGCATTGTATGGGTGTGTGTTACATTGGATTCACTAGTAGGAGTGAGAAAAACATCACGGGGTGGTGCGCATTGTATGGGTGTGTGTTACATTACATACACTAGTAGGAGTGAGAAAAACATCACGGGGTGGTGCGCATTGTATGTGTGTGTGTTACATTACATTCACTACTAGGAGTGAGAAAAACATCACGGGGTGGTGCGCATTGTATGGGTGTGTGTTACATTACATTCACTAGTAGGAGTGAGAAAAACATCACGGGGTGGTGCGCATTGTATGGGTGTGTGTTACATTACATTCAATAGTAGGAGTGAGAAAAACATCACGGGGTGGTGCGCATTGTATGGGTGTGTGTTACATTACATTCACTAGTAGGATTGAGAAAAACATCACGTGGTGGTGCGCATTGTATGGGTGTGTGTTACATTACATTTACTATTAGGAGTGAGAAAAACATCACGGGGTGGTGCGCATTGTATGGGTGTGTGTTACATTACATGCACTAGTAGGAGTGAGAAAAACATCACGGGGTGGTGCGCATTGTATGGGTGTATGTTACATTGGATTCACTAGTAGGAGTGAGAAAAACATCACGGGGTGGTGCACATTGTATGGGTGTGTGTTACATTGGATTCACTAGTAGGAGTGAGAAAAACATCACGGGGTGGTGCGCATTGTATGGGTGTGTGTTACATTGGATTCACTAGTAGGAGTGAGAAAAACATCACGGGGTGGTGCGCATTGTATGGGTGTGTGTTACATTAGATTCACTAGTAGCAGTGAGAAAAACATCACGGGGTGGTGCGCATTGTATGGGTGTGTGTTACATTGGATTCACTAGTAGGAGTGAGAAAAACATCACGGGGTGGTGCGCATTGTATGGGTGTGTGTTACATTGGATTCACTAGTAGGAGTGAGAAAAACATCACGGGGTGGTGCGCATTGTATGGGTGTGTGTTACATTAGATTCACTAGTAGGAGTGAGAAAAACATCACGGGGTGGTGCGCATTGTATGGCTGTGTGTTACATTGGATTCACTAGTAGGAGTGAGAAAAATATCACGGGGTGGTGCGCATTGTATGGGTGTGTGTTACATTGGATTCACTAGTAGGAGTGAGAAAAACATCACGGGGTGGTGCGCATTGTATGGGTGTGTGTTACATTACATTCACTACTAGGAGTGAGAAAAACATCACGGGGTGGTGCGCATTGTATGGGTGTGTGTTACATTAGATTCACTAGTAGGAGTGAGAAAAACATCACGGGGTGGTGCGCATTGTATGGCTGTGTGTTACATTACATTCACTATTAGGAGTGAGAAAAACATCACGGGGTGGTGCGCATTGTATGGGTCTGTGTTACATTACATTCACTAGTAGCAGTGAGACAAACATCACGGGGTGGTGCGCATTGTATGGTTGTGTGTTACATTACATTCACTAGTAGGAGTGAGACAAACATCACGGGGTGGTGCGCATTTTATGGGTGTGTGTTACATTACATTCACTAGTAGGAGTTAGAAAAACATCACGGGGTGGTGCGCATTGTATGGGTGTGTGTTACATTACATTCACTAGTAGCAGTGAAAAAAATATCACGGGGTGGTGCGCATTGTATGGGTGTGTGTTACATTAGATTCACTAGTAGGAGTGAGAAAAACATTACGGGGTGGTGCGCATTGTATGGGTGTGTGTTACATTACATTCACTAGTAGCAGTGAGAAAAACATCACGGGGTTGTGCGCATTGTATGGGTGTGTGTTACATTGGATTCACTAGTAGGAGTGAGAAAAACATCACGGGGTGGTGCGCATTGTATGGGTGTGTGTTACATTGGATTCACTAGTAGGAGTGAGAAAAACATCACGGGGTGGTGCGCATTGTATGGGTGTGTGTTACATTGGATTCACTAGTAGGAGTGAGAAAAACATCACGGGGTGGTGCGCATTGTATGGGTGTGTGTTACATTACATTCACTAGTAGGATTGAGAAAAACATCACGGGGTGGTGCGCATTGTATGGGTGTGTGTTACATTACATTCACTAGTAGGAGTGAGAAAAACATCACGGGGTGGTGCGCATTGTATGGGTGTGTGTTACATTAGATTCACTAGTAGCAGTGAGAAAAACATCACGGGGTGGTGCGAATTGTATGGGTGTGTGTTACATTACATTCACTAGTAGGAGTGAGAAAAACATCACGGGGTGGTGCGCATTGTATGGGTGTGTGTTACATTAGATTCACTAGTAGCAGTGAGAAAAACATCACGGGGTGGTGCGCATTGTATGGGTGTGTGTTACATTAGATTCACTAGTAGCAGTGAGAAAAACATCACGGGGTGGTGCGCATTGTATGGGTGTGTGTTACATTGGATTCACTAGTAGGAGTGAGAAAAACATCACGGGGTGGTGCGCATTGTATGGGTGTGTGTTACATTGGATTCACTAGTAGGAGTGAGAAAAACATCACGGGGTGGTGCGCATTGTATGGGTGTGTGTTACATTACATTCACTAGTAGGATTGAGAAAAACATCACGGGGTGGTGCGCATTGTATGGGTGTGTGTTACATTACATTCACTAGTAGGATTGAGAAAAACATCACGGGGTGGTGCGCATTGTATGGGTGTGTGTTACATTACATTCACTAGTAGGAGTGAGAAAAACATCACGGGGTCGTGCGCATTGTATGGGTGTGTGTTACATTACATTCACTATTGGGAGTGAGAAAAACATCACGGGGTGGTGCGCATTGTATGGGTCTGTGTTACATTACATTCACTAGTAGCAGTGAGAAAAACATCATGGGGTGGTGCGCATTGTATGGGTCTGTGTTACATTACATTCACTAGTAGCAGTGAGACAAACATCACGGGGTGGTGCGCATTGTATGGTTGTGTGTTACATTACATTCACTAGTAGGAGTGAGACAAACATAACGGGGTGGTGCGCATTTTATGGGTGTGTGTTACATTACATTCACTAGTAGGAGTTAGAAAAACATCACGGGGTGGTGCGCATTGTATGGGTGTGTGTTACATTAGATTCACTAGTAGGAGTGAGAAAAACATCATGGGGTGGTGCGCATTGTATGGGTGTGCGTTACATTAGATTCACTAGTAGGAGTGAGAAAAACATCACGGGGTGGTGCGCATTGTATGGGTGTGTGTTACATTAGATTCACTAGTAGGAGTGAAAAAAACATCACGGGGTGGTGCGCATTGTATGGGTGTCTGTTACATTAGATTCACTAGTAGGAGTGAGAAAAACATCACGGGGTGGTGCGCATTGTATGGGTGTGTGTTACATTACATTCACTAGTAGGAGTGAGAAAAACATCACGGGGTGGTGCGCATTGTATGGGTGTGTGTTACATTACATTCACTAGTAGCAGTGAGAAAAACATCACGGGGTGGTGCGCATTGTATGGGTGTGTGTTACATTACATTCACTAGTAGCAGTGAGAAAAACATCACGGGGTGGTGCGCATTGTATGGGTGTGTGTTACATTACATTCACTAGTAGCAGTGAGAAAAACATCACGGGTTGGTGCGCATTGTATGGGTGTGTGTTACATTGGATTCACTAGTAGGAGTGAGAAAAACATCACGGGGTGGTGCGCATTGTATGGGTGTGTGTTACATTGGATTCACTAGTAGGAGTGAGAAAAACATCACGGGGTGGTGCGCATTGTATGGTTGTGTGTTACATTGGATTCACTAGTAGGAGTGAGAAAAACATCACGGGGTGGTGCGCATTGTATGGGTGTGTGTTACATTGGATTCACTAGTAGGAGTGAGAAAAACATCACGGGGTGGTGCGAATTGTATGGGTGTGTGTTACATTACATTCACTAGTAGGATTGAGAAAAACATCACGGGGTGGTGCGCATTGTATGGGTGTGTGTTACATTACATTCACTAGTAGGAGTGAGAAAAACATCACGGGGTGGTGCGCATTGTATGGGTGTGTGTTACATTAGATTCACTAGTAGCAGTGAGAAAAACATCACGGGGTGGTGCGAATTGTATGGGTGTGTGTTACATTAGAGTCACTAGTAGCAGTGAGAAAAACATCACGGGGTGGTGCGCATTGTATGGGTGTGTGTTACAATACATTCACTAGTAGCAGTGAGAAACACATCACGGGGTGGTGCGCATTGTATGGGTGTGTGTTACATTACATTCACTAGTAGGAGTGAGAAAAACATCACGGGGTGGTGCGCATTGTATGGGTGTGTGTTACATTAGATTCACTAGTAGCAGTTAGAAAAACATCACGGGGTGGTGCGCATTGTATGGGTGTGTGTTACATTAGATTCACTAGTAGCAGTGAGAAAAACATCACGGGGTGGTGCGCATTGTATGGGTGTGTGTTACATTGGATTCACTAGTAGGAGTGAGAAAAACATCACGGGTTGGTGCGCATTGTATGGGTGTGTGTTACATTGGATTCACTAGTAGGAGTGAGAAAAACATCACGGGGTGGTGCGCATTGTATGGGTGTGTGTTACATTACATTCACTACTAGGAGTGAGAAAAACATCACGGGGTGGTGCGCATTGTATGGGTGTGTGTTACATTAGATTCACTAGTAGGAGTGAGAAAAACATCACGGGGTGGTGCGCATTGTATGGCTGTGTGTTACATTACATTCACTATTAGGAGTGAGAAAAACATCACGGGGTGGTGCGCATTGTATGGGTCTGTGTTACATTACATTCACTAGTAGCAGTGAGACAAACATCACGGGGTGGTGCGCATTGTATGGTTGTGTGTTACATTACATTCACTAGTAGGAGTGAGACAAACATCACGGGGTGGTGCGCATTTTATGGGTGTGTGTTACATTACATTCACTAGTAGGAGTTAGAAAAACATCACGGGGTGGTGCGCATTGTATGGGTGTGTGTTACATTACATTCACTAGTAGGAGTGAAAAAAATATCACGGGGTGGTGCGCATTGTATGGGTGTGTGTTACATTAGATTCACTAGTAGGAGTGAGAAAAACATTACGGGGTGGTGCGCATTGTATGGGTGTGTGTTACATTACATTCACTAGTAGCAGTGAGAAAAACATCACGGGGTTGTGCGCATTGTATGGGTGTGTGTTACATTGGATTCACTAGTAGGAGTGAGAAAAACATCACGGGGTGGTGCGCATTGTATGGGTGTGTGTTACATTGGATTCACTAGTAGGAGTGAGAAAAACATCACGGGGTGGTGCGCATTGTATGGGTGTGTGTTACATTGGATTCACTAGTAGGAGTGAGAAAAACATCACGGGGTGGTGCGCATTGTATGGGTGTGTGTTACATTACATTCACTAGTAGGATTGAGAAAAACATCACGGGGTGGTGCGCATTGTATGGGTGTGTGTTACATTACATTCACTAGTAGGAGTGAGAAAAACATCACGGGGTGGTGCGCATTGTATGGGTGTGTGTTACATTAGATTCACTAGTAGCAGTGAGAAAAACATCACGGGGTGGTGCGAATTGTATGGGTGTGTGTTACATTACATTCACTAGTAGGAGTGAGAAAAACATCACGGGGTGGTGCGCATTGTATGGGTGTGTGTTACATTAGATTCACTAGTAGCAGTGAGAAAAACATCACGGGGTGGTGCGCATTGTATGGGTGTGTGTTACATTAGATTCACTAGTAGCAGTGAGAAAAACATCACGGGGTGGTGCGCATTGTATGGGTGTGTGTTACATTGGATTCACTAGTAGGAGTGAGAAAAACATCACGGGGTGGTGCGCATTGTATGGGTGTGTGTTACATTGGATTCACTAGTAGGAGTGAGAAAAACATCACGGGGTGGTGCGCATTGTATGGGTGTGTGTTACATTACATTCACTAGTAGGATTGAGAAAAACATCACGGGGTGGTGCGCATTGTATGGGTGTGTGTTACATTACATTCACTATTAGGAGTGAGAAAAACATCACGGGGTGGTGCGCATTGTATGGGTGTGTGTTACATTACATTCACTACTAGGAGTGAGAAAAACATCACGGGGTCGTGCGCATTGTATGGGTGTGTGTTACATTACATTCACTATTGGGAGTGAGAAAAACATCACGGGGTGGTGCGCATTGTATGGGTCTGTGTTACATTACATTCACTAGTAGCAGTGAGAAAAACATCATGGGGTGGTGCGCATTGTATGGGTCTGTGTTACATTACATTCACTAGTAGCAGTGAGACAAACATCACGGGGTGGTGCGCATTGTATGGTTGTGTGTTACATTACATTCACTAGTAGGAGTGAGACAAACATAACGGGGTGGTGCGCATTGTATGGGTGTGTGTTACATTACATTCACTAGTAGGAGTTAGAAAAACATCACGGGGTGGTGCGCATTGTATGGGTGTGTGTTACATTAGATTCACTAGTAGGAGTGAGAAAAACATCATGGGGTGGTGCGCATTGTATGGGTGTGCGTTACATTAGATTCACTAGTAGGAGTGAGAAAAACATCACGGGGTGGTGCGCATTGTATGGGTGTGTGTTACATTAGATTCACTAGTAGGAGTGAAAAAAACATCACGGGGTGGTGCGCATTGTATGGGTGTCTGTTACATTAGATTCACTAGTAGGAGTGAGAAAAACATCACGGGGTGGTGCGCATTGTATGGGTGTGTGTTACATTACATTCACTAGTAGGAGTGAGAAAAACATCACGGGGTGGTGCGCATTGTATGGGTGTGTGTTACATTACATTCACTAGTAGCAGTGAGAAAAACATCACGGGGTGGTGCGCATTGTATGGGTGTGTGTTACATTACATTCACTAGTAGCAGTGAGAAAAACATCACGGGGTGGTGCGCATTGTATGGGTGTGTGTTACATTACATTCACTAGTAGCAGTGAGAAAAACATCACGGGTTGGTGCGCATTGTATGGGTGTGTGTTACATTGGATTCACTAGTAGGAGTGAGAAAAACATCACGGGGTGGTGCGCATTGTATGGGTGTGTGTTACATTGGATTCACTAGTAGGAGTGAGAAAAACATCACGGGGTGGTGCGCATTGTATGGTTGTGTGTTACATTGGATTCACTAGTAGGAGTGAGAAAAACATCACGGGGTGGTGCGCATTGTATGGGTGTGTGTTACATTGGATTCACTAGTAGGAGTGAGAAAAACATCACGGGGTGGTGCGCATTGTATGGGTGTGTGTTACATTAGATTCACTAGTAGCAGTGAGAAAAACATCACGGGGTGGTGCGAATTGTATGGGTGTGTGTTACATTACATTCACTAGTAGGAGTGAGAAAAACATCACGGGGTGGTGCGCATTGTATGGGTGTGTGTTACATTAGATTCACTAGTAGCAGTGAGAAAAACATCACGGGGTGGTGCGAATTGTATGGGTGTGTGTTACATTACATTCACTAGTAGGAGTGAGAAAAACATCACGGGGTGGTGCGCATTGTATGGGTGTGTGTTACATTAGATTCACTAGTAGCAGTGAGAAAAACATCACGGGGTGGTGCGCATTGTATGGGTGTGTGTTACATTAGATTCACTAGTAGCAGTGAGAAAAACATCACGGGGTGGTGCGCATTGTATGGGTGTGTGTTACATTGGATTCACTAGTAGGAGTGAGAAAAACATCACGGGGTGGTGCGCATTGTATGGGTGTGTGTTACATTGGATTCACTAGTAGGAGTGAGAAAAACATCACGGGGTGGTGCGCATTGTATGGGTGTGTGTTACATTACATTCACTAGTAGGATTGAGAAAAACATCACGGGGTGGTGCGCATTGTATGTGTGTGTGTTACATTACATTCACTATTAGGAGTGAGAAAAACATCACGGGGTGGTGCGCATTGTATGGGTGTGTGTTACATTACATTCACTAGTAGGAGTGAGAAAAACATCACGGGGTCGTGCGCATTGTATGGGTGTGTGTTACATTACATTCACTATTGGGAGTGAGAAAACATCACGGGGTGGTGCGCATTGTATGGGTCTGTGTTACATTACATTCACTAGTAGCAGTGAGAAAAACATCATGGGGTGGTGCGCATTGTATGGGTCTGTGTTACATTACATTCACTAGTAGCAGTGAGACAAACATCACGGGGTGGTGCGCATTGTATGGTTGTGTGTTACATTACATTCACTAGTAGGAGTGAGACAAACATAACGGGGTGGTGCGCATTTTATGGGTGTGTGTTACATTACATTCACTAGTAGGAGTTAGAAAAACATCACGGGGTGGTGCGCATTGTATGGGTGTGTGTTACATTAGATTCACTAGTAGGAGTGAGAAAAACATCATGGGGTGGTGCGCATTGTATGGGTGTGCGTTACATTAGATTCACTAGTAGGAGTGAGAAAAACATCACGGGGTGGTGCGCATTGTATGGGTGTGTGTTACATTAGATTCACTAGTAGGAGTGAAAAAAACATCACGGGGTGGTGCGCATTGTATGGGTGTCTGTTACATTAGATTCACTAGTAGGAGTGAGAAAAACATCACGGGGTGGTGCGCATTGTATGGGTGTGTGTTACATTACATTCACTAGTAGGAGTGAGAAAAACATCACGGGGTGGTGCGCATTGTATGGGTGTGTGTTACATTACATTCACTAGTAGCAGTGAGAAAAACATCACGGGGTGGTGCGCATTGTATGGGTGTGTGTTACATTACATTCACTAGTAGCAGTGAGAAAAACATCACGGGGTGGTGCGCATTGTATGGGTGTGTGTTACATTACATTCACTAGTAGCAGTGAGAAAAACATCACGGGTTGGTGCGCATTGTATGGGTGTGTGTTACATTGGATTCACTAGTAGGAGTGAGAAAAACATCACGGGGTGGTGCGCATTGTATGGGTGTGTGTTACATTGGATTCACTAGTAGGAGTGAGAAAAACATCACGGGGTGGTGCGCATTGTATGGTTGTGTGTTACATTGGATTCACTAGTAGGAGTGAGAAAAACATCACGGGGTGGTGCGCATTGTATGGGTGTGTGTTACATTGGATTCACTAGTAGGAGTGAGAAAAACATCACGGGGTGGTGCGAATTGTATGGGTGTGTGTTACATTACATTCACTAGTAGGATTGAGAAAAACATCACGGGGTGGTGCGCATTGTATGGGTGTGTGTTACATTACATTCACTAGTAGGAGTGAGAAAAACATCACGGGGTGGTGCGCATTGTATGGGTGTGTGTTACATTAGATTCACTAGTAGCAGTGAGAAAAACATCACGGGGTGGTGCGAATTGTATGGGTGTGTGTTACATTAGAGTCACTAGTAGCAGTGAGAAAAACATCACGGGGTGGTGCGCATTGTATGGGTGTGTGTTACAATACATTCACTAGTAGCAGTGAGAAACACATCACGGGGTGGTGCGCATTGTATGGGTGTGTGTTACATTACATTCACTAGTAGGAGTGAGAAAAACATCACGGGGTGGTGCGCATTGTATGGGTGTGTGTTACATTAGATTCACTAGTAGCAGTGAGAAAAACATCACGGGGTGGTGCGCATTGTATGGGTGTGTGTTACATTAGATTCACTAGTAGCAGTGAGAAAAACATCACAGGGTGGTGCGCATTGTATGGGTGTGTGCTACATTGGATTCACTAGTAGGAGTGAGAAAAACATCACGGGTTGGTGCGCATTGTATGGGTGTGTGTTACATTGGATTCACTAGTAGGAGTGAGAAAAACATCACGGGGTGGTGCGCATTGTATGGGTGTGTGTTACATTACATTCACTAGTAGGATTGAGAAAAACATCACGGGGTGGTGCGCATTGTATGGGTGTGTGTTACAATACATTCACTATTAGGAGTGAGAAAAACATCACGGGGTGGTGCGCATTGTATGGGTGTGTGTTACATTACATTCACTAGTAGGAGTGAGAAAAACATCACGGGGTGGTGCGCATTTTATGGGTGTGTGTTACATTACATTCACTATTGGGAGTGAGAAAAACATCACGGGGTGGTGCGCATTGTATGGGTCTGTGTTACATTACATTCACTAGTAGCAGTGAGAAAAACATCATGGGGTGGTGCGCATTGTATGGGTCTGTGTTACATTACATTCACTAGTAGCAGTGAGACAAACATCACGGGGTGGTGCGCATTGTATGGTTGTGTGTTACATTACATTCACTAGTAGGAGTGAGACAAACATAACGGGGTGGTGCGCATTTTATGGGTGTGTGTTACATTACATTCACTAGTAGGAGTTAGAAAAACATCACGGGGTGGTGCGCATTGTATGGGTGTGTTTTACATTATTTTCACTAGTAGGAGTGAGAAAAACATCATGGGGTGGTGCGCATTGTATGGGTGTGCGTTACATTAGATTCACTAGTAGGAGTGAGAAAAACATCACGGGGTGGTGCGCATTGTATGGGTGTGTGTTACATTAGATTCACTAGTAGGAGTGAGAAAAACATCATGGGGTGGTGCGCATTGTATGGGTGTGCGTTACATTAGATTCACTAGTAGGAGTGAGAAAAACATCACGGGGTGGTGCGCATTGTATGGGTGTGTGTTACATTAGATTCACTAGTAGGAGTGAAAAAAACATCACGGGGTGGTGCGCATTGTATGGGTGTCTGTTACATTAGATTCACTAGTAGGAGTGAGAAAAACATCACGGGGTGGTGCACATTGTATGGGTGTGTGTTACATTACATTCACTAGTAGGAGTGAGAAAAACATCACGGGGTGGTGCGCATTGTATGGGTGTGTGTTACATTACATTCACTAGTAGCAGTGAGAAAAACATCACGGGGTGGTGCGCATTGTATGGGTGTGTGTTACATTACATTCACTAGTAGCAGTGAGAAAAACATCACGGGGTGGTGCGCATTGTATGGGTGTGTGTTACATTACATTCACTAGTAGCAGTGAGAAAAACATCACGGGTTGGTGCGCATTGTATGGGTGTGTGTTACATTGGATTCACTAGTAGGAGTGAGAAAAACATCACGGGGTGGTGCGCATTGTATGGGTGTGTGTTACATTGGATTCACTAGTAGGAGTGAGAAAAACATCACGGGGTGGTGCGCATTGTATGGTTGTGTGTTACATTGGATTCACTAGTAGGAGTGAGAAAAACATCACGGGGTGGTGCGCATTGTATGGGTGTGTGTTACATTGGATTCACTAGTAGGAGTGAGAAAAACATCACGGGGGGGTGCGCATTGTATGGGTGTGTGTTACATTACATTCACTAGTAGGATTGAGAAAAACATCACGGGGTGGTGCGCATTGTATGGGTGTGTGTTACATTAGATTCACTAGTAGCAGTGAGAAAAACATCACGGGGTGGTGCGAATTGTATGGGTGTGTGTTACATTAGAGTCACTAGTAGCAGTGAGAAAAACATCACGGGGTGGTGCGCATTGTATGGGTGTGTGTTACAATACATTCACTAGTAGCAGTGAGAAACACATCACGGGGTGGTGCGCATTGTATGGGTGTGTGTTACATTACATTCACTAGTAGGAGTGAGAAAAACATCACGGGGTGGTGCGCATTGTATGGGTGTGTGTTACATTAGATTCACTAGTAGCAGTGAGAAAAACATCACGGGGTGGTGCGCAATGTATGGGTGTGTGTTACATTAGATTCACTAGTAGCAGTGAGAAAAACATCACGGGGTGGTGCGCATTGTATGGGTGTGTGTTACATTGGATTCACTAGTAGGAGTGAGAAAAACATCACGGGGTGGTGCGCATTGTATGGGTGTGTGTTACATTGGATTCACTAGTAGGAGTGAGAAAAACATCACGGGGTGGTGCGCATTGTATGGGTGTGTGTTACATTACATTCACTAGTAGGATTGAGAAAAACATCACGGGGTGGTGCGCATTGTATGGGTGTGTGTTACATTACATTCACTATTAGGAGTGAGAAAAACATCACGGGGTGGTGCGCATTGTATGGGTGTGTGTTACATTACATTCACTAGTAGGAGTGAGAAAAACATCACGGGGTGGTGCGCATTGTATGGGTGTGTGTTACATTACATTCACTATTGGGAGTGAGAAAAACATCACGGGGTGGTGCGCATTGTATGGGTCTGTGTTACATTACATTCACTAGTAGCAGTGAGAAAAACATCATGGGGTGGTGCGCATTGTATGGGTCTGTGTTACATTACATTCACTAGTAGCAGTGAGACAAACATCACGGGCTGGTGCGCATTGTATGGTTGTGTGTTACATTACATTCACTAGTAGGAGTGAGACAAACATAACGGGGTGGTGCGCATTTTATGGGTGTGTGTTACATTACATTCACTAGTAGGAGTTAGAAAAACATCACGGGGTGGTGCGCATTGTATGGGTGTGTGTTACATTACATTCACTAGTAGGAGTGAGAAAAACATCACGGGGTGGTGCGCATTGTATGGGTGTGTGCTACATTACATTCACTAGTAGCAGTGAGAAAAACATCACGGGGTGGTGCGCATTGTATGGGTGTGTGTTACATTACATTCACTAGTAGCAGTGAGAAAAACATCACGGGGTGGTGCGCATTGTATGGGTGTGTGTTACATTACATTCACTAGTAGCAGTGAGAAAAACATCACGGGGTGGTGCGCATTGTATGGGTGTGTGTTACATTGGATTCACTAGTAGGAGTGAGAAAAACATCACGGGGTGGTGCGCATTGTATGGGTGTGTGTTACATTGGATTCACTAGTAGGAGTGAGAAAAACATCACGGGGTGGGGCGCATTGTATGGGTGTGTGTTACATTGGATTCACTAGTAGGAGTTAGAAAAACATCACGGGGTGGTGCGCATTGTATGGGTGTGTGTTACATTGGATTCACTAGTAGGAGTGAGAAAAACATCACGGGGTGGTGCGCATTGTATGGGTGTGTGTTACATTACATTCACTAGTAGGATTGAGAAAAACATCACGGGGTGGTGCGCATTGTATGGGTGTGTGTTACATTACATTCACTAGTAGGAGTGAGAAAAACATCACGGGGTGGTGCGCATTGTATGGGTGTGTGTTACATTAGATTCACTAGTAGCAGTGAGAAAAACATCACGGGGTGGTGCGAATTGTATGGGTGTGTGTTACATTAGAGTCACTAGTAGCAGTGAGAAAAACATCACGGGGTGGTGCGCATTGTATGTGTGTGTGTTACAATACATTCACTAGTAGCAGTGAGAAACACATCACGGGGTGGTGCGCATTGTATTGGTGTGTGTTACATTACATTCACTAGTAGGAGTGAGAAAAACATCACGGGGTGGTGCGCATTGTATGGGTGTGTGTTACATTAGATTCACTAGTAGCAGTGAGAAAAACATCACGGGGTGGTGCGCATTGTATGGGTGTGTGTTACATTAGATTCACTAGTAGCAGTGAGAAAAACATCACGGGGTGGTGCGCATTGTATGGGTGTGTGTTACATTAGATTCACTAGTAGCAGTGAGAAAAACATCACGGGGTGGTGCACATTGTATGGGTGTGTGTTACATTAGATTCACCAGTAGCAGTGAGAAAAACATCACGGGGTGGTGCGCATTGTATGGGTGTGTGTTACATAACATTCACTAGTAGGAGTGAGAAAAACATCACGGGGTGGTGCGCATTGTATGGGTGTGTGTTACATTACATTCACTAGTAGGAGTGAGAAAAACATCACGGGGTGGTGCGCATTGTATGGGTGTGTGTTATATTACATTCACTAGTAGGAGTGAGAAAAACATCACGGGGTGGTGCGCATTGTATGGGTTTGTGTTACATTACATTCACTAGTAGCAGTTAGAAAAACATCACGGGGTGGTGCGCATTGTATGGGTGTGTGTTACATTAGATTCACTAGTAGCAGTGAGAAAAACATCACGGGGTGGTGCGCATTGTATGGGTGTGTGTTACATTAGATTCACTAGTAGGAGTGAGAAAAACATCACGGGGTGGTGCGCATTGTATGGGTGTGTGTTACATTACATTCACTAGTAGGAGTGAGAAAAACATCACGGGGTGGTGCGCATTGTATGGGTGTGTGTTACATTAGATTCACTAGTAGGAGTGAGAAAAACATCACGGGGTGGTGCGCATTGTATGGGTGTGTGTTACATTAGATTCACTAGTAGGAGTGAGAAAAACATCACGGGGTGGTGCGCATTGTATGGGTGTGTGTTACATTACATTCACTAGTAGGAGTGAGACAAACATCACGGGGTGGTGCGCATTGTATGGGTGTGTGTTACATTACATTCACTAGTAGGATTGAGAAAAACATCACTGGGTGGTGCGCATTGTATGGGTTTGTGTTACATTACATTCACTAGTAGGAGTGAGAAAAACATCACGGGCTGGTGCGCATTGTATGGGTGTGTGTTACATTACATTCACTAGTAGCAGTGAGAAAAACATCACGGGGTGGTGCGCATTGTATGGGTGTGTGTTACATTACATTCACTAGTAGCAGTGAGAAAAACATCACGGGGTGGTGCGCATTGTATGGGTGTGTGTTACATTACATTCACTAGTAGCAGTGAGAAAAACATCACGGGGTGGTGCGCATTGTATGGGTGTGTGTTACATTACATTCACTAGTAGCAGTGAGAAAAACAACACGGGATGGTGCGCATTGTATGGGTGTGTGTTACATTGGATTCACTAGTAGGAGTGAGAAAAACATCACGGGGTGGTGCGCATTGTATGGGTGTGTGTTACATTACATTCACTAGTAGGATTGAGAAAAACATCACGGGGTGGTGCGCATTGTATGGGTGTGTGTTACATTGGATTCACTAGTAGGAGTGAGAAAAACATCACGGGGTGGTGCGCATTGTATGGGTGTGTGTTACATTACATTCACTAGTAGGATTGAGAAAAACATCACGGGGTGGTGCGCATTGTATGGGTGTGTGTTACATTACATTCACTATTAGGAGTGAGAAAAACATCACGGGGTGGTGCGCATTGTATGGGTGTGTGTTACATTACATTCACTAGTAGGAGTGAGAAAAACATCACGGGGTGGTGCGCATTGTATGGGTGTGTGTTACATTACATTCACTATTGGGAGTGAGAAAAACATCACGGGGTGGTGCGCATTGTATGGGTCTGTGTTACATTACATTCACTAGTAGCAGTGAGAAAAACATCATGGGGTGGTGCGCATTGTATGGGTCTGTGTTACATTACATTCACTAGTAGCAGTGAGACAAACATCACGGGGTGGTGCGCATTGTATGGTTGTGTGTTACATTACATTCACTAGTAGGAGTGAGACAAACATAACGGGGTGGTGCGCATTTTATGGGTGTGTGTTACATTACATTCACTAGTAGGAGTTAGAAAAACATCACGGGGTGGTGCGCATTGTATGGGTGTGTGTTACATTACATTCACTAGTAGGAGTGAGAAAAACATCACGGGGTGGTGCGCATTGTATGGGTGTGTGCTACATTACATTCACTAGTAGCAGTGAGAAAAACATCACGGGGTGGTGCGCATTGTATGGGTGTGTGTTACATTACATTCACTAGTAGCAGTGAGAAAAACATCACGGGGTGGTGCGCATTGTATGGGTGTGTGTTACATTACATTCACTAGTAGCAGTGAGAAAAACATCACGGGTTGGTGCGCATTGTATGGCTGTGTGTTACACTGGATTCACTAGTAGGAGTGAGAAAAACATCACGGGGTGGTGCGCATTGTATGGGTGTGTGTTACATTGGATTCACTAGTAGGAGTGAGAAAAACATCACGGGGTGGTGCGCATTGTATGGGTGTGTGTTACATTGGATTCACTAGTAGGAGTTAGAAAAACATCACGGGGTGGTGCGCATTGTATGGGTGTGTGTTACATTGGATTCACTAGTAGGAGTGAGAAAAACATCACGGGGTGGTGCGCATTGTATGGGTGTGTGTTACATTACATTCACTAGTAGGATTGAGAAAAACATCACGGGGTGGTGCGCATTGTATGGGTGTGTGTTACATTACATTCACTAGTAGGAGTGAGAAAAACATCACGGGGTGGTGCGCATTGTATGGGTGTGTGTTACATTAGATTCACTAGTAGCAGTGAGAAAAACATCACGGGGTGGTGCGAATTGTATGGGTGTGTGTTACATTAGAGTCACTAGTAGCAGTGAGAAAAACATCACGGGGTGGTGCGCATTGTATGGGTGTGTGTTACAATACATTCACTAGTAGCAGTGAGAAACACATCACGGGGTGGTGCGCATTGTATTGGTGTGTGTTACATTACATTCACTAGTAGGAGTGAGAAAAACATCACGGGGTGGTGCGCATTGTATGGGTGTGTGTTACATTAGATTCACTAGTAGCAGTGAGAAAAACATCACGGGGTGGTGCGCATTGTATGGGTGTGTGTTACATTAGATTCACTAGTAGCAGTGAGAAAAACATCACGGGGTGGTGCGCATTGTATGGGTGTGTGTTACATTAGATTCACTAGTAGCAGTGAGAAAAACATCACGGGGTGGTGCACATTGTATGGGTGTGTGTTACATTAGATTCACTAGTAGCAGTGAGAAAAACATCACGGGGTGGTGCGCATTGTATGGGTGTGTGTTACATAACATTCACTAGTAGGAGTGAGAAAAACATCACGGGGTGGTGCGCATTGTATGGGTGTGTGTTACATTACATTCACTAGTAGGAGTGAGAAAAACATCACGGGGTGGTGCGCATTGTATGGGTGTGTGTTATATTACATTCACTAGTAGGAGTGAGAAAAACATCACGGGGTGGTGCGCATTGTATGGGTTTGTGTTACATTACATTCACTAGTAGCAGTTAGAAAAACATCACGGGGTGGTGCGCATTGTATGGGTGTGTGTTACATTAGATTCACTAGTAGCAGTGAGAAAAACATCACGGGGTGGTGCGCATTGTATGGGTGTGTGTTACATTAGATTCACTAGTAGGAGTGAGAAAAACATCACGGGGTGGTGCGCATTGTATGGGTGTGTGTTACATTACATTCACTAGTAGGAGTGAGAAAAACATCACGGGGTGGTGCGCATTGTATGGGTGTGTGTTACATTAGATTCACTAGTAGGAGTGAGAAAAACATCACGGGGTGGTGCGCATTGTATGGGTGTGTGTTACATTAGATTCACTAGTAGGAGTGAGAAAAACATCACGGGGTGGTGCGCATTGTATGGGTGTGTGTTACATTACATTCACTAGTAGGAGTGAGACAAACATCACGGGGTGGTGCGCATTGTATGGGTGTGTGTTACATTACATTCACTAGTAGGATTGAGAAAAACATCACTGGGTGGTGCGCATTGTATGGGTTTGTGTTACATTACATTCACTAGTAGGAGTGAGAAAAACATCACGGGCTGGTGCGCATTGTATGGGTGTGTGTTACATTACATTCACTAGTAGCAGTGAGAAAAACATCACGGGGTGGTGCGCATTGTATGGGTGTGTGTTACATTACATTCACTAGTAGCAGTGAGAAAAACATCACGGGGTGGTGCGCATTGTATGGGTGTGTGTTACATTACATTCACTAGTAGCAGTGAGAAAAACATCACGGGGTGGTGCGCATTGTATGGGTGTGTGTTACATTACATTCACTAGTAGCAGTGAGAAAAACAACACGGGATGGTGCGCATTGTATGGGTGTGTGTTACATTAGATTCACTAGTAGCAGTGAGAAAAACATCACGGGGTGGTGCGCATTGTATGGGTGTGTGTTACATTAGATTCACTAGTAGCAGTGAGAAAAACATCACGGGGTGGTGCGCATTGTATGGGTGTGTGTTACATTAGATTCACTAGTAGGAGTGAGAAAAACATCACGGGGTGGTGCGCATTGTATGGGTGTGTGTTACATTACATTCACTAGTAGGAGTGAGAAAAACATCACGGGGTGGTGCGCATTGTATGGGTGTGTGTTACATTACATTCACTAGTAGGAGTGAGAAAAACATCACGGGGTGGTGCGCATTGTATGGGTGTGTGTTACATTACATTCACTAGCAGCAGTTAGAAAAACATCACGGGTTGGTGCGCATTGTATGGGTGTGTGTTACATTAGATACACTAGTAGCAGTGAGAAAAACATCACGGGGTGGTGCGCATTGTATGTGTGTGTGTTACTTTACATTTACTACTAGGAGTTTGAAAAACATCACGGGGTGGTGAGCATTGTATGGGTGTGTGTTACATTACATTCACTAGTAGTAGTGAGAAAAACATCACGGGGTGGTGCGCATTGTATGGGTGTGTGTTACATTAGATTCACTATTAGGAGTGAGAAAAACATCACGGGGTGGTGCGCATTGTATGGGTGTGTGTTATATTACATTCACTAGTAGGAGTGAGAAAAACATCCCGGGGTGGTGCGCATTGTATGGGTGTGTGTTACATTACATTCACTAGTAGGATTGAGAAAAACATCACGGGGTGGTGCGCATTGTATGGGTGTGTGTTACATTACATTCACTATTAGGAGTGAGAAAAACATCACGGGGTGGTGCGCATTGTATGGGTGTGTGTTACATTACATTCACTAGTAGGATTGAGAAAAACATCACGGGGTGGTGCGCATTGTATGGGTGTGTGTTACATTACATTCACTAGTAGGAGTGAGAAAAACATCACGGGGTGGTGCGCATTGTATGGGTCTGTGTTACATTACATTCACTAGTAGCAGTGAGAAAAACATCATGGGGTGGTGCGCATTGTATGGGTGCGTGTTACATTACATTCACTAGTAGCAGTGAGAAAAACATCATGGGGTGGTGCGCATTGTATGGGTCTGTGTTACATTACATTCACTAGTAGCAGTGAGAAAAACATCATGGGGTGGTGCGCATTGTATGGGTGCGTGTTACATTACATTCACTAGTAGCAGTGAGACAAACATCACGGGGTGGTGCGCATTGTATGGTTGTGTGTTACATTACATTCACTAGTAGGAGTGAGACAAACATCACGGGGTGGTGCGCATTGTATGGGTGTGTGTTACATTACATTCACTAGTAGGAGTGAGAAAAACATCACGGGGTGGTGCGCATTGTATGGGTGTGTGTTACATTACATTCACTAATAGGAGTGAGAAAAACATCACGGGGTGGTGCGCATTGTATGGGTGTGTGTTACATTACATTCACTCGTAGGAGTGAGAAAAACATCACGGGGTGGTGCGCATTGTATGGGTGTGTGTTACATTACTTTCACTACTAAGAGTGAGAAAAACATCACGGAGTGGTGCGCATTGTATGGATGTGTGTTACATTACATTCACTAGTAGCAGTGAGAAAAACATCACGGGGTGGTGCGCATTGTATGTGTGTGTGTTACATTACATTCACTACTAGGAGTGAGAAAAACATCACGGGGTGGTGAGCATTGTATGGGTGTGTGTTACATTACATTCACTAGTAGGATTGAGAAAAACATCACGGGGTGGTGCGCATTGTATGGGTGTGTGTTACATTACATTCACTATTAGGAGTGAGAAAAACATCACGGGGTGGTGCGCATTGTATGGGTGTGTGTTACATTACATTCACTAGTAGGATTGAGAAAAACATCACGGGGTGGTGCGCATTGTATGGGTGTGTGTTACATTACATTCACTATTAGGAGTGAGAAAAACATCACGGGGTGGTGCGCATTGTATGGGTCTGTGTTACATTACATTCACTAGTAGCAGTGAGAAAAACATCATGGGGTGGTGCGCATTGTATGGGTGCGTGTTACATTACATTCACTAGTAGCAGTGAGACAAACATCACGGGGTGGTGCGCATTGTATGGTTGTGTGTTACATTACATTCACTAGTAGGAGTGAGACAAACATCACGGGGTGGTGCGCATTTTATGGGTGTGTGTTACATTACATTCACTAGTAGGAGTTAGAAAAACATCACGGGGTGGTGCGCATTGTATGGGTGTGTGTTACATTGGATTCACTAGTAGGAGTGAGAAAAACATCACGGGGTGGTGCGCATTGTATGGGTGTGTGTTACATTGGATTCACTAGTAGGAGTGAGAAAAACATCACGGGGTGGTGCGCATTCTATGGGTGTGTGTTACATTACATTCACTAGTAGGATTGAGAAAAACATCACGGGGTGGTGCGCATTGTATGGGTGTGTGTTACATTACATTCACTATTAGGAGTGAGAAAAACATCACGGGGTGGTGCGCATTGTATGGGTGTGTGTTACATTACATTCACTAGTAGGAGTGAGAAAAACATCACGGGGTGGTGCGCATTGTATGGGTGTGTGTTACATTACATTCACTATTGGGAGTCAGAAAAACATCACGGGGTGGTGCGCATTGTATGGGTCTGTGTTACATTACATTCACTAGTAGCAGTGAGAAAAACATCATGGGGTGGTGCGCATTGTATGGGTCTGTGTTACATTACATTCACTAGTAGCAGTGAGACAAACATCACGGGGTGGTGCGCATTGTATGGTTGTGTGTTACATTACATTCACTAGTAGGAGTGAGACAAACATAACGGGGTGGTGCGCATTTTATGGGTGTGTGTTACATTACATTCACTAGTAGGAGTTAGAAAAACATCACGGGGTGGTGCGCATTGTATGGGTGTGCGTTACATTAGATTCACTAGTAGGAGTGAGAAAAACATCACGGGGTGGTGCGCATTGTATGGGTGTGTGTTACATTAGATTCACTAGTAGGAGTGAGAAAAACATCACGGGGTGGTGCGCATTGTATGGGTGTGTGTTACATTAGATTCACTAGTAGGAGTGAGAAAAACATCACGGGGTGGTGCGCATTGTATGGGTGTGTGTTACATTACATTCACTAGTAGGAGTGAGAAAAACATCACGGGGTGGTGCGCATTGTATGGGTGTGTGCTACATTACATTCACTAGTAGCAGTGAGAAAAACATCACGGGGTGGTGCGCATTGTATGGGTGTGTGTTACATTACATTCACTAGTAGCAGTGAGAAAAACATCACGGGGTGGTGCGCATTGTATGGGTGTGTGTTACATTACATTCACTAGTAGCAGTGAGAAAAACATCACGGGTTGGTGCGCATTGTATGGGTGTGTGTTACATTGGATTCACTAGTAGGAGTGAGAAAAACATCACGGGGTGGTGCGCATTGTATGGGTGTGTGTTACATTGGATTCACTAGTAGGAGTGAGAAAAACATCACGGGGTGGTGCGCATTGTATGGGTGTGTGTTACATTGGATTCAATAGTAGGAGTTAGAAAAACATCACGGGGTGGTGCGCATTGTATGGGTGTGTGTTACATTGGATTCACTAGTAGGAGTGAGAAAAACATCACGGGGTGGTGCGCATTGTATGAGTGTGTGTTACATTACATTCACTAGTAGGATTGAGAAAAACATCACGGGGTGGTGCGCATTGTATGGGTGTGTGTTACATTACATTCACTAGTAGGAGTGAGAAAAACATCACGGGGTGGTGCGCATTGTATGGGTGTGTGTTACATTAGATTCACTAGTAGCAGTGAGAAAAACATCACGGGGTGGTGCGAATTGTATGGGTGTGTGTTACATTAGAGTCACTAGTAGCAGTGAGAAAAACATCACGGGGTGGTGCGCATTGTATGGGTGTGTGTTACAATACATTCACTAGTAGCAGTGAGAAACACATCACGGGGTGGTGCGCATTGTATGGGTGTGTGTTACATTACATTCACTAGTAGGAGTGAGAAAAACATCACGGGGTGGTGCGCATTGTATGGGTGTGTGTTAAATTAGATTCACTAGTAGCAGTGAGAAAAACATCACGGGGTGGTGCGCATTGTATGGGTGTGTGTTACATTAGATTCACTAGTAGCAGTGAGAAAAACATCACGGGGTGGTGCGCATTGTATGGGTGTGTGTTACATTACATTCACTAGCAGCAGTTAGAAAAACATCACGGGGTGGTGCGCATTGAATGGGTGTGTGTTACATTAGATTCACTAGTAGCCGTGAGAAAAACATCACGGGGTGGTGAGCATTGTATGTGTGTGTGTTACTTTACATTTACTACTAGGAGTTTGAAAAACATCACGGGGTGGTGAGCATTGTATGGGTGTGTGTTACATTACATTCACTAGTAGTAGTGAGAAAAACATCACGGGGTGGTGCGCATTGTATGGGTGTGTGTTACATTAGATTCACTATTAGGAGTGAGAAAAACATCACGGGGTGGTGCGCATTGTATGGGTGTGTGTTATATTACATTCAATAGTAGGAGTGAGAAAAACATCACGGGGTGTTGCGCATTGTATGGGTGTGTGTTACATTACATTCACCAGTAGGATTGAGAAAAACATCACGGGGTGGTGCGCATTGTATGGGTGTGTGTTACATTACATTCACTATTAGGAGTGAGAAAAACATCACGGGGTGGTGCGCATTGTATGGGTGTGTGTTACATTACATTCACTAGTAGGATTGAGAAAAACATCACGGGGTGGTGCGCATTGTATGGGTGTGTGTTACATTACATTCACTAGTAGGAGTGAGAAAAACATCACGGGGTGGTGCGCATTGTATGGGTCTGTGTTACATTACATTCACTAGTAGCAGTGAGAAAAACATCATGGGGTGGTGCGCATTGTATGGGTGCGTGTTACATTACATTCACTAGTAGCAGTGAGAAAAACATCATGTGGTGGTGCGCATTGTATGGGTCTGTGTTACATTACATTCACTAGTAGCAGTGAGAAAAACATCATGGGGTGGTGCGCATTGTATGGGTGCGTGTTACATTACATTCACTAGTAGCAGTGAGACAAACATCACGGGGTGGTGCGCATTGTATGGTTGTGTGTTACATTACATTCACTAGTAGGAGTGAGACAAACATCACGGGGTGGTGCGCATTGTATGGGTGTGTGTTACATTACATTCACTAGTAGGAGTGAGAAAAACATCACGGGGTGGTGCGCATTGTATGGGTGTGTGTTACATTACATTCACTAATAGGAGTGAGAAAAACATCACGGGGTGGTGCGCATTGTATGGGTGTGTGTTACATTACATTCACTCGTAGGAGTGAGAAAAACATCACGGGGTGGTGCGCATTGTATGGGTGTGTGTTACATTACTTTCACTACTAAGAGTGAGAAAAACATCACGGGGTGGTGCGCATTGTATGGATGTGTGTTACATTACATTCACTAGTAGCAGTGAGAAAAACATCACGGGGTGGTGCGCATTGTATGTGTGTGTGTTACATTACATTCACTACTAGGAGTGAGAAAAACATCACGGGGTGGTGAGCATTGTATGGGTGTGTGTTACATTACATTCACTAGTAGGATTGAGAAAAACATCACGGGGTGGTGCACATTGTATGGGTGTGTGTTACATTACATTCACTATTAGGAGTGAGAAAAACATCACGGGGTGGTGCGCATTGTATGGGTGTGTGTTACATTACATTCACTAGTAGGATTGAGAAAAACATCACGGGGTGGTGCGCATTGTATGGGTGTGTGTTACATTACATTCACTATTAGGAGTGAGAAAAACATCACGGGGTGGTGCGCATTGTATGGGTCTGTGTTACATTACATTCACTAGTAGCAGTGAGAAAAACATCATGGGGTGGTGCGCATTGTATGGGTGCGTCTTACATTACATTCACTAGTAGCAGTGAGACAAACATCACGGGGTGGTGCGCATTGTATGGTTGTGTGTTACATTACATTCACTAGTAGGAGTGAGACAAACATCACGGGGTGGTGCGCATTTTATGGGTGTGTGTTACATTACATTCACTAGTAGGAGTTAGAAAAACATCACGGGGTGGTGCGCATTGTATGGGTGTGTGTTACATTACATTCACTAGTAGGAGTGAGAAAAACATCACGGGGTGGTGCGCATTGTATGGGTGTGTGTTACATTAGATTCACTAGTAGGAGTGAGAAAAACATCACGGGGTGGTGCGCATTGTATGGGTGTGTGTTACATTGGATTCACTAGTAGGAGTGAGAAAAACATCACGGGGTGGTGCGCATTGTATGGGTGTGTGTTACATTGGATTCACTAGTAGGAGTGAGAAAAACATCACGGGGTGCTGCGCATTGTATGGGTGTGTGTTACATTAGATTCACTAGTAGGAGTGAGAAAAACATCACGGGGTGGTGCGCATTGTATGGGTGTGTGTTACATTACATTCACTAGTAGGAGTGAGAAAAACATCACGGGGTGGTGCGCATTGTATGGGTGTGTGTTACATTACATTCACTAGTAGGAGTGAGAAAAACATCACGGGGTGGTGCGCATTGTATGGGTGTGTGTTACATTACATTCACTAGTAGCAGTGAGAAAAACATCACGGGGTGGTGCGCATTGTATGGTTGTGTGTTACATTACATTCACTAGTAGCAGTGAGAAAAACATCACGGGGTGGTGCGCATTGTATGGGTGTGTGTTACATTATATTCACTAGTAGCAGTGAGAAAAACATCACGGGGTGGTGCGCATTGTATGGGTGTGTGTTACATTGGATTCACTAGTAGGAGTGAGAAAAACATCACGGGGTGGTGCGCATTGTATGGGTGTGTGTTACATTGGATTCACTAGTAGGAGTGAGAAAAACATCACGGGGTGGTGCGCATTGTATGGGTGTGTGTTACATTGGATTCACTAGTAGGAGTGAGAAAAACATCACGGGGTGGTGCGCATTGTATGGGTGTGTGGTACATTACATTCACTAGTAGGATTGAGAAAAACATCACGGGGTGGTGCGCATTGTATGGGTGTGTGTTACATTACATTCACTAGTAGGAGTGAGAAAAACATCACGGGGTGGTGCGCATTGTATGGGTGTGTGTTACATTAGATTCACTAGTAGCAGTGAGAAAAACATCACGGGGTGGTGCGCATTGTATGGGTGTGTGTTACATTACATTCACTAGTAGCAGTGAGAAAAACATCACGGGGTGGTGCGCATTGTATGTGTCTGTGTTACAATACATTCACTAGTAGGATTGAGAAACACATCACTGGGTGGTGCGCATTGTATGGGTGTGTGTTACATTACATTCACTAGTAGGAGTGAGAAAAACATCACGGGGTGGTGCGCATTGTATGGGTGTGTGTTACATTACATTCACTAGTAGGAGTGAGAAAAACATCACGGGGTGGTGCGCATTGTATGGGTGTGTGTTACATTACATTCACTAGTAGGAGTGAGAAAAACATCACGGGGTGGTGCGCATTGTATGGGTGTGTGTTACATTACATTCACTAGTAGGAGTGAGAAAAACATCACGGTGTGGTGCGCATTGTATGGGTGTGTGTTACATTACATTCACTAGTAGGATTGAGAAAAACATCACTGGGTGGTGCGCATTGTATGGGTGTGTGTTATATTACGTACACTAGTAGGAGTGAGAAAAACATCACGGGGTGGTGCGCATTGTATGGGTGTGTGTTACATTACATTCACTAGTAGCAGTGAGAAAAACATCACGGGGTGGTGCGCATTGTATGGGTGTGTGTTACATTACATTCACTAGTAGCAGTGAGAAAAACATCACGGGGTGGTGCGCATTGTATGGGTGTGTTTTACATTACATTCACTAGTAGCAGTGAGAAAAACATCACGGGGTGGTGCGCATTGTATGGGTGTGTGTTACATTACATTCACTAGTAGCAGTGAGAAAAACAACACGGGGTGGTGCGCATTGTATGGGTGTGTGTTACATTAGATTCACTAGTAGCAGTTAGAAAAACATCACGGGGTGGTGCGCATTGTATGGGTGTGTGTTACATTAGATTCACTAGTAGCAGTGAGAAAAACATCACGGGGTGGTGCGCATTGTATGGGTGTGTGTTACATTAGATTCACTAGTAGGAGTGAGAAAAACATCACGGGGTGGTGCGCATTGTATGGGTGTGTGTTACATTACATTCACTAGTAGGAGTGAGAAAAACATCACGGGGTGGTGCGCATTGTATGGGTGTGTGTTATATTACATTCACTAGTAGGAGTGAGAAAAACATCACTGGGTGGTGCGCATTGTATGGGTGTGTGTTACATTACATTCACTAATAGCAGTTAGAAAAACATCACGGGGTGGTGCGCATTGTATGGGTGTGTGTTACATTAGATTCACTAGTAGCAGTGAGAGAAACATCACGGGGTGGTGCGCATTGTATGTGTGTGTGTTACTTTACATTTACTACTAGGAGTTTGAAAAACATCACGGGGTGGTGAGCATTGTATGGGTGTGTGTTACATTACATTCACTAGTAGGAGTGAGAAAAACATCACGGGGTGGTGCGCATTGTATGGGTGTGTGTTACATTACATTCACTAGTAGGAGTGAGAAAAACATCACGGGGTGGTGCGCATTGTATGGGTGTGTGTTATATTACATTCACTAGTAGGAGTGAGAAAAACATCACGGGGTGGTGCGCATTGTATGGGTGTGTGTTACATTACATTCACTAGTAGGATTGAGAAAAACATCACGGGGTGGTGCGCATTTCATGGGTGTGTGTTACATTACATTCACTATTAGGAGTGAGAAAATCATCACGGGGTGGTGCGCATTGTATGGGTGTGTGTTACATTACATTCACTAGTAGGATTGAGAAAAACATCACGGGGTGGTGCGCATTGTATGGGTGTGTGTTACATTACATTCACTAGTAGCAGTGAGAAAAACATCATGGGGTGGTGCGCAATTTATGGGTGCGTGTTACATTACATTCACTAGTAGCAGTGAGACAAACATCACGGGGTGGTGCGCATTGTATGGTTGTGTGTTACATTACATTCACTAGTAGGAGTGAGACAAACATCACGGGGTGGTGCGCATTGTATGGGTGTGTGTTACATTACATTCACTAGTAGGAGTGAGAAAAACATCACGGGGTGGTGCGCATTGTATGGGTGTGTGTTACATTACATTCACTAATAGGAGTGAGAAAAACATCACGGGGTGGTGCGCATTGTATGGGTGTGTGTTACATTACATTCACTAGTAGGAGTGAGAAAAACATCACGGGGTGGTGCGCATTTTATGGGTGTGTGTTACATTACTTTCACTACTAAGAGTGAGAAAAACATCACGGGGTGGTGCGTATTGTATGGATATGTGTTACATTACATTCACTAGTAGCAGTGAGAAAAACATCACGGGGTGGTGCGCATTGTATGTGTGTGTGTTACATTACATTCACTACTAGGAGTGAGAAAAACATCACGTGGTGGTGAGCATTGTATGGGTGTGTGTTACATTACATTCACTAGTAGGAGTGAGAAAAACATCACGGGGTGGTGCGCATCGTATGGGTGTGTGTTACATTAGATTCACTAGTAGGAGTGAGAAAAACATCACGGGGTGGTGCGCATTGTATGGGTGTGTGTTACATTACATTCACTAGTAGGAGTGAGAAAAACATCACGGGGTGGTGCGCATTGTATGGGTGTGTGTTACATTAGATTCACTAGTAGGAGTGAGAAAAACATCACGGGGTGGTGCGAATTGTATGGGTGTGTGTTACATTACATTCACTAGTAGGAGTGAGACAAACATCACGGGGTGGTGCGCATTGTATGGGTGTGTGTTACATTAGATTCACTAGTAGGAGTGAGAAAAACATCACGGGGTGGTGCGCATTGTATGGGTGTGTGTTACATTACATTCACTAGTAGAAGTGAGAAAAACATCACGGGGTGGTGCGCATTGTATGGGTGTGTGTTACATTACATTCACTAGTAGCAGTGAGAAAAACATCATGGGGTGGTGCGCATTGTATGGGTGTGTGTTACATTACATTCACTAGTAGGAGTGAGAAAAACATCACGGGGTGGTGCGCATAGTATGGGTGTGTGTTACATTACATTCACTACTAAGAGTGAGAAAAACATCACGGGGTGGTGCGCATTGTATGAGTGTGTGTTACATTATATTCATTAGTAGCAGTGAGAAAAACATCACGGGGTGGTGCGCATTGTATGTGTGTGTGTTACTTTAAATTTACTACTAGGAGTTTGAAAAACATCACGGGGTGGTGCGTATTGTATGGGTGTGTGTTACATTACATTCACTAGTAGGATTGAGAAAAACATCACGGGGTGGTGCGCATTGTATGGGTGTGTGTTACATTACATTCACTATTAGGAGTGAGAAAAACATCACGGGGTGGTGCGCATTGTATGGGTGTGTGTTACATTACATTCACTAGTAGGAGTGAGAAAAACATCACGGTGTGGTGCGCATTGTATGGGTGTGTGTTACATTACATTCACTATTGGGAGTGAGAAAAACATCACGGGGTGGTGCGCATTGTATGGGTCTGTGTTACATTACATTCACTAGTAGCAGTGAGAAAAACATCATGGGGTGGTGCGCATTGTATGGGTGCGTGTTATATTACATTCACTAGTAGCAGTGAGAAAAACATCATGGGGTGGTGCGCATTGTATGGGTCTGTGTTACATTACATTTACTAGTAGCAGTGAGACAAACATCACGGGGTGGTGCGCATTGTATGGTTGTGTGTTACATTACATTCACTAGTAGGAGTGAGACAAACATCACGGGGTGGTGCGCATTTTATGGGTGTGTGTTACATTACATTCACTAGTAGGAGTTAGAAAAACATCACGGGGTGGTGCGCATTGTATGGGTGTGTGTTACATTACATTCACTAGTAGGAGTGAAAAAAATATCACGGGGTGGTGCGCATTGTATGGGTGTGTGTTACATTACATTCACTAGTAGGAGTGAGAAAAACATCACGGGGTGGTGCGCATTGTATGGGTGTGTGTTACATTAGATTCACTAGTAGGAGTGAGAAAAACATCACGGGGTGGTGCGCATTGTATGGGTGTGTGTTACATTACATTCACTAGTAGGAGTGAGAAAAACATCACGGGGTGGTGCGCATTGTATGGGTGTGTGTTACATTACATTCACTAGTAGGAGTGAGAAAAACATCACGGGGTGGTGCGCATTGTATGGGTGTGTGTTACATTAGATTCACTAGTAGGAGTGAGAAAAACATCACGGGGTGGTGCGCATTGTATGGGTGTGTGTTACATTAGATTCACTAGTAGGAGTGAGAAAAACATCACGGGGTGGTGCGCATTGTATGGGTGTGTGTTACATTGGATTCACTAGTAGGAGTGAGAAAAACATCACGGGGTGGTGCGCATTGTATGGGTGTGTGTTACATTGGATTCACTAGTAGGAGTGAGAAAAACATCACGGTGTGGTGCGCATTGTATGGGTGTGTGTTACATTGGATTCACTAGTAGGAGTGAGAAAATCATCACGGGGTGTTGCGCATTGTATGGGTGTGTGTTACATTACATTCACTAGTAGGATTGAGAAAAACATCACGGGGTGGTGCGCATTGTATGGGTGTGTGTTACATTACATTCACTAGTAGGAGTGAGAAAAACATCACGGGGTGGTGCGCATTGTATGGGTGTGTGTTACATTAGATTCACTAGTAGCAGTGAGAAAAACATCACGGGGTGGTGCGAATTGTATGGGTGTGTGTTACATTACATTCACTAGTAGGAGTGAGAAAAACATCACGGGGTCGTGCGCATTGTATGGGTGTGTGTTACATTAGATTCACTAGTAGCAGTGAGAAAAACATCACGGGGTGGTGCGTATTGTATGGGTGTGTGTTACATTAGATTCACTAGTAGCAGTGAGAAAAACATCACGGGGTGGTGCGCATTGTATGGGTGTGTGTTACATTGGATTCACTAGTAGGAGTGAGAAAAACATCACGGGGTGGTGCGCATTGTATGGGTGTGTGTTACATTGGATTCACTAGTAGGAGTGAGAAAAACATCACGGGGTGGTGCGCATTGTATGGGTGTGTGTTACATTGGATTCACTAGTAGGAGTGAGAAAAACATCACGGGGTGGTGCGCATTGTATGGGTGTGTGTTACATTACATTCACTAGTACGATTGAGAAAAACATCACGGGGTGGTGCGCATTGTATGGGTGTGTGTTACATTACATTCACTATTAGGAGTGAGAAAAACATCACGGGGTGGTGCGCATTGTATTGGTGTGTGTTATATTACATTCACTATTGGGAGTGAGAAAAACATCACGGGGTGGTGCGCATTGTATGGGTGTGTGTTACATTACATTCAATAGTAGCAGTGAGAAAAACATCACGGGGTGGTGCGCATTGTATGGGTCTGTGTTACATTACATTCACTAGTAGCAGTGAGAAAAACATCACGGGTTGGTGCGCATTGTATGGGTGTGTGTTACATTGGATTCACTAGTAGGAGTGAGAAAAACATCACGGGGTGGTGCGCATTGTATGGGTGTGTGTTACATTGGATTCACTAGTAGGAGTGAGAAAAACATCACGGGGTGGTGCGCATCGTATGGGTGTGTGTTACATTGGATTCACTAGTAGGAGTGAGAAAAACATCACGGGGTGGTGCGCATCGTATGGGTGTGTGTTACATTGGATTCACTATTAGGAGTGAGAAAAACATCACGGGGTGGTGCGCATTGTATGGGTGTGTGGTACATTGGATTCACTAGTAGGAGTGAGAAAAACATCACGGGGTGGTGCGCATTGTATGGGTGTGTGTTACATTGGATTCACTAGTAGGAGTGAGAAAAACATCACGGGGTGGTGCGCATTGTATGGGTGTGTGTTACATTACATTCACTAGTAGGATTGAGAAAAACATCACGGGGTGGTGCGCATTGTATGGGTGTGTGTTACATTACATTCACTAGTAGGAGTGAGAAAAACATCACGGGGTGGTGCGCATTGTATGGGTGTGTGTTACATTAGATTCACTAGTAGCAGTGAGAAAAACATCACGGGGTGGTGCGCATTTTATGGGTGTGTGTTACATTACATTCACTAGTAGGAGTTAGAAAAACATCACGGGGTGGTGCGCATTGTATGGGTGTGTGTTACATTACATTCACTAGTAGGAGTGAGAAAAACATCACGGGGTGGTGCGCATTGTATGGGTGTGTGTTACATTAGATTCACTAGTAGGAGTGAGAAAAACATCACGGGGTGGTGCGCATTGTATGGGTGTGTGTTACATTAGATTCACTAGTAGGAGTGAGAAAAACATCACGGGGTGGTGCGCATTGTATGGGTGTGTGTTACATTACATTCACTAGTAGGGGTGAGAAAAACATCACGGGGTGGTGCCCATTGTATGGGTGTGTGTTACATTACATACACTAGTAGGAGTGAGAAAAACATCACGGGGTGGTGCGCATTGTATGGGTGTGTGTTACATTACATTCACTAGTAGGAGTGAGAAAAACATCACGGGGTGGTGCGCATTTTATGGGTGTGTGTTACATTACTTTCACTACTAAGAGTGAGAAAAACATCACGGGGTGGTGCGTATTGTATGGATATGTGTTACATTACATTCACTAGTAGCAGTGAGAAAAACATCACGGGGTGGTGCGCATTGTATGTGTGTGTGTTACATTACATTCACTACTAGGAGTGAGAAAAACATCACGTGGTGGTGAGCATTGTATGGGTGTGTGTTACATTACATTCACTAGTAGGAGTGAGAAAAACATCACGGGGTGGTGCGCATCGTATGGGTGTGTGTTACATTAGATTCACTAGTAGGAGTGAGAAAAACATCACGGGGTGGTGCGCATTGTATGGGTGTGTGTTACATTACATTCACTAGTAGGAGTGAGAAAAACATCACGGGGTGGTGCGCATTGTATGGGTGTGTGTTACATTAGATTCACTAGTAGGAGTGAGAAAAACATCACGGGGTGGTGCGAATTGTATGGGTGTGTGTTACATTACATTCACTAGTAGGAGTGAGACAAACATCACGGGGTGGTGCGCATTGTATGGGTGTGTGTTACATTAGATTCACTAGTAGGAGTGAGAAAAACATCACGGGGTGGTGCGCATTGTATGGGTGTGTGTTACATTACATTCACTAGTAGAAGTGAGAAAAACATCACGGGGTGGTGCGCATTGTATGGGTGTGTGTTACATTACATTCACTAGTAGCAGTGAGAAAAACATCATGGGGTGGTGCGCATTGTATGGGTGTGTGTTACATTACATTCACTAGTAGGAGTGAGAAAAACATCACGGGGTGGTGCGCATAGTATGGGTGTGTGTTACATTACATTCACTACTAAGAGTGAGAAAAACATCACGGGGTGGTGCGCATTGTATGAGTGTGTGTTACATTATATTCATTAGTAGCAGTGAGAAAAACATCACGGGGTGGTGCGCATTGTATGTGTGTGTGTTACTTTAAATTTACTACTAGGAGTTTGAAAAACATCACGGGGTGGTGCGTATTGTATGGGTGTGTGTTACATTACATTCACTAGTAGGATTGAGAAAAACATCACGGGGTGGTGCGCATTGTATGGGTGTGTGTTACATTACATTCACTATTAGGAGTGAGAAAAACATCACGGGGTGGTGCGCATTGTATGGGTGTGTGTTACATTACATTCACTAGTAGGAGTGAGAAAAACATCACGGTGTGGTGCGCATTGTATGGGTGTGTGTTACATTACATTCACTATTGGGAGTGAGAAAAACATCACGGGGTGGTGCGCATTGTATGGGTCTGTGTTACATTACATTCACTAGTAGCAGTGAGAAAAACATCATGGGGTGGTGCGCATTGTATGGGTGCGTGTTATATTACATTCACTAGTAGCAGTGAGAAAAACATCATGGGGTGGTGCGCATTGTATGGGTCTGTGTTACATTACATTTACTAGTAGCAGTGAGACAAACATCACGGGGTGGTGCGCATTGTATGGTTGTGTGTTACATTACATTCACTAGTAGGAGTGAGACAAACATCACGGGGTGGTGCGCATTTTATGGGTGTGTGTTACATTACATTCACTAGTAGGAGTTAGAAAAACATCACGGGGTGGTGCGCATTGTATGGGTGTGTGTTACATTACATTCACTAGTAGGAGTGAAAAAAATATCACGGGGTGGTGCGCATTGTATGGGTGTGTGTTACATTACATTCACTAGTAGGAGTGAGAAAAACATCACGGGGTGGTGCGCATTGTATGGGTGTGTGTTACATTAGATTCACTAGTAGGAGTGAGAAAAACATCACGGGGTGGTGCGCATTGTATGGGTGTGTGTTACATTACATTCACTAGTAGGAGTGAGAAAAACATCACGGGGTGGTGCGCATTGTATGGGTGTGTGTTACATTACATTCACTAGTAGGAGTGAGAAAAACATCACGGGGTGGTGCGCATTGTATGGGTGTGTGTTACATTAGATTCACTAGTAGGAGTGAGAAAAACATCACGGGGTGGTGCGCATTGTATGGCTGTGTGTTACATTAGATTCACTAGTAGGAGTGAGAAAAACATCACGGGGTGGTGCGCATTGTAGGGGTGTGTGTTACATTGGATTCACTAGTAGGAGTGAGAAAAACATCACGGGGTGGTGCGCATTGTATGGGTGTGTGTTACATTGGATTCACTAGTAGGAGTGAGAAAAACATCACGGTGTGGTGCGCATTGTATGGGTGTGTGTTACATTGGATTCACTAGTAGGAGTGAGAAAATCATCACGGGGTGTTGCGCATTGTATGGGTGTGTGTTACATTACATTCACTAGTAGGATTGAGAAAAACATCACGGGGTGGTGCGCATTGTATGGGTGTGTGTTACATTACATTCACTAGTAGGAGTGAGAAAAACATCACGGGGTGGTGCGCATTGTATGGGTGTGTGTTACATTAGATTCACTAGTAGCAGTGAGAAAAACATCACGGGGTGGTGCGAATTGTATGGGTGTGTGTTACATTACATTCACTAGTAGGAGTGAGAAAAACATCACGGGGTCGTGCGCATTGTATGGGTGTGTGTTACATTAGATTCACTAGTAGCAGTGAGAAAAACATCACGGGGTGGTGCGTATTGTATGGGTGTGTGTTACATTAGATTCACTAGTAGCAGTGAGAAAAACATCACGGGGTGGTGCGCATTGTATGGGTGTGTGTTACATTGGATTCACTAGTAGGAGTGAGAAAAACATCACGGGGTGGTGCGCATTGTATGGGTGTGTGTTACATTGGATTCACTAGTAGGAGTGAGAAAAACATCACGGGGTGGTGCGCATTGTATGGGTGTGTGTTACATTGGATTCACTAGTAGGAGTGAGAAAAACATCACGGGGTGGTGCGCATTGTATGGGTGTGTGTTACATTACATTCACTAGTACGATTGAGAAAAACATCACGGGGTGGTGCGCATTGTATGGGTGTGTGTTACATTACATTCACTATTAGGAGTGAGAAAAACATCACGGGGTGGTGCGCATTGTATTGGTGTGTGTTATATTACATTCACTATTGGGAGTGAGAAAAACATCACGGGGTGGTGCGCATTGTATGGGTGTGTGTTACATTACATTCAATAGTAGCAGTGAGAAAAACATCACGGGGTGGTGCGCATTGTATGGGTCTGTGTTACATTACATTCACTAGTAGCAGTGAGAAAAACATCACGGGTTGGTGCGCATTGTATGGGTGTGTGTTACATTGGATTCACTAGTAGGAGTGAGAAAAACATCACGGGGTGGTGCGCATTGTATGGGTGTGTGTTACATTGGATTCACTAGTAGGAGTGAGAAAAACATCACGGGGTGGTGCGCATCGTATGGGTGTGTGTTACATTGGATTCACTAGTAGGAGTGAGAAAAACATCACGGGGTGGTGCGCATCGTATGGGTGTGTGTTACATTGGATTCACTATTAGGAGTGAGAAAAACATCACGGGGTGGTGCGCATTGTATGGGTGTGTGGTACATTGGATTCACTAGTAGGAGTGAGAAAAACATCACGGGGTGGTGCGCATTGTATGGGTGTGTGTTACATTGGATTCACTAGTAGGAGTGAGAAAAACATCACGGGGTGGTGCGCATTGTATGGGTGTGTGTTACATTACATTCACTAGTAGGATTGAGAAAAACATCACGGGGTGGTGCGCATTGTATGGGTGTGTGTTACATTACATTCACTAGTAGGAGTGAGAAAAACATCACGGGGTGGTGCGCATTGTATGGGTGTGTGTTACATTAGATTCACTAGTAGCAGTGAGAAAAACATCACGGGGTGGTGCGCATTTTATGGGTGTGTGTTACATTACATTCACTAGTAGGAGTTAGAAAAACATCACGGGGTGGTGCGCATTGTATGGGTGTGTGTTACATTACATTCACTAGTAGGAGTGAGAAAAACATCACGGGGTGGTGCGCATTGTATGGGTGTGTGTTACATTAGATTCACTAGTAGGAGTGAGAAAAACATCACGGGGTGGTGCGCATTGTATGGGTGTGTGTTACATTAGATTCACTAGTAGGAGTGAGAAAAACATCACGGGGTGGTGCGCATTGTATGGGTGTGTGTTACATTACATTCACTAGTAGGGGTGAGAAAAACATCACGGGGTGGTGCCCATTGTATGGGTGTGTGTTACATTACATACACTAGTAGGAGTGAGAAAAACATCACGGGGTGGTGCGCATTGTATGGGTGTGTGTTACATTACATTCACTAGTAGCAGTGAAAAAAACATCACGGGGTGGTGCGCATTGTATGTGTGTGTGTTACATTACATTCACTACTAGGAGTGAGAAAAACATCACGTGGTGGTGAGCATTGTATGGGTGTGTGTTACATTACATTCACTAGTAGGAGTGAGAAAAACATCACGGGGTGGTGCGCATCGTATGGGTGTGTGTTACATTAGATTCACTAGTAGGAGTGAGAAAAACATCACGGGGTGGTGCGCATTGTATGGGTGTGTGTTACATTACATTCACTAGTAGGAGTGAGAAAAACATCACGGGGTGGTGCGCATTGTATGGGTGTGTGTTACATTAGATTCACTAGTAGGAGTGAGAAAAACATCACGGGGTGGTGCGAATTGTATGGGTGTGTGTTACATTACATTCACTAGTAGGAGTGAGACAAACATCACGGGGTGGTGCGCATTGTATGGGTGTGTGTTACATTAGATTCACTAGTAGGAGTGAGAAAAACATCACGGGGTGGTGCGCATTGTATGGGTGTGTGTTACATTACATTCACTAGTAGCAGTGAGAAAAACATCACGGGGTGGTGCGCATTGTATGGGTGTGTGTTACATTACATTCACTAGTAGCAGTGAGAAAAACATCATGGGGTGGTGCGCATTGTATGGGTGTGTGTTACATTACATTCACTAGTAGGAGTGAGAAAAACATCATGGGGTGGTGCGCATAGTATGGGTGTGTGTTACATTACATTCACTACTAAGAGTGACAAAAACATCACGGGGTGGTGCGCATTGTATGAGTGTGTGTTACATTATATTCATTAGTAGCAGTGAGAAAAACATCACGGGGTGGTGCGCATTGTATGTGTGTGTGTTACTTTAAATTTACTACTAGGAGTTTGAAAAACATCACGGGGTGGTGCGTATTGTATGGGTGTGTGTTACATTACATTCACTAGTAGGATTGAGAAAAACATCACGGGGTGGTGCGCATTGTATGGGTGTGTGTTACATTACATTCACTATTAGGAGTGAGAAAAACATCACGGGGTGGTGCGCATTGTATGGGTGTGTGTTACATTACATTCACTAGTAGGAGTGAGAAAAACATCACGGTGTGGTGCGCATTGTATGGGTGTGTGTTACATTACATTCACTATTGGGAGTGAGAAAAACATCACGGGGTGGTGCGCATTGTATGGGTCTGTGTTACATTACATTCACTAGTAGCAGTGAGAAAAACATCATGGGGTGGTGCGCATTGTATGGGTGCGTGTTATATTACATTTACTAGTAGCAGTGAGAAAAACATCATGGGGTGGTGCGCATTGTATGGGTCTGTGTTACATTACATTTACTAGTAGCAGTGAGACAAACATCACGGGGTGGTGCGCATTGTATGGTTGTGTGTTACATTACATTCACTAGTAGGAGTGAGACAAACATCACGGGGTGGTGCGCATTTTATGGGTGTGTGTTACATTACATTCACTAGTAGGAGTTAGAAAAACATCACGGGGTGGTGCGCATTGTATGGGTGTGTGTTACATTACATTCACTAGTAGGAGTGAAAAAAATATCACGGGGTGGTGCGCATTGTATGGGTGTGTGTTACATTACATTCACTAGTAGGAGTGAGGAAAACATCACGGGGTGGTGCGCATTGTATGGGTGTGTGTTACATTAGATTCACTAGTAGGAGTGAGAAAAACATCACGGGGTGGTGCGCATTGTATGGGTGTGTGTTACATTACATTCACTAGTAGGAGTGAGAAAAACATCACGGGGTGGTGCGCATTGTATGGGTGTGTGTTACATTACATTCACTAGTAGGAGTGAGAAAAACATCACGGGGTGGTGCGCATTGTATGGGTGTGTGTTACATTAGATTCACTAGTAGGAGTGAGAAAAACATCACGGGGTGGTGCGCATTGTATGGGTGTGTGTTACATTAGATTCACTAGTAGGAGTGAGAAAAACATCACGGGGTGGTGCGCATTGTATGGGTGTGTGTTACATTGGATTCACTAGTAGGAGTGAGAAAAACATCACGGGGTGGTGCGCATTGTATGGGTGTGTGTTACATTGGATTCACTAGTAGGAGTGAGAAAAACATCACGGGGTGGTGCGCATTGTATGGGTGTGTGTTACATTGGATTCACTAGTAGGAGTGAGAAAAACATCACGGGGTGTTGCCCATTGTATGGGTGTGTGTTACATTACATTCACTAGTAGGATTGAGAAAAACATCACGGGGTGGTGCGCATTGTATGGGTGTGTGTTACATTACATTCACTAGTAGGAGTGAGAAAAACATCACGGGGTGGTGCGCATTGTATGGGTGTGTGTTACATTAGATTCACTAGTAGCAGTGAGAAAAACATCACGGGGTGGTGCGAATTGTATGGGTGTGTGTTACATTACATTCACTAGTAGGAGTGAGAAAAACATCACGGGGTGGTGCGCATTGTATGGGTGTGTGTTACATTAGATTCACTAGTGGGAGTGAGAAAAACATCACGGGGTGGTGCGCATTGTATGGGTGTGTGTTACATTAGATTCACTAATAGGAGTGAGAAAAACATCACGGGGTGGTGCGCATTGTATGGGTGTGTGTTACATTACATTCACTAGTAGGAGTGAGAAAAACATCACGGGGTGGTGCCCATTGTATGGGTGTGTGTTACATTACATACACTAGTAGGAGTGAGAAAAACATCACGGGGTGGTGCGCATTGTATGGGTGTGTGTTACATTACATTCACTAGTAGCAGTGAGAAAAACATCACGGGGTGGTGCGCATTGTATGTGTGTGTGTTACATTACATTCACTACTAGGAGTGAGAAAAACATCACGTGGTGGTGAGCATTGTATGGGTGTGTGTTACATTACATTCACTAGTAGGAGTGAGAAAAACATCACGGGGTGGTGCGCATCGTATGGGTGTGTGTTACATTAGATTCACTAGTAGGAGTGAGAAAAACATCACGGGGTGGTGCGCATTGTATGGGTGTGTGTTACATTACATTCACTAGTAGGAGTGAGAAAAACATCACGGGGTGGTGCGCATTGTATGGGTGTGTGTTACATTAGATTCACTAGTAGGAGTGAGAAAAACATCACGGGGTGGTGCGAATTGTATGGGTGTGTGTTACATTACATTCACTAGTAGGAGTGAGACAAACATCACGGGGTGGTGCGCATTGTATGGGTGTGTGTTACATTAGATTCACTAGTAGGAGTGAGAAAAACATCACGGGGTGGTGCGCATTGTATGGGTGTGTGTTACATTACATTCACTAGTAGCAGTGAGAAAAACATCACGGGGTGGTGCGCATTGTATGGGTGTGTGTTACATTACATTCACTAGTAGCAGTGAGAAAAACATCATGGGGTGGTGCGCATTGTATGGGTGTGTGTTACATTACATTCACTAGTAGGAGTGAGAAAAACATCACGGGGTGGTGCGCATAGTATGGGTGTGTGTTACATTACATTCACTACTAAGAGTGACAAAAACATCACGGGGTGGTGCGCATTGTATGAGTGTGTGTTACATTATATTCATTAGTAGCAGTGAGAAAAACATCACGGGGTGCTGCGCATTGTATGTGTGTGTGTTACTTTAAATTTACTACTAGGAGTTTGAAAAACATCACGGGGTGGTGCGTATTGTATGGGTGTGTGTTACATTACATTCACTAGTAGGATTGAGAAAAACATCACGGGGTGGTGCGCATTGTATGGGTGTGTGTTACATTACATTCACTATTAGGAGTGAGAAAAACATCACGGGGTGGTGCGCATTGTATGGGTGTGTGTTACATTACATTCACTAGTAGGAGTGAGAAAAACATCACGGTGTGGTGCGCATTGTATGGGTGTGTGTTACATTACATTCACTATTGGGAGTGAGAAAAACATCACGGGGTGGTGCGCATTGTATGGGTCTGTGTTAGATTACATTCACTAGTAGCAGTGAGAAAAACATCATGGGGTGGTGCGCATTGTATGGGTGCGTGTTATATTACATTCACTAGTAGCAGTGAGAAAAACATCATGGGGTGGTGCGCATTGTATGGGTCTGTGTTACATTACATTTACTAGTAGCAGTGAGACAAACATCACGGGGTGGTGCGCATTGTATGGTTGTGTGTTACATTACATTCACTAGTAGGAGTGAGACAAACATCACGGGGTGGTGCGCATTTTATGGGTGTGTGTTACATTACATTCACTAGTAGGAGTTAGAAAAACATCACGGGGTGGAGCGCATTGTATGGGTGTGTGTTACATTACATTCACTAGTAGGAGTGAAAAAAATATCACGGGGTGGTGCGCATTGTATGGGTGTGTGTTACATTACATTCACTAGTAGGAGTGAGAAAAACATCACGGGGTGGTGCGCATTGTATGGGTGTGTGTTACATTAGATTCACTAGTAGGAGTGAGAAAAACATCACGGGGTGGTGCGCATTGTATGGGTGTGTGTTACATTACATTCACTAGTAGGAGTGAGAAAAACATCACGGGGTGGTGCGCATTGTATGGGTGTGTGTTACATTACATTCACTAGTAGGAGTGAGAAAAACATCACGGGGTGGTGCGCATTGTATGGGTGTGTGTTACATTAGATTCACTAGTAGGAGTGAGAAAAACATCACGGGGTGGTGCGCATTGTATGGGTGTGTGTTACATTAGATTCACTAGTAGGAGTGAAAAAAACATCACGGGGTGGTGCGCATTGTATGGGTGTGTGTTACATTGGATTCACTAGTAGGAGTGAGAAAAACATCACGGGGTGGTGCGCATTGTATGGGTGTGTGTTACATTGGATTCACTAGTAGGAGTGAGAAAAACATCACGGGGTGGTGCGCATTGTATGGGTGTGTGTTACATTGGATTCACTAGTAGGAGTGAGAAAAACATCACGGGGTGTTGCGCATTGTATGGGTGTGTGTTACATTACATTCACTAGTAGGATTGAGAAAAACATCACGGGGTGGTGCGCATTGTATGGGTGTGTGTTACATTACATTCACTAGTAGGAGTGAGAAAAACATCACGGGGTGGTGCGCATTGTATGGGTGTGTGTTACATTAGATTCACTAGTAGCAGTGAGAAAAACATCACGGGGTGGTGCGAATTGTATGGGTGTGTGTTACATTACATTCACTAGTAGGAGTGAGAAAAACATCACGGGGTGGTGCGCATTGTATGGGTGTGTGTTACATTGGATTCACTAGTAGGAGTGAGAAAAACATCACGGGGTGGTGCGCATTGTATGGGTGTGTGTTACATTGGATTCAATAGTAGGAGTGAGAAAAACATCACGGGGTGGTGCGCATTGTATGGGTGTGTGTTACATTACATTCACTAGTACGATTGAGAAAAACATCACGGGGTGGTGCGCATTGTATGGGTGTGTGTTACATTACATTCACTAGTACGATTGAGAAAAACATCACGGGGTGGTGCGCATTGTATGGGTGTGTGTTACATTACATTCACTATTAGGAGTGAGAAAAACATCACGGGGTGGTGCGCATTGTATGGGTGTGTGTTATATTACATTCACTATTGGGAGTGAGAAAAACATCACGGGGTGGTGCGCATTGTATGGGTGTGTGTTACATTACATTCAATAGTAGCAGTGAGAAAAACATCACGGGGTGGTGCGCATTGTATGGGTCTGTGTTACATTACATTCACTAGTAGCAGTGAGAAAAACATCACGGGTTGGTGCGCATTGTATGGGTGTGTGTTACATTGGATTCACTAGTAGGAGTGAGAAAAACATCACGGGGTGGTGCGCATTGTATGGGTGTGTGTTACATTGGATTCACTAGTAGGAGTGAGAAAAACATCACGGGGTGGTGCGCATCGTATGGGTGTGTGTTACATTGGATTCACTAGTAGGAGTGAGAAAAACATCACGGGGTGGTGCGCATCGTATGGGTGTGTGTTACATTGGATTCACTATTAGGAGTGAGAAAAACATCACGGGGTGGTGCGCATTGTATGGGTGTGTGGTACATTGGATTCAATAGTAGGAGTGAGAAAAACATCACGGGGTGGTGCGCATTGTATGGGTGTGTGTTACATTGGATTCACTAGTAGGAGTGAGAAAAACATCACGGGGTGGTGCGCATTGTATGGGTGTGTGTTACATTACATTCACTAGTAGGATTGAGAAAAACATCACGGGGTGGTGCGCATTGTATGGGTGTGTGTTACATTACATTCACTAGTAGGAGTGAGAAAAACATCACGGGGTGGTGCGCATTGTATGGGTGTGTGTTACATTAGAATCACTAGTAGCAGTGAGAAAAACATCACGGGGTGGTGCGCATTTTATGGGTGTGTGTTACATTACATTCACTAGTAGGAGTTAGAAAAACATCACGGGGTGGTGCGCATTGTATGGGTGTGTGTTACATTACATTCACTAGTAGGAGTGAGAAAAACATCACGGGGTGGTGCGCATTGTATGGGTGTGTGTTACATTAGATTCACTAGTGGGAGTGAGAAAAACATCACGGGGTGGTGCGCATTGTATGGGTGTGTGTTACATTAGATTCACTAGTAGGAGTGAGAAAAACATCACGGGGTGGTGCGCATTGTATGGGTGTGTGTTACATTACATTCACTAGTAGGAGTGAGAAAAACATCACGGGGTGGTGCCCATTGTATGGGTGTGTGTTACATTACATACACTAGTAGTAGTGAGAAAAACATCACGGGGTGGTGCGCATTGTATGGGTGTGTGTTACATTACATTCACTAGTAGCAGTGAGAAAAACATCACGGGGTGGTGCGCATTGTATGGGTGTGTGTTACATTACATTCACTAGTAGCAGTGAGAAAAACATCACGGGGTGGTGCGCATTGTATGGGTGTGTGTTACGTTGGATTCACTAGTAGGAGTGAGAAAAACATCACGGGGTGGTGCGCATTGTATGGTTGTGTGTTACATTGGATTCACTAGTAGGAGTGAGAAAAACATCACGGGGTGCTGCGCATTCTATGGGTGTGTGTTACATTGGATTCACTAGTAGGAGTGAGAAAAACATCACGGTGTGGTGCGCATTGTATGGGTGTGTGTTACATTAGATTCACTAGTAGGAGTGAGAAAAACATCACGGGGTGGTGCGCATCGTATGGGTGTGTGTTACATTACATTCACTAGTAGGAGTGAGACAAACATCACGGGGTGGTGCGCATTGTATGGGTGTGTGTTACATTACATTCACTAGTAGGAGTGAGAAAAACATCACGGGGTGGTGCGCATTGTATGGGTGTGTGTTACATTACATTCACTAGTAGGATTGAGAAAAACATCACTGGGTGGTGTGCATTGTATGGGTGTGTGTTACATTACATTCACTAGTAGGAGTGAGAAAAACATCACGGGGTGGTGCGCATTGTATGGGTGTGTGTTACATTACATTCACTAGTAGCAGTGAGAAAAACATCACGGGGTGGTGCGCATTGTATGGGTGTGTGTTACATTACATTCACTAGTAGCAGTGAGAAAAACATCACGGGGTGGTGCGCATTGTATGGGTGTGTTTTACATTACATTCACTAGTAGCAGTGAGAAAAACATCACGGGGTGGTGCGCATTGTATGGGTGTGTGTTACATTACATTCACTAGTAGCAGTGAGAAAAACAACACGGGGTGGTGCGCATTGTATGGGTGTGTGTTACATTAGATTCACTAGTAGCAGTTAGAAAAACATCACGGGGTGGTGCGCATTGTATGGGTGTGTGTTACATTAGATTCACTAGTAGCAGTGAGAAAAACATCACGGGGTGGTGCGCATTGTATGGGTGTGTGTTACATTAGATTCACTAGTAGGAGTGAGAAAAACATCACGGGGTGGTGCGCATTGTATGGGTGTGTGTTACATTACATTCACTAGTAGGAGTGAGAAAAACATCACGGGGTGGTGCGCATTGTATGGGTGTGTGTTATATTACATTCACTAGTAGGAGTGAGAAAAACATCACGGGGTGGTGCGCATTGTATGGGTGTGTGTTACATTACATTCACTAGTAGCAGTGAGAAAAACATCACGGGGTGGTGCGCATTGTATGGGTGTGTGTTACATTAGATTCACTAGTAGCAGTGAGAAAAACATCACGGGGTGGTGCGCATTGTATGGGTGTGTGTTACATTAGATTCACTAGTAGGAGTGAGAAAAACATCACGGGGTGGTGCGCATTGTATGGGTGTGTGTTACATTACATTCACTAGTAGCAGTGAGAAAAACATCACGGGGTGGTGCGCATTGTATGGGTGTGTGTTATATTACATTCACTAGTAGGAGTGAGAAAAACATCACGGGGTGGTGCGCATTGTATGGGTGTGTGTTACATTACATTCACTACTAAGAGTGAGAAAAACATCACGGGGTGGTGCGCATTGTATGGGTGTGTGTTACATTACATTCACTAGTAGCAGTGAGAAAAACATCACGGGGTGGTGCGCATTGTATGTGTGTGTGTTACTTTACATTTACTACTAGGACTTTGAAAAATATCACGGGGTGGTGAGCATTGTATGTGTGTGTGTTACATTACATTCACTAGTAGGAGTGAGAAAAACATCACGGGGTGGTGCGCATTGTATGGGGGTGTGTTACATTAGATTCACTATTAGGAGTGAGAAAACATCACGGGGTGGTGCGCATTGTATGGGTGTGTGTTATATTACATTCACTAGTAGGAGTGAGAAAAACATCACGGGGTGGTGCGCATTGTATGGGTGTGTGTTACATTAGATTCACTAGTAGGATTGAGAAAAACATCACGGGGTGGTGCGCATTGTATGGGTGTGTGTTACATTACATTCACTATTAGGAGTGAGAAAAACATCACGGGGTGGTGCGCATTGTATGGGTGTGTGTTACATTACATTCACTAGTAGGATTGAGAAAAACATCACGGGGTGGTGCGCATTGTATGGGTGTGTGTTACATTACATTCACTAGTAGGAGTGAGAAAAACATCACGGGGTGGTGCGCATTGTATGGGTCTGTGTTACATTACATTCACTAGTAGCAGTGAGAAAAACATCATGGGGTGGTGCGCATTGTATGGGTGTGTGTTACATTACATTCACTAGTAGGATTGAGAAAAACATCACGGGGTGGTGCGCATTGTATGGGTGTGTGTAACATTACATTCACTATTAGGAGTGAGAAAAACATCAGGGGGTGGTGCGCATTGTATGGGTGTGTGTTACATTACATTCACTAGTAGGATTGAGAAAAACATCACGAGGTGGTGCGCATTGTATGGGTGTGTTTTACATTACATTCACTATTAGGAGTGAGAAAAACATCACGGGGTGGTGCGCATTGTATGGGTCTGTGTTACATTACATTCACTAGTAGCAGTGAGAAAAACATCATGCGGTGGTGCGCATTGTATGGGTGCGTGTTACATTACATTCACTAGTAGGAGTGAGACAAACATCACGGGGTGGTGCGCATTTTATGGGTGTGTGTTACATTACATTCACTAGTAGGAGTGAGAAAAACATAACGGGGTGGTGCGCATTGTATGGGTGTGTGTTACATTACATTCACTAGTAGGAGTGAGAAAAACATCACGGGGTGGTGCGCATTGTATGAGTGTGTGTTACATTAGATTCACTAGTAGGAGTGAGAAAAACATCACGGGGTGGTGCGCATTGTATGGGTGTGTGTTACATTAGATTCACTAGTAGGAGTGAGAAAAACATCACGGGGTGGTGCGCATTGTATGGGTGTGTGTTACATTACATTCACTAGTAGGAGTGAGAAAAACATCACGGGGTGGTGCGCATTGTATGGGTGTGTGTTACATTACATTCACTAGTAGGAGTGAGAAAAACATCACGGGGTGGTGCGCATTGTATGGGTGTGTGTTACATTACATTCACTAGTAGGAGTGAGAAAAACATCACGGGGTGGTGCGCATTGTATGGGTGTGTGTTACATTACATTCACTAATAGCAGTGAGAAAAACATCACGGGGTGGTGCGCATTGTATGGGTGTGTGTTACATTACATTCACTAGTAGCAGTGAGAAAAACATCACGGGGTGGTGCGCATTGTATGGGTGTGTGTTACATTGGATTCACTAGTAGGAGTGAGAAAAACATCACGGGGTGGTGCGCATTGTATGGGTGTGTGTTACATTGGATTCACTAGTAGGAGTGAGAAAAACATCACGGGGTGGTGCCATTCTATGGGTGTGTGTTACATTGGATTCACTAGTAGGAGTGAGAAAAACATCACGGGGTGGTGCGCATTGTATGGGTGTGTGTTACATTAGATTCACTAGTAGGAGTGAGAAAAACATCACGGGGTGGTGCGCATTGTATGGGTGTGTGTTACATTACATTCACTAGTAGGAGTGAGACAAACCTCACGGGGTGGTGCGCATTGTATGGGTGTGTGTTACATTACATTCACTAGTAGGAGTGAGAAAAACATCACGGGGTGGTGCGCATTGTATGGGTGTTTGTTACATTACATTCACCAGTAGGATTGAGAAAAACATCACTGGGTGGTGCGCATTGTATGGGTGTGTGTTACATTACATTCACTAGTAGGAGTGAGAAAAACATCACGGGGTGGTGCGCATTGTATGGGTGTGTGTTACATTACATTCACTAGTAGCAGTGAGAAAAACATCACGGGGTGGTGCGCATTGTATGGGTGTGTGTTACATTACATTCACTAGTAGCAGTGAGAAAAACATCACGGGGTGGTGCGCATTGTATGGTTGTGTGTTACATTACATTCACTAGTAGGAGTGAGACAAACATCACGGGGTGGTGCGCATTTTATGGGTGTGTGTTACATTACATTCACTAGTAGGAGTTAGAAAAACATCACGGGGTGGTGCGCATTGTATGGGTGTGTGTTACATTACATTCACTAGTAGGAGTGAGAAAAACATCACGGGGTGGTGCGCATTGTATGGGTGTGTGTTACATTACATTCACTAGTAGGAGTGAGAAAAACATCACGGGGTGGTGCGCATTGTATGGGTGTGTGTTACATTACATTCACTAGTAGGAGTGAGAAAAACATCACGGGGTGGTGCGCATTGTATGGGTGTGTGTTACATTACATTCACTAGTAGGAGTGAGAAAAACATCACGGGGTGGTGCGCATTGTATGGGTGTGTGTTACATTACATTCACTAGTAGGAGTGAGAAAAACATCACGGGGTGGTGCGCATTGTATGGGTGTGTATTACATTACATTCACTAGTAGCAGTGAGAAAAACATCACGGGGTGGTGCGCATTGTATGGGTGTGTGTTACATTACATTCACTAGTAGCAGTGAGAAAAACATCACGGGGTGGTGCGCATTGTATGGGTGTGTGTTACATTGGATTCACTAGTAGGAGTGAGAAAAACATCACGGGGTGGTGCGCATTGTATGGGTGTGTGTTACATTGGATTCACTAGTAGGAGTGAGAAAAACATCACGGGGTGGTGCGCATTCTATGGGTGTGTGTTACATTGGATTCACTAGTAGGAGTGAGAAAAACATCACGGGGTGGTGCGCATTGTATGGGAGTGTGTTACATTAGATTCACTAGTAGGAGTGAGAAAAACATCACGGGGTGGTGCGCATTCTATGGGTGTGTGTTACATTACATTCACTAGTAGGAGTGAGACAAACCTCACGGGGTGGTGCGCATTGTATGGGTGTGTGTTACATTACATTCACTAGTAGGAGTGAGAAAAACATCACGGGGTGGTGCGCATTGTATGGGTGTGTGTTACATTACATTCACTAGTAGGATTGAGAAAAACATCACTGGGTGGTGCGCATTGTATGGGTGTGTGTTACATTACATTCACTAGTAGGAGTGAGAAAAACATCACGGGGTGGTGCGCATTGTATGGGTGTGTGTTACATTACATTCACTAGTAGCAGTGAGAAAAACATCACGGGGTGGTGCGCATTGTATGGGTGTGTGTTACATTACATTCACTAGTAGCAGTGAGAAAAACATCACGGGGTGGTGCGCATTGTATGGGTGTGTTTTACATTACATTCACTAGTAGCAGTGAGAAAAACATCACGGGGTGGTGCGCATTGTATGGGTGTGTGTTACATTACATTCACTAATAGCAGTGAGAAAAACAACACGGTGTGGTGCGCATTGTATGGGTGTGTGTTACATTAGATTCACTAGTAGCAGTTAGAAAAACATCACGGGGTGGTGCGCATTGTATGGGTGTGTGTTACATTAGATTCACTAGTAGCAGTGAGGAAAACATCACGGGGTGGTGCGCATTGTATGGGTGTGTGTTACATTAGATTCACTAGTAGGAGTGAGAAAAACATCACGGGGTGGTGCGCATTGTATGGGTGTGTGTTACATTACATTCACTAGTAGGAGTGAGAAAAACATCACGGGGTGGTGCGCATTGTATGGGTGTGTGTTATATTACATTCACTAGTACGAGTGAGAAAAACATCACGGGGTGGTGCGCATTGTATGGGTGTGTGTTACATTACATTCACTAGTAGCAGTTAGAAAAACATCACGGGGTGGTGCGCATTGTATGGGTGTGTGTTACATTAGATTCACTAGTAGCAGTGAGAAAAACATCACGGGGTGGTGCGCATTGTATGGGTGTGTGTTACATTAGATTCACTAGTAGGAGTGAGAAAAACATCACGGGGTGGTGCGCATTGTATGGGTGTGTGTTACATTACATTCACTAGTAGCAGTGAGAAAAACATCACGGGGTGGTGCGCATTGTATGGGTGTGTGTTATATTACATTCACTAGTAGGAGTGAGAAAAACATCACGGGGTGATGCGCATTGTATGGGTGTGTGTTACATTACATTCACTACTAAGAGTGAGAAAAACATCACGGGGTGGTGCGCATTGTATGGGTGTGTGTTACATTAGATTCACTAGTAGCAGTGAGAAAAACATCACGGGGTGGTGCGCATTGTATGGGTGTGTTTTACATTACATTCACTAGTAGCAGTGAGAAAAACATCACGGGGTGGTGCGCATTGTATGGGTGTGTGTTACATTACATTCACTAGTAGCAGTGAGAAAAACAACACGGGGTGGTGCGCATTGTATGGGTGTGTGTTACATTACATTCACTAGTAGGAGTGAGAAAAACATCACGGGGTGGTGCGCATTGTATGGGTGTGTGTTACATTGGATTCACTAGTAGGAGTGAGAAAAACATCACGGGGTGGTGCGCATTGTATGGGTGTGTGTTACATTACATTCACTATTACGAGTGAGAAAAACATCACGGGGTGGTGCGCATTGTATGGGTGTGTGTTACATTACATTCACTATTACGAGTGAGAAAAACATCACGGGGTGGTGCGCATTGTATGGGTGTGTGTTACATTACATTCACTAGTAGGATTGAGAAAAACATCACGGGGTGGTGCGCATTGTATGGGTGTGTGTTACATTACATTCACTATTAGGAGTGAGAAAAACAACACGGGGTGGTGCGCATTGTATGGGTGCGTGTTACATTACATTCACTAGTAGGAGTGAGAAAAACATCACAGGGTGGTGCGCATTGTATGGGTGTGTGTTACATTACATACACTAGTAGGAGTGAGACAAACATCACGGGGTGGTGCGCATTGTATGGGTGTGTGTTACATTACATTCACTAGTAGGAGTTAGAAAAACATCACGGGGTGGTGCGCATTGTATGGGTGTGTGTTACATTACATTCACTAGTAGGAGTGAGAAAAACATCACAGGGTGGTGCGCATTGTATGGGTGTGTGTTACATTAGATTCACTAGTAGGAGTGAGAAAAACATCACGGGGTGGTGCGCATTGTATGGGTGTGTGTTACATTAGATTCACTAGTAGGAGTGAGAAAAACATCACGGGGTGGTGCGCATTGTATGGGTGTGTGTTACATTACATTCACTAGTAGCAGTGAGCAAAACATCACGGGGTGGTGCGCATTGTATGGGTGTGTGTTACATTACATTCACTAGTAGGAGTGAGAAAAACATCACGGGGTGGTGCGCATTGTATGGGTGTGTGTTACATAACATTCACTAGTAGGAGTGAGAAAAACATCACGGGGTGGTGCGCATTGTATGGGTGTGTGTTACATTAGATTCACTAGTAGGAGTGAGAAAAACATCACGGGGTGGTGCGCATTGTATGGTTGTGTGTTACATTGGATTCACTAGTAGGAGTGAGAAAAACATCACGGGGTGCTGCGCATTCTATGGGTGTGTGTTACATTGGATTCACTAGTAGGAGTGAGAAAAACATCACGGTGTGGTGCGCATTGTATGGGTGTGTGTTACATTAGATTCACTAGTAGGAGTGAGAAAAACATCACGGGGTGGTGCGCATTGTATGGGTGTGTGTTACATTACATTCACTAGTAGGAGTGAGACAAACATCACGGGGTGGTGCGCATTGTATGGGTGTGTGTTACATTACATTCACTAGTAGGAGTGAGAAAAACATCACGGGGTGGTGCGCATTGTATGGGTGTGTTTTACATTACATTCACTAGTAGCAGTGAGAAAAACATCACGGGGTGGTGCGCATTGTATGGGTGTGTGTTACATTACATTCACTAGTAGCAGTGAGAAAAACAACACGGGGTGGTGCGCATTGTATGGGTGTGTGTTACATTAGATTCACTAGTAGCAGTTAGAAAAACATCACGGGGTGGTGCGCATTGTATGGGTGTGTGTTACATTAGATTCACTAGTAGCAGTGAGAAAAACATCACGGGGTGGTGCGCATTGTATGGGTGTGTGTTACATTAGATTCACTAGTAGGAGTGAGAAAAACATCACGGGGTGGTGCGCATTGTATGGGTGTGTGTTACATTACATTCACTAGTAGGAGTGAGAAAAACATCACGGGGTGGTGCGCATTGTATGGGTGTGTGTTATATTACATTCACTAGTAGGAGTGAGAAAAACATCACGGGGTGGTGCGCATTGTATGGGTGTGTGTTACATTACATTCACTAGTAGCAGTGAGAAAAACATCACGGGGTGGTGCGCATTGTATGGGTGTGTGTTACATTAGATTCACTAGTAGCAGTGAGAAAAACATCACGGGGTGGTGCGCATTGTATGGGTGTGTGTTACATTAGATTCACTAGTAGGAGTGAGAAAAACATCACGGGGTGGTGCGCATTGTATGGGTGTGTGTTACATTACATTCACTAGTAGCAGTGAGAAAAACATCACGGGGTGGTGCGCATTGTATGGGTGTGTGTTATATTACATTCACTAGTAGGAGTGAGAAAAACATCACGGGGTGGTGCGCATTGTATGGGTGTGTGTTACATTACATTCACTACTAAGAGTGAGAAAAACATCACGGGGTGGTGCGCATTGTATGGGTGTGTGTTACATTACATTCACTAGTAGCAGTGAGAAAAACATCACGGGGTGGTGCGCATTGTATGTGTGTGTGTTACTTTACATTTACTACTAGGACTTTGAAAAATATCACGGGGTGGTGAGCATTGTATGTGTGTGTGTTACATTACATTCACTAGTAGGAGTGAGAAAAACATCACGGGGTGGTGCGCATTGTATGGGTGTGTGTTACATTAGATTCACTATTAGGAGTGAGAAAAACATCACGGGGTGGTGCGCATTGTATGGGTGTGTGTTATATTACATTCACTAGTAGGAGTGAGAAAAACATCACGGGGTGGTGCGCATTGTATGGGTGTGTGTTACATTAGATTCACTAGTAGGATTGAGAAAAACATCACGGGGTGGTGCGCATTGTATGGGTGTGTGTTACATTACATTCACTATTAGGAGTGAGAAAAACATCACGGGGTGGTGCGCATTGTATGGGTGTGTGTTACATTACATTCACTAGTAGGATTGAGAAAAACATCACGGGGTGGTGCGCATTGTATGGGTGTGTGTTACATTACATTCACTAGTAGGAGTGAGAAAAACATCACGGGGTGGTGCGCATTGTATGGGTCTGTGTTACATTACATTCACTAGTAGCAGTGAGAAAAACATCATGGGGTGGTGCGCATTGTATGGGTGTGTGTTACATTACATTCACTAGTAGGATTGAGAAAAACATCACGGGGTGGTGCGCATTGTATGGGTGTGTGTAACATTACATTCACTATTAGGAGTGAGAAAAACATCACGGGGTGGTGCGCATTGTATGGGTGTGTGTTACATTACATTCACTAGTAGGATTGAGAAAAACATCACGGGGTGGTGCGCATTGTATGGGTGTGTGTTACATTACATTCACTATTAGGAGTGAGAAAAACATCACGGGGTGGTGCGCATTGTATGGGTCTGTGTTACATTACATTCACTAGTAGCAGTGAGAAAAACATCATGCGGTGGTGCGCATTGTATGGGTGCGTGTTACATTACATTCACTAGTAGCAGTGAGACAAACATCACGGGGTGGTGCGCATTGTATGGTTGTGTGTTACATTACATTCACTAGTAGGAGTGAGACAAATATCACGGGGTGGTGCGCATTTTATGGGTGTGTGTTACATTACATTCACTAGTAGGAGTGAGAAAAACATCACGGGGTGGTGCGCATTGTATGGGTGTGTGTTACATTACATTCACTAGTAGGAGTGAGAAAAACATCACGGGGTGGTGCGCATTTTATGAGTGTGTGTTACATTAGATTCACTAGTAGGAGTGAGAAAAACATCACGGGGTGGTGCGCATTGTATCGGTGTGTGTTACATTAGATTCACTAGTACGAGTGAGAAAAACATCACGGGGTGGTGCGCATTGTATGGGTGTGTGTTACATTACATTCACTAGTAGCAGTGAGCAAAACATCACGGGGTGGTGCGCATTGTATGGGTGTGTGTTACATTACATTCACTAGTAGCAGTGAGCAAAACATCACGGGGTGGTGCGCATTGTATGGGTGTGTGTTACATTACATTCACTAGTAGGAGTGAGAAAAATATCACGGGGTGGTGCGCATTGTATGGGTGTGTGTTACATTAGATTCACTAGTAGGAGTGAGAAAAACATCACGGGGTGGTGCGCATTGTATGGGTGTGTGTTACATTAGATTCACTAGTAGGAGTGAGAAAAACATCAAGGGGTGGTGCGCATTGTATGGGTGTGTGTTACATTAGATTCACTAGTAGCAGTGAGAAAAACATCACGGGGTTGTGCGCATTGTATGGGTGTGTGTTACATTACATTCACTAGTAGGAGTGAGAAAAACATCACGGGGTGGTGCGCATTGTATGGGTGTGTGTTACATTACATTCACTAGTAGGAGTGAGAAAAACATCACGGGGTGGTGCGCATTGCTTGGGTGTGTGTTACATTACATTCACTAGTAGGAGTGAGAAAAACATCACGGGGTGGTGCGCATTTTATGGGTGTGTGTTACATTAGAATCACTAGTAGGAGTGAGAAAAACATCATGGGGTGGTGCGCATTGTATGGGTGTGTGTTACATTACATTCACTAGTAGGAGTGAGAAAAACATCACGGGGTGGTGCGCATTGTATGGGTGTGTGTTACATTACATTCACTAATAGGAGTGAGAAAAACATCAAGGGGTGGTGCGCATTGTATGGGTGTGTGTTACATTACATTCACTAGTAGCAGTGAGAAAAACATCACGGGGTAGTGTGCATTTTATGGGTGTGTGTTACATTACATTCACTATTAGGAGTGAGAAAAACATCACGGGGTGGTGCGCATTGTATGTGTGTGTGTGTTACGTTACATTCACTACTAGGAGTGAGAAAAACATCACGGGGTGGTGAGCACTGTATGGGTGTGTGTTACATAACATTCACTAGTAGGAGTGAGAAAAACATCACGGGGTGGTGCGCATTGTATGGGTGTGTGTTACATTAGATTCACTAGTAGGAGTGAGAAAAACATCACGGGGTGGTGCGCATTGTATGGTTGTGTGTTACATTGGATTCACTAGTAGGAGTGAGAAAAACATCACGGGGTGCTGCGCATTCTATGGGTGTGTGTTACATTGGATTCACTAGTAGGAGTGAGAAAAACATCACGGTGTGGTGCGCATTGTATGGGTGTGTGTTACATTAGATTCACTAGTAGGAGTGAGAAAAACATCACGGGGTGGTGCGCATTGTATGGGTGTGTGTTACATTACATTCACTAGTAGGAGTGAGACAAACATCACGGGGTGGTGCGCATTGTATGGGTGTGTGTTACATTACATTCACTAGTAGGAGTGAGAAAAACATCACGGGGTGGTGCGCATTGTATGGGTGTGTTTTACATTACATTCACTAGTAGCAGTGAGAAAAACATCACGGGGTGGTGCGCATTGTATGGGTGTGTGTTACATTACATTCACTAGTAGCAGTGAGAAAAAAAACACGGGGTGGTGCGCATTGTATGGGTGTGTGTTACATTAGATTCACTAGTAGCAGTTAGAAAAACATCACGGGGTGGTGCGCATTGTATGGGTGTGTGTTACATTAGATTCACTAGTAGCAGTGAGAAAAACATCACGGGGTGGTGCGCATTGTATGGGTGTGTGTTACATTAGATTCACTAGTAGGAGTGAGAAAAACATCACGGGGTGGTGCGCATTGTATGGGTGTGTGTTACATTACATTCAGTAGTAGGAGTGAGAAAAACATCACGGGGTGGTGCGCATTGTATGGGTGTGTGTTATATTACATTCACTAGTAGGAGTGAGAAAAACATCACGGGGTGGTGCGCATTGTATGGGTGTGTGTTACATTACATTCACTAGTAGCAGTGAGAAAAACATCACGGGGTGGTGCGCATTGTATGGGTGTGTGTTACATTAGATTCACTAGTAGCAGTGAGAAAAACATCACGGGGTGGTGCGCATTGTATGGGTGTGTGTTACATTAGATTCACTAGTAGGAGTGAGAAAAACATCACGGGGTGGTGCGCATTGTATGGGTGTGTGTTACATTACATTCACTAGTAGCAGTGAGAAAAACATCACGGGGTGGTGCGCATTGTATGGGTGTGTGTTATATTACATTCACTAGTAGGAGTGAGAAAAACATCACGGGGTGGTGCGCATTGTATGGGTGTGTGTTACATTACATTCACTACTAAGAGTGAGAAAAACATCACGGGGTGGTGCGCATTGTATGGGTGTGTGTTACATTACATTCACTAGTAGCAGTGAGAAAAACATCACGGGGTGGTGCGCATTGTATGTGTGTGTGTTACTTTACATTTACTACTAGGACTTTGAAAAATATCACGGGGTGGTGAGCATTGTATGTGTGTGTGTTACATTACATTCACTAGTAGGAGTGAGAAAAACATCACGGGGTGGTGCGCATTGTATGGGTGTGTGTTACATTAGATTCACTATTAGGAGTGAGAAAAACATCACGGGGTGGTGCGCATTGTATGGGTGTATGTTATATTACATTCACTAGTAGGAGTGAGAAAAACATCACGGGGTGGTGCGCATTGTATGGGTGTGTGTTACATTAGATTCACTAGTAGGATTGAGAAAAACATCACGGGGTGGTGCGCATTGTATGGGTGTGTGTTACATTACATTCACTATTAGGAGTGAGAAAAACATCACGGGGTGGTGCGCATTGTATGGGTGTGTGTTACATTACATTCACTAGTAGGATTGAGAAAAACATCACGGGGTGGTGCGCATTGTATGGGTGTGTGTTACATTACATTCACTAGTAGGAGTGAGAAAAACATCACGGGGTGGTGCGCATTGTATGGGTCTGTGTTACATTACATTCACTAGTAGCAGTGAGAAAAACATCATGGGGTGGTGCGCATTGTATGGGTGTGTGTTACATTACATTCACTAGTAGGATTGAGAAAAACATCACGGGGTGGTGCGCATTGTATGGGTGTGTGTAACATTACATTCACTATTAGGAGTGAGAAAAACATCACGGGGTGGTGCGCATTGTATGGGTGTGTGTTACATTACATTCACTAGTAGGATTGAGAAAAACATCACGGGGTGGTGCGCATTGTATGGGTGTGTGTTACATTACATTCACTATTAGGAGTGAGAAAAACATCACGGGGTGGTGCGCATTGTATGGGTCTGTGTTACATTACATTCACTAGTAGCAGTGAGAAAAACATCATGCGGTGGTGCGCATTGTATGGGTGCGTGTTACATTACATTCACTAGTAGCAGTGAGACAAACATCACGGGGTGGTGCGCATTGTATGGTTGTGTGTTACATTACATTCACTAGTAGGAGTGAGACAAACATCACGGGGTGGTGCGCATTTTATGGGTGTGTGTTACATTACATTCACTAGTAGGAGTGAGAAAAACATCACGGGGTGGTGCGCATTGTATGGGTGTGTGTTACATTACATTCACTAGTAGGAGTGAGAAAAACATCACGGGGTGGTGCGCATTTTATGAGTGTGTGTTACATTAGATTCACTAGTAGGAGTGAGAAAAACATCACGGGGTGGTGCGCATTGTATCGGTGTGTGTTACATTAGATTCACTAGTACGAGTGAGAAAAACATCACGGGGTGGTGCGCATTGTATGGGTGTGTGTTACATTACATTCACTAGTAGCAGTGAGCAAAACATCACGGGGTGGTGCGCATTGTATGGGTGTGTGTTACATTACATTCACTAGTAGCAGTGAGCAAAACATCACGGGGTGGTGCGCATTGTATGGGTGTGTGTTACATTACATTCACTAGTAGGAGTGAGAAAAATATCACGGGGTGGTGCGCATTGTATGGGTGTGTGTTACATTAGATTCACTAGTAGGAGTGAGAAAAACATCACGGGGTGGTGCGCATTGTATGGGTGTGTGTTACATTAGATTCACTAGTAGGAGTGAGAAAAACATCAAGGGGTGGTGCGCATTGTATGGGTGTGTGTTACATTAGATTCACTAGTAGCAGTGAGAAAAACATCACGGGGTTGTGCGCATTGTATGGGTGTGTGTTACATTACATTCACTAGTAGGAGTGAGAAAAACATCACGGGGTGGTGCGCATTGTATGGGTGTGTGTTACATTACATTCACTAGTAGGAGTGAGAAAAACATCACGGGGTGGTGCGCATTGCTTGGGTGTGTGTTACATTACATTCACTAGTAGGAGTGAGAAAAACATCACGGGGTGGTGCGCATTTTATGGGTGTGTGTTACATTAGAATCACTAGTAGGAGTGAGAAAAACATCATGGGGTGGTGCGCATTGTATGGGTGTGTGTTACATTACATTCACTAGTAGGAGTGAGAAAAACATCACGGGGTGGTGCGCATTGTATGGGTGTGTGTTACATTACATTCACTAATAGGAGTGAGAAAAACATCAAGGGGTGGTGCGCATTGTATGGGTGTGTGTTACATTACATTCACTAGTAGCAGTGAGAAAAACATCACGGGGTAGTGTGCATTTTATGGGTGTGTGTTACATTACATTCACGATTAGGAGTGAGAAAAACATCACGGGGTGGTGCGCATTGTATGTGTGTGTGTGTTACGTTACATTCACTACTAGGAGTGAGAAAAACATCACGGGGTGGTGAGCACTGTATGGGTGTGTGTTACATAACATTCACTAGTAGGAGTGAGAAAAACATCACGGGGTGGTGCGCATTGTATGGGTGTGTGTTACATTAGATTCACTAGTAGGAGTGAGAAAAACATCACGGGGTGGTGCGCATTGTATGGTTGTGTGTTACATTGGATTCACTAGTAGGAGTGAGAAAAACATCACGGGGTGCTGCGCATTCTATGGGTGTGTGTTACATTGGATTCACTAGTAGGAGTGAGAAAAACATCACGGTGTGGTGCGCATTGTATGGGTGTGTGTTACATTAGATTCACTAGTAGGAGTGAGAAAAACATCACGGGGTGGTGCGCATTGTATGGGTGTGTGTTACATTACATTCACTAGTAGGAGTGAGACAAACATCACGGGGTGGTGCGCATTGTATGGGTGTGTGTTACATTACATTCACTAGTAGGAGTGAGAAAAACATCACGGGGTGGTGCGCATTGTATGGGTGTGTTTTACATTACATTCACTAGTAGCAGTGAGAAAAACATCACGGGGTGGTGCGCATTGTATGGGTGTGTGTTACATTACATTCACTAGTAGCAGTGAGAAAAAAAACACGGGGTGGTGCGCATTGTATGGGTGTGTGTTACATTAGATTCACTAGTAGCAGTTAGAAAAACATCACGGGGTGGTGCGCATTGTATGGGTGTGTGTTACATTAGATTCACTAGTAGCAGTGAGAAAAACATCACGGGGTGGTGCGCATTGTATGGGTGTGTGTTACATTAGATTCACTAGTAGGAGTGAGAAAAACATCACGGGGTGGTGCGCATTGTATTGGTGTGTGTTACATTACATTCACTAGTAGGAGTGAGAAAAACATCACGGGGTGGTGCGCATTGTATGGGTGTGTGTTATATTACATTCACTAGTAGGAGTGAGAAAAACATCACGGGGTGGTGCGCATTGTATGGGTGTGTGTTACATTACATTCACTAGTAGCAGTGAGAAAAACATCACGGGGTGGTGCGCATTGTATGGGTGTGTGTTACATTAGATTCACTAGTAGCAGTGAGAAAAACATCACGGGGTGGTGTGCATTGTATGGGTGTGTGTTACATTAGATTCACTAGTAGGAGTGAGAAAAACATCACGGGGTGGTGCGCAGTGTATGGGTGTGTGTTACATTACATTCACTAGTAGCAGTGAGAAAAACATCACGGGGTGGTGCGCATTGTATGGGTGTGTGTTATATTACATTCACTAGTAGGAGTGAGAAAAACATCACGGGGTGATGCGCATTGTATGGGTGTGTGTTACATTACATTCACTACTAAGAGTGAGAAAAACATCACGGGGTGGTGCGCATTGTATGGGTGTGTGTTACATTACATTCACTAGTAGCAGTGAGAAAAACATCACGGGGTGGTGCGCATTGTATGTGTGTGTGTTACTTTACATTTACTACTAGGACTTTGAAAAATATCACGGGGTGGTGAGCATTGTATGTGTGTGTGTTACATTACATTCACTAGTAGGAGTGAGAAAAACATCACGGGGTGGTGCGCATTGTATGGGTGTGTGTTACATTAGATTCACTATTAGGAGTGAGAAAAACATCACGGGGTGGTGCGCATTGTATGGGTGTGTGTTATATTACATTCACTAGTAGGAGTGAGAAAAACATCACGGGGTGGTGCGCATTGTATGGGTGTGTGTTACATTAGATTCACTAGTAGGATTGAGAAAAACATCACGGGGTGGTGCGCATTGTATGGGTGTGTGTTACATTACATTCACTATTAGGAGTGAGAAAAACATCACGGGGTGGTGCGCATTGTATGGGTGTGTGTTACATTACATTCACTAGTAGGATTGAGAAAAACATCACGGGGTGGTGCGCATTGTATGGGTGTGTGTTACATTACATTCACTAGTAGGAGTGAGAAAAACATCACGGGGTGGTGCGCATTGTATGGGTCTGTGTTACATTACATTCACTAGTAGCAGTGAGAAAAACATCATGGGGTGGTGCGCATTGTATGGGTGTGTGTTACATTACATTCACTAGTAGGATTGAGAAAAACATCACGGGGTGGTGCGCATTGTATGGGTGTGTGTAACATTACATTCACTATTAGGAGTGAGAAAAACATCACGGGGTGGTGCGCATTGTATGGGTGTGTGTTACATTACATTCACTAGTAGGATTGAGAAAAACATCACGGGGTGGTGCGCATTGTATGGGTGTGTGTTACATTACATTCACTATTAGGAGTGAGAAAAACATCACGGGGTGGTGCGCATTGCATGGGTCTGTGTTACATTACATTCACTAGTAGCAGTGAGAAAAACATCATGCGGTGGTGCGCATTGTATGGGTGCGTGTTACATTACATTCACTAGTAGCAGTGAGACAAACATCACGGGGTGGTGCGCATTGTATGGTTGTGTGTTACATTACATTCACTAGTAGGAGTGAGACAAACATCACGGGGTGGTGCGCATTTTATGGGTGTGTGTTACATTACATTCACTAGTAGGAGTGAGAAAAACATCACGGGGTGGTGCGCATTGTATGGGTGTGTGTTACATTACATTCACTAGTAGGAGTGAGAAAAACATCACGGGGTGGTGCGCATTTTATGAGTGTGTGTTACATTAGATTCACTAGTAGGAGTGAGAAAAACATCACGGGGTGTTGCGCATTGTATCGGTGTGTGTTACATTAGATTCACTAGTACGAGTGAGAAAAACATCACGGGGTGGTGCGCATTGTATGGGTGTGTGTTACATTACATTCACTAGTAGGAGTGAGAAAAACATCACGGGGTGGTGCGCATTGTATGGGTGTGTGTTACATTACATTCACTAGTAGGAGTGAGAAAAACATCACGGGGTGGTGCGCATTGTATGGGTGTGTGTTACATTACATTCACTAGTAGGAGTGAGAAAAACATCACGGGGTGGTGCGCATTGTATGGGTGTGTGTTACATAACATTCACTAGTAGCAGTGAGAAAAACATCACGGGGTGGTGCGCATTGTATGGGTGTGTGTTACATTACATTCACTAGTAGCAGTGAGAAAAACATCACGGGGTGGTGCGCATTGTATGGGTGTGTGTTACATTGGATTCACTAGTAGGAGTGAGAAAAACATCACGGGGTGGTGCGCATTGTATGGGTGTGTGTTACATTGGATTCACTAGTAGGAGTGAGAAAAACATCACGGGGTGGTGCGCATTCTATGGGTGTGTGTTACATTGGATTAACTAGTAGGAGTGAGAAAAACATCACGGGGTGGTGCGCATTGTATGGGTGTGTGTTACATTAGATTCACTAGTAGGAGTGAGAAAAACATCACGGGGTGGTGCGCATTGTATGGGTGTGTGTTACATTACATTCACTAGTAGGAGTGAGACAAACCTCACGGGGTGGTGCGCATTGTATGTGTGTGTGTTACATTACATTCACTAGTAGGAGTGAGAAAAACATCACGGGGTGGTGCGCATTGTATGGGTGTTTGTTACATTACATTCACTAGTAGGATTGAGAAAAACATCACTGGGTGGTGAGCATTGTATGGGTGTGTGTTACATTACATTCACTAGTAGGAGTGAGAAAAACATCACGGGGTGGTGCGCATTGTATGGGTGTGTGTTACATTACATTCACTAGTAGCAGTGAGAAAAACATCACGGGGTGGTGCGCATTGTATGGGTGTGTGTTACATTACATTCACTAGTAGCAGTGAGAAAAACATCACGGGGTGGTGCGCATTGTATGGTTGTGTGTTACATTACATTCACTAGTAGGAGTGAGACAAACATCACGGGGTGGTGCGCATTTTATGGGTGTGTGTTACATTACATTCACTAGTAGGAGTTAGAAAAACATCACGGGGTGGTGCGCATTGTATGGGTGTGTGTTACATTACATTCACTAGTAGGAGTGAGAAAAACATCACGGGGTGGTGCGCATTGTATGGGTGTGTGTTACATTAGATTCACTAGTAGGAGTGAGAAAAACATCACGGGGTGGTGCGCATTGTATGGGTGTGTGTTACATTAGATTTACTAGTAGGAGTGAGAAAAACATCACGGGGTGGTGCGCATTGTATGGGTGTGTGTTACATTACATTCACTAGTAGGAGTGAGAAAAACATCACGGGGTGGTGCGCATTGTATGGGTGTGTGTTACATTACATTCACTAGTAGGAGTGAGAAAAACATCACGGGGTGGTGCGCATTGTATGGGTGTGTGTTACATTACATTCACTAGTAGCAGTGAGAAAAACATCACGGGGTGGTGCGCATTGTATGGGTGTGTGTTACATTACATTCACTAGTAGCAGTGAGAAAAACATCACGGGGTTGTGCGCATTGTATGGGTGTGTGTTACATTGGATTCACTAGTAGGAGTGAGAAAAACATCACGGGGTGGTGCGCATTGTATGGGTGTGTGTTACATTGGATTCACTAGTAGGAGTGAGAAAAACATCACGGGGTGGTGCGCATTGTATGGGTGTGTGTTACATTGGATTCACTAGTAGGAGTGAGAAAAACATCACGGGGTGGTGCGCATTGTATGGGTGTGTGTTACATTAGATTCACTAGTAGGAGTGAGAAAAACATCACGGGGTGGTGCGCATTGTATGGGTGTGTGTTACATTACATTCACTAGTAGGAGTGAGACAAACCTCACGGGGTGGTGCGCATTGTATGGGTGTGTGTTACATTACATTCACTAGTAGGAGTGAGAAAAACATCACGGGGTGGTGCGCATTGTATGGGTGTGTGTTACATTACATTCACTAGTAGGATTGAGAAAAACATCACTGGGTGGTGCGCATTGTATGGGTGTGTGTTACATTACATTCACTAGTAGGAGTGAGAAAAACATCACGGGGTGGTGCGCATTGTATGGGTGTGTGTTACATTACATTCACTAGTAGCAGTGAGAAAAACATCACGGGGTGGTGCGCATTGTATGGGTGTGTGTTACATTACATTCACTAGTAGCAGTGAGAAAAACATCACGGGGTGGTGCGCATTGTATGGGTGTGTTTTACATTACATTCACTAGTAGCAGTGAGAAAAACATCACGGGGTGGTGCGCATTGTATGGGTGTGTGTTACATTACATTCACTAATAGCAGTGAGAAAAACAACACGGTGTGGTGCGCATTGTATGGGTGTGTGTTACATTAGATTCACTAGTAGCAGTTAGAAAAACATCACGGGGTGGTGCGCATTGTATGGGTGTGTGTTACATTAGATTCACTAGTAGCAGTGAGAAAAACATCACGGGGTGGTGCGCATTGTATGGGTGTGTGTTACATTAGATTCATTAGTAGGAGTGCGAAAAACATCACGGGGTGGTGCGCATTGTATGGGTGTGTGTTACATTACATTCACTAGTAGGAGTGAGAAAAACATCACGGGGTGGTGCGCATTGTATGGGTGTGTGTTATATTACATTCACTAGTACGAGTGAGAAAAACATCACGGGGTGGTGCGCATTGTATGGGTGTGTGTTACATTACATTCACTAGTAGCAGTTAGAAAAACATCACGGGGTGGTGCGCATTGTATGGGTGTGTGTTACATTAGATTCACTAGTAGCAGTGAGAAAAACATCACGGGGTGGTGCGCATTGTATGGGTGTGTGTTACATTAGATTCACTAGTAGGAGTGAGAAAAACATCACGGGGTGGTGCGCATTGTATGGGTGTGTGTTACATTACATTCACTAGTAGCAGTGAGAAAAACATCACGGGGTGGTGCGCATTGTATGGGTGTGTGTTATATTACATTCACTAGTAGGAGTGAGAAAAACATCACGGGGTGGTGCGCATTGTATGGGTGTGTGTTACATTACATTCACTACTAAGAGTGAGAAAAACATCACGGGGTGGTGCGCATTGTATGGGTGTGTGTTACATTAGATTCACTAGTAGCAGTGAGAAAAACATCACGGGGTGGTGCGCATTGTATGGGTGTGTGTTACATTACATTCACTAGTAGCAGTGAGAAAAACATCACGGGGTGGTGCGCATTGTATGGGTGTGTGTTACATTACATTCACTAGTAGCAGTGAGAAAAACATCACGGGGTGGTGCGCATTGTACGGTTGTGTGTTACATTACATTCACTAGTAGGAGTGAGACAAACATCACGGGGTGGTGCGCATTTTATGGGTGTGTGTTACATTACATTCACTAGTAGGGTTAGAAAAACATCACGGGGTGGTGCGCATTGTATGGGTGTGTGTTACATTACATTCACTAGTAGGAGTGAGAAAAACATCACGGGGTGGTGCGCATTGTATGGGTGTGTGTTACATTAGATTCACTAGTAGGAGTGAGAAAAACATCACGGGGTGGTGCGCATTGTATGGGTGTGTGTTACATTGGATTCACTAGTAGGAGTGAGAAAAACATCACGGGGTGGTGCGCATTGTATGGGTGTGTGTTACATTACATTCACTAGTAGGAGTGAGAAAAACATCACGGGGTGGTGCGCATTGTATGGGTGTGTGTTACATTACATTCACTAGTAGGAGTGAGAAAAACATCACGGGGTGGTGCGCATTGTATGGGTGTGTGTTACATTACATTCACTAGTAGGAGTGAGAAAAACATCACGGGGTGGTGCGCCTTGTATGGGTGTGTGTTACATTACATTCACTAGTAGCAGTGAGAAAAACATCACGGGGTGGTGCGCATTGTATGGGTGTGTGTTACATTACATTCACTAGTAGCAGTGAGAAAAACATCACGGGGTGGTGCGCATTGTATGGGTGTGTGTTACATTGGATTCACTAGTAGGAGTGAGAAAAACATCACGGGGTGGTGCGCATTGTATGGGTGTGTGTTACATTGGATTCACTAGTAGGAGTGAGAAAAACATCACGGGGTGGTGCGCATTCTATGGGTGTGTGTTACATTGGATTCACTAGTAGGAGTGAGAAAAACATCACGGGGTGGTGCGCATTGTATGGGTGTGTGTTACATTAGATTCACTAGTAGGAGTGAGAAAAACATCACGGGGTGGTGCGCATTGTATGGGTGTGTGTTACATTACATTCACTAGTAGGAGTGAGACAAACCTCACGGGGTGGTGCGCATTGTATGGGTGTGTGTTACATTACATTCACTAGTAGGAGTGAGAAAAACATCACGGGGTGGTGCGCATTGTATGGGTGTGTGTTACATTACATTCACTAGTAGGATTGAGAAAAACATCACTGGGTGGTGCGCATTGTATGGGTGTGTGTTACATTACATTCACTAGTAGGAGTGAGAAAAACATCACGGGGTGGTGCGCATTGTATGGGTGTGTGTTACATTACATTCACTAGTAGCAGTGAGAAAAACATCACGGGGTGGTGCGCATTGTATGGGTGTGTGTTACATTACATTCACTAGTAGCAGTGAGAAAAACATCACGGGGTGGTGCGCATTGTATGGGTGTGTTTTACATTACATTCACTAGTAGCAGTGAGAAAAACATCACGGGGTGGTGCGCATTGTATGGGTGTGTGTTACATTACATTCACTAATAGCAGTGAGAAAAACAACACGGTGTGGTGCGCATTGTATGGGTGTGTGTTACATTAGATTCACTAGTAGCAGTTAGAAAAACATCACGGGGTGGTGCGCATTGTATGGGTGTGTGTTACATTAGATTCACTAGTAGCAGTGAGAAAAACATCACGGGGTGGTGCGCATTGTATGGGTGTGTGTTACATTAGATTCACTAGTAGGAGTGAGAAAAACATCACGGGGTGGGGCGCATTGTATGGGTGTGTGTTACATTACATTCACTAGTAGGAGTGAGAAAAACATCACGGGGTGGTGCGCATTGTATGGGTGTGTGTTATATTACATTCACTAGTACGAGTGAGAAAAACATCACGGGGTGGTGCGCATTGTATGGGTGTGTGTTACATTACATTCACTAGTAGCAGTTAGAAAAACATCACGGGGTGGTGCGCATTGTATGGGTGTGTGTTACATTAGATTCACTAGTAGCAGTGAGAAAAACATCACGGGGTGGTGCGCATTGTATGTGTGTGTGTTACTTTACATTTACTACTAGGACTTTGAAAAATATCACGGGGTGGTGAGCATTGTATGTGTGTGTGTTACATTACATTCACTAGTAGGAGTGAGAAAAACATCACGGGGTGGTGCGCATTGTATGGGTGTGTGTTACATTAGATTCACTATTAGGAGTGAGAAAAACATCACGGGGTGGTGCGCATTGTATGGGTGTGTGTTATATTACATTCACTAGTAGGAGTGAGAAAAACATCACGGGGTGGTGCGCATTGTATGGGTGTGTGTTACATTAGATTCACTAGTAGGATTGAGAAAAACATCACGGGGTGGTGCGCATTGTATGGGTGTGTGTTACATTACATTCACTATTAGGAGTGAGAAAAACATCACGGGGTGGTGCGCATTGTATGGGTGTGTGTTACATTACATTCACTAGTAGGATTGAGAAAAACATCACGGGGTGGTGCGCATTGTATGGGTGTGTGTTACATTACATTCACTAGTAGGAGTGAGAAAAACATCACGGGGTGGTGCGCATTGTATGGGTCTGTGTTACATTACATTCACTAGTAGCAGTGAGAAAAACATCATGGGGTGGTGCGCATTGTATGGGTGTGTGTTACATTACATTCACTAGTAGGATTGAGAAAAACATCACGGGGTGGTGCGCATTGTATGGGTGTGTGTAACATTACATTCACTATTAGGAGTGAGAAAAACATCACGGGGTGGTGCGCATTGTATGGGTGTGTGTTACATTACATTCACTAGTAGGATTGAGAAAAACATCACGGGGTGGTGCGTATTGTATGGGTGTGTGTTACATTACATTCACTATTAGGAGTGAGAAAAACATCACGGGTTGGTGCGCATTGCATGGGTCTGTGTTACATTACATTCACTAGTAGCAGTGAGAAAAACATCATGCGGTGGTGCGCATTGTATGGGTGCGTGTTACATTACATTCACTAGTAGCAGTGAGACAAACATCACGGGGTGGTGCGCATTGTATGGTTGTGTGTTACATTACATTCACTAGTAGGAGTGAGACAAACATCACGGGGTGGTGCGCATTTTATGGGTGTGTGTTACATTACATTCACTAGTAGGAGTGAGAAAAACATCACGGGGTGGTGCGCATTGTATGGGTGTGTGTTACATTACATTCACTAGTAGGAGTGAGAAAAACATCACGGGGTGGTGCGCATTTTATGAGTGTGTGTTACATTAGATTCACTAGTAGGAGTGAGAAAAACATCACGGGGTGTTGCGCATTGTATCGGTGTGTGTTACATTAGATTCACTAGTACGAGTGAGAAAAACATCACGGGGTGGTGCGCATTGTATGGGTGTGTGTTACATTACATTCACTAGTAGGAGTGAGAAAAACATCACGGGGTGGTGCGCATTGTATGGGTGTGTGTTACATTACATTCACTAGTAGGAGTGAGAAAAACATCACGGGGTGGTGCGCATTGTATGGGTGTGTGTTACATTACATTCACTAGTAGGAGTGAGAAAAACATCACGGGGTGGTGCGCATTGTATGGGTGTGTGTTACATAACATTCACTAGTAGCAGTGAGAAAAACATCACGGGGTGGTGCGCATTGTATGGGTGTGTGTTACATTACATTCACTAGTAGCAGTGAGAAAAACATCACGGGGTGGTGCGCATTGTATGGGTGTGTGTTACATTGGATTCACTAGTAGGAGTGAGAAAAACATCACGGGGTGGTGCGCATTGTATGGGTGTGTGTTACATTGGATTCACTAGTAGGAGTGAGAAAAACATCACGGGGTGGTGCGCATTCTATGGGTGTGTGTTACATTGGATTAACTAGTAGGAGTGAGAAAAACATCACGGGGTGGTGCGCATTGTATGGGTGTGTGTTACATTAGATTCACTAGTAGGAGTGAGAAAAACATCACGGGGTGGTGCGCATTGTATGGGTGTGTGTTACATTACATTCACTAGTAGGAGTGAGACAAACCTCACGGGGTGGTGCGCATTGTATGTGTGTGTGTTACATTACATTCACTAGTAGGAGTGAGAAAAACATCACGGGGTGGTGCGCATTGTATGGGTGTTTGTTACATTACATTCACTAGTAGGATTGAGAAAAACATCACTGGGTGGTGAGCATTGTATGGGTGTGTGTTACATTACATTCACTAGTAGGAGTGAGAAAAACATCACGGGGTGGTGCGCATTGTATGGGTGTGTGTTACATTACATTCACTAGTAGCAGTGAGAAAAACATCACGGGGTGGTGCGCATTGTATGGGTGTGTGTTACATTACATTCACTAGTAGCAGTGAGAAAAACATCACGGGGTGGTGCGCATTGTATGGTTGTGTGTTACATTACATTCACTAGTAGGAGTGAGACAAACATCACGGGGTGGTGCGCATTTTATGGGTGTGTGTTACATTACATTCACTAGTAGGAGTTAGAAAAACATCACGGGGTGGTGCGCATTGTATGGGTGTGTGTTACATTACATTCACTAGTAGGAGTGAGAAAAACATCACGGGGTGGTGCGCATTGTATGGGTGTGTGTTACATTAGATTTACTAGTAGGAGTGAGAAAAACATCACGGGGTGGTGCGCATTGTATGGGTGTGTGTTACATTACATTCACTAGTAGGAGTGAGAAAAACATCACGGGGTGGTGCGCATTGTATGGGTGTGTGTTACATTACATTCACTAGTAGGAGTGAGAAAAACATCACGGGGTGGTGCGCATTGTATGGGTGTGTGTTACATTACATTCACTAGTAGCAGTGAGAAAAACATCACGGGGTGGTGCGCATTGTATGGGTGTGTGTTACATTACATTCACTAGTAGCAGTGAGAAAAACATCACGGGGTTGTGCGCATTGTATGGGTGTGTGTTACATTGGATTCACTAGTAGGAGTGAGAAAAACATCACGGGGTGGTGCGCATTGTATGGGTGTGTGTTACATTGGATTCACTAGTAGGAGTGAGAAAAACATCACGGGGTGGTGCGCATTGTATGGGTGTGTGTTACATTGGATTCACTAGTAGGAGTGAGAAAAACATCACGGGGTGGTGCGCATTGTATGGGTGTGTGTTACATTAGATTCACTAGTAGGAGTGAGAAAAACATCACGGGGTGGTGCGCATTGTATGGGTGTGTGTTACATTACATTCACTAGTAGGAGTGAGACAAACCTCACGGGGTGGTGCGCATTGTATGGGTGTGTGTTACATTACATTCACTAGTAGGAGTGAGAAAAACATCACGGGGTGGTGCGCATTGTATGGGTGTGTGTTACATTACATTCACTAGTAGGATTGAGAAAAACATCACTGGGTGGTGCGCATTGTATGGGTGTGTGTTACATTACATTCACTAGTAGGAGTGAGAAAAACATCACGGGGTGGTGCGCATTGTATGGGTGTGTGTTACATTACATTCACTAGTAGCAGTGAGAAAAACATCACGGGGTGGTGCGCATTGTATGGGTGTGTGTTACATTACATTCACTAGTAGCAGTGAGAAAAACATCACGGGGTGGTGCGCATTGTATGGGTGTGTTTTACATTACATTCACTAGTAGCAGTGAGAAAAACATCACGGGGTGGTGCGCATTGTATGGGTGTGTGTTACATTACATTCACTAATAGCAGTGAGAAAAACAACACGGTGTGGTGCGCATTGTATGGGTGTGTGTTACATTAGATTCACTAGTAGCAGTTAGAAAAACATCACGGGGTGGTGCGCATTGTATGGGTGTGTGTTACATTAGATTCACTAGTAGCAGTGAGAAAAACATCACGGGGTGGTGCGCATTGTATGGGTGTGTGTTACATTAGATTCATTAGTAGGAGTGCGAAAAACATCACGGGGTGGTGCGCATTGTATGGGTGTGTGTTACATTACATTCACTAGTAGGAGTGAGAAAAACATCACAGGGTGGTGCGCATTGTATGGGTGTGTGTTATATTACATTCACTAGTACGAGTGAGAAAAACATCACGGGGTGGTGCGCATTGTATGGGTGTGTGTTACATTACATTCACTAGTAGCAGTTAGAAAAACATCACGGGGTGGTGCGCATTGTATGGGTGTGTGTTACATTAGATTCACTAGTAGCAGTGAGAAAAACATCACGGGGTGGTGCGCATTGTATGGGTGTGTGTTACATTAGATTCACTAGTAGGAGTGAGAAAAACATCACGGGGTGGTGCGCATTGTATGGGTGTGTGTTACATTACATTCACTAGTAGCAGTGAGAAAAACATCACGGGGTGGTGCGCATTGTATGGGTGTGTGTTATATTACATTCACTAGTAGGAGTGAGAAAAACATCACGGGGTGGTGCGCATTGTATGGGTGTGTGTTACATTACATTCACTACTAAGAGTGAGAAAAACATCACGGGGTGGTGCGCATTGTATGGGTGTGTGTTACATTAGATTCACTAGTAGCAGTGAGAAAAACATCACGGGGTGGTGCGCATTGTATGGGTGTGTGTTACATTACATTCACTAGTAGCAGTGAGAAAAACATCACGGGGTGGTGCGCATTGTATGGGTGTGTGTTACATTACATTCACTAGTAGCAGTGAGAAAAACATCACGGGGTGGTGCGCATTGTATGGTTGTGTGTTACATTACATTCACTAGTAGGAGTGAGACAAACATCACGGGGTGGTGCGCATTTTATGGGTGTGTGTTACATTACATTCACTAGTAGGGTTAGAAAAACATCACGGGGTGGTGCGCATTGTATGGGTGTGTGTTACATTACATTCACTAGTAGGAGTGAGAAAAACATCACGGGGTGGTGCGCATTGTATGGGTGTGTGTTACATTAGATTCACTAGTAGGAGTGAGAAAAACATCACGGGGTGGTGCGCATTGTATGGGTGTGTGTTACATTGGATTCACTAGTAGGAGTGAGAAAAACATCACGGGGTGGTGCGCATTGTATGGGTGTGTGTTACATTACATTCACTAGTAGGAGTGAGAAAAACATCACGGGGTGGTGCGCATTGTATGGGTGTGTGTTACATTACATTCACTAGTAGGAGTGAGAAAAACATCACGGGGTGGTGCGCATTGTATGGGTGTGTGTTACATTACATTCACTAGTAGGAGTGAGAAAAACATCACGGGGTGGTGCGCCTTGTATGGGTGTGTGTTACATTACATTCACTAGTAGCAGTGAGAAAAACATCACGGGGTGGTGCGCATTGTATGGGTGTGTGTTACATTACATTCACTAGTAGCAGTGAGAAAAACATCACGGGGTGGTGCGCATTGTATGGGTGTGTGTTACATTGGATTCACTAGTAGGAGTGAGAAAAACATCACGGGGTGGTGCGCATTGTATGGGTGTGTGTTACATTGGATTCACTAGTAGGAGTGAGAAAAACATCACGGGGTGGTGCGCATTCTATGGGTGTGTGTTACATTGGATTCACTAGTAGGAGTGAGAAAAACATCACGGGGTGGTGCGCATTGTATGGGTGTGTGTTACATTAGATTCACTAGTAGGAGTGAGAAAAACATCACGGGGTGGTGCGCATTGTATGGGTGTGTGTTACATTACATTCACTAGTAGGAGTGAGACAAACCTCACGGGGTGGTGCGCATTGTATGGGTGTGTGTTACATTACATTCACTAGTAGGAGTGAGAAAAACATCACGGGGTGGTGCGCATTGTATGGGTGTGTGTTACATTACATTCACTAGTAGGATTGAGAAAAACATCACTGGGTGGTGCGCATTGTATGGGTGTGTGTTACATTACATTCACTAGTAGGAGTGAGAAAAACATCACGGGGTGGTGCGCATTGTATGGGTGTGTGTTACATTACATTCACTAGTAGCAGTGAGAAAAACATCACGGGGTGGTGCGCATTGTATGGGTGTGTGTTACATTACATTCACTAGTAGCAGTGAGAAAAACATCACGGGGTGGTGCGCATTGTATGGGTGTGTTTTACATTACATTCACTAGTAGCAGTGAGAAAAACATCACGGGGTGGTGCGCATTGTATGGGTGTGTGTTACATTACATTCACTAATAGCAGTGAGAAAAACAACACGGTGTGGTGCGCATTGTATGGGTGTGTGTTACATTAGATTCACTAGTAGCAGTTAGAAAAACATCACGGGGTGGTGCGCATTGTATGGGTGTGTGTTACATTAGATTCACTAGTAGCAGTGAGAAAAACATCACGGGGTGGTGCGCATTGTATGGGTGTGTGTTACATTAGATTCACTAGTAGGAGTGAGAAAAACATCACGGGGTGGGGCGCATTGTATGGGTGTGTGTTACATTACATTCACTAGTAGGAGTGAGAAAAACATCACGGGGTGGTGCGCATTGTATGGGTGTGTGTTATATTACATTCACTAGTACGAGTGAGAAAAACATCACGGGGTGGTGCGCATTGTATGGGTGTGTGTTACATTACATTCACTAGTAGCAGTTAGAAAAACATCACGGGGTGGTGCGCATTGTATGGGTGTGTGTTACATTAGATTCACTAGTAGCAGTGAGAAAAACATCACGGGGTGGTGCGCATTGTATGGGTGTGTGTTACATTAGATTCACTAGTAGGAGTGAGAAAAACATCACGGGGTGGTGCGCATTGTATGGGTGTGTGTTACATTACATTCACTAGTAGCAGTGAGAAAAACATCACGGGGTGGTGCGCATTGTATGGGTGTGTGTTATATTACATTCACTAGTAGGAGTGAGAAAAACATCACGGGGTGGTGCGCATTGTATGGGTGTGTGTTACATTACATTCACTACTAAGAGTGAGAAAAACATCACGGGGTGGTGCGCATTGTATGGGTGTGTGTTACATTAGATTCACTAGTAGCAGTGAGAAAAACATCACGGGGTGGTGCGCATTGTATGGGTGTGTTTTACATTACATTCACTAGTAGCAGTGAGAAAAACATCACGGGGTGGTGCGCATTGTATGGGTGTGTGTTACATTACATTCACTAGTAGCAGTGAGAAAAACAACACGGGGTGGTGCGCATTGTATGGGTGTGTGTTACATTACATTCACTAGTAGGAGTGAGAAAAACATCACGGGGTGGTGCGCATTGTATGGGTGTGTGTTACATTGGATTCACTAGTAGGAGTGAGAAAAACATCACGGGGTGGTGCGCATTGTATGGGTGTGTGTTACATTACATTCACTATTACGAGTGAGAAAAACATCACGGGGTGGTGCGCATTGTATGGGTGAGTGTTACATTACATTCACTATTACGAGTGAGAAAAACATCACGGGGTGGTGCGCATTGTATGGGTGTGTGTTACATTACATTCACTAGTAGGATTGAGAAAAACATCACGGGGTGGTGCGCATTGTATGGGTGTGTGTTACATTACATTCACTATTAGGAGTGAGAAAAACAACACGGGGTGGTGCGCATTGTATGGGTGCGTGTTACATTACATTCACTAGTAGGAGTGAGAAAAACATCACAGGGTGGTGCGCATTGTATGGGTGTGTGTTACATTACATACACTAGTAGGAGTGAGACAAACATCACGGGGTGGTGCGCATTGTATGGGTGTGTGTTACATTACATTCACTAGTAGGAGTTAGAAAAACATTATGGGGTGGTGCGCATTGTATGGGTGTGTGTTACATTACATTCACTAGTAGGAGTGAGAAAAACATCACAGGGTGGTGTGCATTGTATGGGTGTGTGTTACATTAGATTCACTAGTAGGAGTGAGAAAAACATCACGGGGTGGTGCGCATTGTATGGGTGTGTGTTACATTAGATTCACTAGTAGGAGTGAGAAAAACATCACGGGGTGGTGCGCATTGTATGGGTGTGTGTTACATTACATTCACTAGTAGGAGTGAGCAAAACATCACGGGGTGGTGCGCATTGTATGGGTGTGTGTTACATTACATTCACTAGTAGGAGTGAGAAAAACATCACGGGGTGGTGCGCATTGTATGGGTGTGTGTTACATTAGATTCACTAGTAGGAGTGAGAAAAACATCACGGGGTGGTGCGCATTGTATGGGTGTGTGTTACATTAGATTCACTAGTAGGAGTGAGAAAAACATCAAGGGGTGGTGCGCATTGTATGGGTGTGTGTTACATTAGATTCACTAGTAGCAGTGAGAAAAACATCACGGGGTGGTGCGCATTGTATGGGTGTGTGTTACATTACATTCACTAGTAGGAGTGAGAAAAACATCACGGGGTGGTGCGCATTGTATGGGTGTGTGTTACATTACATTCACTAATAGGAGTGAGAAAAACATCACGGGGTGGTGCGCATTGCTTGGGTGTGTGTTACATTACATTCACTAGTAGGAGTGAGAAAAACATCACGGGGTGGTGCGCATTTTATGGGTGTGTGTTACATTAGAATCACTAGTAGGAGTGAGAAAAACATCATGGGGTGGTGCGCATTGTATGGGTGTGTGTTACATTACATTCACTAGTAGGAGTGAGAAAAACATCACGGGGTGGTGCGCATTGTATGGGTGTGTGTTACATTACATTCACTAATAGGAGTGAGAAAAACATCACGGGGTGGTGCGCATTGTATGGGTGTGTGTTACATTACATTCCCTAGTAGCAGTGAGAAAAACATCACGGGGTAGTGCGCATTTTATGGGTGTGTGTTACATTACATTCACTATTAGGAGTGAGAAAAACATCACGGGGTGGTGCGCATTGTATGTGTGTGTGTGTTACATTACATTCACTACTAGGAGTGAGAAAAACATCACGGGGTGGTGAGCACTGTATGGGTGTGTGTTACATAACATTCACTAGTAGGAGTGAGAAAAACATCACGGGGTGGTGCGCATTGTATGGGTGTGTGTTACATTAGATTCACTAGTAGGAGTGAGAAAAACATCACGCGGTGGTGCGCATTGTATGGGTGTGTGTTACATTACATTCACTAGTAGGAGTTAGAAAAACATCACGGGGTGATGCGCATTGTATGGGTGTGTGTTACATTACATTCACTAGTAGGAGTGAGAAAAACATCACGGGGTGGTGCGCATTGTATGGGTGTGTGTTACATTACATTCACTAGTAGGAGTGAGAAAAACATCACGGGGTGGTGCGCATTGTATGGGTGTGTGTTACATTACATTCACTAGTAGGAGTGAGAAAAACATCACGGGGTGGTGCGCATTGTATGGGTGTGTGTTACATTACATTCACTAGTAGGAGTGAGAAAAACATCACGGGGTGGTGCGCATTGTATGGGTGTGTGTTACATTACATTCACTAATAGGAGTGAGAAAAACATCATGGGGTGGTGCGCATTGTATGGGTGTGTGTTACATTACATTCACTAGTAGCAGTGAGAAAAACATCACGGGGTGGTGCGCATTGTATGGGTGTGTGTTACATTACATTCACTAGTAGCAGTGAGAAAAACATCACGGGGTGGTGCGCATTGTATGTTTGTGTGTTACATTACATTCACTACTAGGAGTGAGAAAAACATCACGGGGTGGTGAGCATTGTATGGGTGTGTGTTACATTACATTCACTAGTAGGAGTGAGAAAAACATCACGGGGTGGTGCGCATTGTATGGGTGTATGTTACATTACATTCACTAGTAGGAGTGAGAAAAACATCACGGGGTGGTGCGCATTGTATGGGTGTGTGTTACATTACATTCACTATTAGGAGCGAGAAAAACATCACGGGGTGGTGCGCATTGTATGGGTGTGTGTTATATTACATTCACTAGTAGGAGTGAGAAAAACATCACGGGGTGGTGCGCATTGTATGGGTGTGTGTTACATTAGATTCACTAGTAGGAGTGAGAAAAACATCACGGGGTGGTGCGCATTGTATGGGTGTATGTTACATTAGATTCACTAGTAGGAGTGAGAAAAACATCACGGGGTGGTGCGCATTGTATGGGTGTGTGTTACATTACATTCACTATTAGGAGTGAGAAAAACATCACGGGGTGGTGCGCATTGTATGGGTGTGTGTTACATTGGATTCACTAGTAGGAGTGAGAAAAACATCACGGGGTCGTGCGCATTTTATGGGTGTGTGTTACATTGGATTCACTAGTAGGAGTGAGAAAAACATCACAGGGTGGTGCGCATTGTATGGGTGTGTGTTACATTGGATTCACTAGTAGGAGTGAGAAAAACATCACGGGGTGGTGCGCATTGTATGGGTGTGTGTTACATTGGATTCACTAGTAGGAGTGAGAAAAACATCACGGGGTGGTGCGCATTGTATGCGTGTGTGTTACATTGGATTCACTAGTAGGAGTGAGAAAAACATCACGGGGTGGTGCGCATTGTATGGGTGTGTGTTACATTGGATTCACTAGTAGGAGTGAGAAAAACATCACGGGGTGGTGCGCATTGTATGGGTGTGTGTTACATTACATTCACTAGTAGGAGTGAGAAAAACATCACGGGGTGGTGCGCATTGTATGGGTGTGTGTTATATTAGATTCACTAGTAGCAGTGAGAAAAACATCACGGGGTGGTGCGAATTGTATGGGTGTGTGTTACATTAGATTCACTAGTAGCAGTGAGAAAAACATCACGGGGTGGTGCGCATTGTATGGGTGTGTGTTACATTACATTCACTAGTAGCAGTGAGAAAAACATCACGGGGTGGTGCGCATTGTATGGGTGTGTGTTACATTAGATTCACTAGTAGCAGTGAGAAAAACATCACGGGGTGGTGCGCATTGTATGTGTGTGTGTTACACTACATTCACTACTAGGAGTGAGAAAAACATCACGGGGTGGTGAGCATTGTATGTGTGTGTGTTACATTACATTCACTAGTAGGAGTGAGAAAAACATCACGGGCTGGTGCGCATTGTATGGGTGTGTGTTACATTAGATTCACTAGTAGGAGTGAGAAAAACATCACAGGGTGGTGCGCATTGTATGGGTGTGTGTTATATTACATTCACTAGTAGGAGTGAGAAAAACATCACGGGGTGGTGCGCATTGTATGGGTGTGTGTTACATTAGATTCACTAGTAGGAGTGAGAAAAACATCACGGGGTGGTGCGCATTGTATGGGTGTGTGTTACATTAGATTCACTAGTAGGAGTGAGAAAAACATCACGGGGTGGTGCGCATTGTATGGGTGTGTGTTACATTACATTCACTATTAGGAGTGAGAAAAACATCACGGGGTGGTGCGCATTGTATGGGTGTGTGTTACATTGGATTCACTAGTAGGAGTGAGAAAAACATCACGGGGTTGTGCGCATTGTATGGGTGTGTGTTACATTGGATTCACTAGTAGGAGTGAGAAAAGCATCACGGGGTCGTGCGCATTTTATGGGTGTGTGTTACAGTGGATTCACTAGTAGGAGTGAGAAAAACATCACGGGGTGGTGCGCATTGTATGGGTGTGTGTTACATTGGATTCACTAGTAGGAGTGAGAAAATCATCACGGGGTGGTGCGCATTGTATGGGTGTGTGTTACATTAGATTCACTAGTAGGAGTGAGAAAAACATCACGGGGTGGTGCGCATTGTATGGGTGTGTGTTACATTACATTCACTAGTAGGAGTGAGAAAAACATCACGGGGTGGTGCGCATTGTATGGGTGTGTGTTACATTACATTCACTAGTGGGAGTGAGAAAAACATCACGGGGTGGTGCACATTGTATGGGTGTGTGTTACATTACATTCACTAGTAGGAGTGAGAAAAACATCACGGGGTGGTGCGCATTGTATGGGTGTGTGTTACATTACATTCACTAGTAGCAGTGAGAAAAACATCACGGGGTGGTGCGCATTGTATGGGTGTGTGTTACATTACATTCACTAGTAGGATTGAGAAAAACATAACGGGGTGGTGCGCATTGTATGGGTGTGTGTTACATTACATTCACTATTAGGAGTGAGAAAAACAACACGGGGTGGTGCGCATTGTATGGGTGCGTGTTACATTACATTCACTAGTAGCAGTGAGAAAAACATCACGGGGTGGTGCGCATTGTATGGGTGCGTGTTACATTACATTCACTAATAGCAGTGAGACAAACATCACGGGGTGGTGCGCACTGTATGGTTGTGTGTTACATTACATACACTAGTAGGAGTGAGACAAACATCACGGGGTGGTGCGCATTGTATGGGTGTGTGTTACATTACATTCACTAGTAGGAGTTAGAAAAACATCACGGGGTGGTGCGCATTGTATGGGTGTGTGTTACATTACATTCACTAGTAGGAGTGAGAAAAACATCACAGGGTGGTGCGCATTGTATGGGTGTGTGTTACATTAGATTCACTAGTAGGAGTGAGAAAAACATCACGGGGTGGTGCGCATTGTATGGGTGTGTGTTACATTAGATTCACTAGTAGGAGTGAGAAAAACATCACGGGGTGGTGCGCATTGTATGGGTGTGTGTTACATTACATTCTCTAGTAGCAGTGAGCAAAACATCACGGGGTGGTGCGCATTGTATGGGTGTGTGTTACATTACATTCACTAGTAGGAGTGAGAAAAACATCACGTGGTGGTGCGCATTGTATGGATGTGTGTTACATTAGATTCACTAGTAGGAGTGAGAAAAACATCACGGGGTGGTGCGCATTGTATGGGTGTGTGTTACATTAGATTCACTAGTAGGAGTGAGAAAAACATCACGGGGTGGTGCGCATTGTATGGGTGTGTGTTACATTAGATTCACTAGTAGCAGTGAGAAAAACATCACGGGGTGGTGCGCATTGTATGGGTGTGTGTTACATTACATTCACTAGTAGGAGTGAGAAAAACATCACGGGGTGGTGCGCATTGTATGGGTGTGTGTTACATTACATTCACTAATAGGAGTGAGAAAAACATCACGGGGTGGTGCGCATTGCTTGGGTGTGTGTTACATTACATTCACTAGTAGGAGTGAGAAAAACATCACGGGGTGGTGCGCATTTTATGGGTGTGTGTTACATTAGAATCACTAGTAGGAGTGAGAAAAACATCATGGGGTGGTGCGCATTGTATGGGTGTGTGTTACATTACATTCACTAGTAGGAGTGAGAAAAACATCACGGGGTGGTGCGCATTGTATGGGTGTGTGTTACATTACATTCACTAATAGGAGTGAGAAAAACATCACGGGGTGGTGCGCATTGTATGGGTGTGTGTTACATTACATTCCCTAGTAGCAGTGAGAAAAACATCACGGGGTAGTGCGCATTTTATGGGTGTGTGTTACATTACATTCACTATTAGGAGTGAGAAAAACATCACGGGGTGGTGCGCATTGTATGTGTGTGTGTGTTACATTACATTCACTACTAGGAGTGAGAAAAACATCACGGGGTGGTGAGCACTGTATGGGTGTGTGTTACATAACATTCACTAGTAGGAGTGAGAAAAACATCACGGGGTGGTGCGCATTGTATGGGTGTGTGTTACATTAGATTCACTAGTAGGAGTGAGAAAAACATCACGCGGTGGTGCGCATTGTATGGGTGTGTGTTACATTACATTCACTAGTAGGAGTTAGAAAAACATCACGGGGTGATGCGCATTGTATGGGTGTGTGTTACATTACATTCACTAGTAGGAGTGAGAAAAACATCACGGGGTGGTGCGCATTGTATGGGTGTGTGTTACATTACATTCACTAGTAGGACTGAGAAAAACATCACGGGGTGGTGCGCATTGTATGGGTGTGTGTTACATTACATTCACTAGTAGGAGTGAGAAAAACATCACGGGGTGGTGCGCATTGTATGGGTGTGTGTTACATTACATTCACTAGTAGGAGTGAGAAAAACATCACGGGGTGGTGCGCATTGTATGGGTGTGTGTTACATTACATTCACTAATAGGAGTGAGAAAAACATCATGGGGTGGTGCGCATTGTATGGGTGTGTGTTACATTACATTCACTAGTAGCAGTGAGAAAAACATCACGGGGTGGTGCGCATTGTATGGGTGTGTGTTACATTACATTCACTAGTAGCAGTGAGAAAAACATCACGGGGTGGTGCGCATTGTATGTTTGTGTGTTACATTACATTCACTACTAGGAGTGAGAAAAACATCACGGGGTGGTGAGCATTGTATGGGTGTGTGTTACATTACATTCACTAGTAGGAGTGAGAAAAACATCACGGGGTGGTGCGCATTGTATGGGTGTATGTTACATTACATTCACTAGTAGGAGTGAGAAAAACATCACGGGGTGGTGCGCATTGTATGGGTGTGTGTTACATTACATTCACTATTAGGAGCGAGAAAAACATCACGGGGTGGTGCGCATTGTATGGGTGTGTGTTATATTACATTCACTAGTAGGAGTGAGAAAAACATCACGGGGTGGTGCGCATTGTATGGGTGTGTGTTACATTAGATTCACTAGTAGGAGTGAGAAAAACATCACGGGGTGGTGCGCATTGTATGGGTGTATGTTACATTAGATTCACTAGTAGGAGTGAGAAAAACATCACGGGGTGGTGCGCATTGTATGGGTGTGTGTTACATTACATTCACTATTAGGAGTGAGAAAAACATCACGGGGTGGTGCGCATTGTATGGGTGTGTGTTACATTGGATTCACTAGTAGGAGTGAGAAAAACATCACGGGGTCGTGCGCATTTTATGGGTGTGTGTTACATTGGATTCACTAGTAGGAGTGAGAAAAACATCACAGGGTGGTGCGCATTGTATGGGTGTGTGTTACATTGGATTCACTAGTAGGAGTGAGAAAAACATCACGGGGTGGTGCGCATTGTATGGGTGTGTGTTACATTGGATTCACTAGTAGGAGTGAGAAAAACATCACGGGGTGGTGCGCATTGTATGCGTGTGTGTTACATTGGATTCACTAGTAGGAGTGAGAAAAACATCACGGGGTGGTGCGCATTGTATGGGTGTGTGTTACATTGGATTCACTAGTAGGAGTGAGAAAAACATCACGGGGTGGTGCGCATTGTATGGGTGTGTGTTACATTACATTCACTAGTAGGAGTGAGAAAAACATCACGGGGTGGTGCGCATTGTATGGGTGTGTGTTATATTAGATTCACTAGTAGCAGTGAGAAAAACATCACGGGGTGGTGCGAATTGTATGGGTGTGTGTTACATTAGATTCACTAGTAGCAGTGAGAAACACATCACGGGGTGGTGCGCATTGTATGGGTGTGTGTTACATTACATTCACTAGTAGCAGTGAGAAAAACATCACGGGGTGGTGCGCATTGTATGGGTGTGTGTTACATTAGATTCACTAGTAGCAGTGAGAAAAACATCACGGGGTGGTGCGCATTGTATGTGTGTGTGTTACACTACATTCACTACTAGGAGTGAGAAAAACATCACGGGGTGGTGAGCATTGTATGTGTGTGTGTTACATTACATTCACTAGTAGGAGTGAGAAAAACATCACGGGCTGGTGCGCATTGTATGGGTGTGTGTTACATTAGATTCACTAGTAGGAGTGAGAAAAACATCACGGGGTGGTGCGCATTGTATGGGTGTGTGTTATATTACATTCACTAGTGGGAGTGAGAAAAACATCACGGGGTGGTGCGCATTGTATGGGTGTGTGTTACATTAGATTCACTAGTAGGAGTGAGAAAAACATCACGGGGTGGTGCGCATTGTATGGGTGTGTGTTACATTAGATTCACTAGTAGGAGTGAGAAAAACATCACGGGGTGGTGCGCATTGTATGGGTGTGTGTTACATTACATTCACTATTAGGAGTGAGAAAAACATCACGGGGTGGTGCGCATTGTATGGGTGTGTGTTACATTGGATTCACTAGTAGGAGTGAGAAAAACATCACGGGGTGGTGCGCATTGTATGGGTGTGTGTTACATTGGATTCACTAGTAGGAGTGAGAAAAGCATCACGGGGTCGTGCGCATTTTATGGGTGTGTGTTACAGTGGATTCACTAGTAGGAGTGAGAAAAACATCACGGGGTGGTGCGCATTGTATGGGTGTGTGTTACATTGGATTCACTAGTAGGAGTGAGAAAATCATCACGGGGTGGTGCGCATTGTATGGGTGTGTGTTACATTGGATTCACTAGTAGGAGTGAGAAAAACATCACGGGGTGGTGCGCATTGTATGGGTGTGTGTTACATTGGATTCACTAGTAGGAGTGAGAAAAACATCACGGGGTGGTGCGCATTGTATGGGTGTGTGTTACATTACATTCACTAGTAGGAGTGAGAAAAACATCACGGGGTGGTGCGCATTGTATGGGTGTGTGTTACATTAGATTCACTAGTAGCAGTGAGAAAAACATCACGGGGTGGTGCGAATTGTATGGGTGTGTGTTACATTAGATTCACTAGTAGCAGTGAGAAAAACATCACGGGGTGGTGCGCATTGTATGGGTGTGTGTTACATTACATTCATTAGTAGCAGTGAGAAAAACATCACGGGGTGGTGCGCATTGTATGGGTGTGTGTTACAATACATTCACTAGTAGGATTGAGAAACACATCACTGGGTGGTGCGCATTGTATGGGTGTGTGTTACATTACATTCACTAGTAGGAGTGAGAAAAACATCACGGGGTGGTGCGCATTGTATGGGTGTGTGTTACATTAGATTCACTAGTAGCAGTGAGAAAAACATCACGGGGTGGTGCGCATTGTATGGGTGTGTGTTACATTACATTCACTAGTAGGAGTGAGAAAAACATCACGGGGTGGTGCGCATTGTATGGGTGTGTGTTACATTAGATTCACTAGTAGCAGTGAGAAAAACATCAAGGGGTGGTGCGCATTGTATGGGTGTGTGTTACATTAGATTCACTAGTAGGAGTGAGAAAAACATCACGGGGTGGTGCGCATTGTATGGGTGTGTGTTACATTACATTCACTAGTAGGAGTGAGAAAAACATCACGGGGTGGTGCGCATTGTATGGGTGTGTGTTATATTACATTCACTAGTAGGAGTGAGAAAAACATCACGGGGTGGTGCGCATTGCATGGGTGTGTGTTACATTAGATTCACTAGTAGCAGTGAGAAAAACATCATGGGGTGGTGCGAATTGTATGGGTGTGTGTTACATTAGATTCACTAGTAGGAGTGAGAAAAACATCACGGGGTGGTGCGCATTGTATGGGTGTGTGTTACATTCACTAGTAGCAGTGAGAAAAACATCACGGGGTGGTGCGCATTGTATGGGTGTGTGTTATATTACATTCACTAGTAGGAGTGAGAAAAACATCACGGGGTGGTGCACATTGTATGGGTGTGTGTTACATTACATTCACTACTAAGAGTGAGAAAAACATCACGGGGTGGTGCGCATTGTATGGGTGTGTGTTACATTACATTCACTAGTAGCAGTGAGAAAAACATCACGGGGTGGTGCGCATTGTATGTGTATGTGTTACTTTACATTTACTACTAGGAGTTTGAAAAACATCACGGGGTGGTGAGCATTGTATGGGTGTGTGTTACATTACATTCACTAGTAGGAGTGAGAAAAACATCACGGGGTGGTGCGCATTGTATGGGTGTGTGTTACATTAGATTCACTATTAGGAGTGAGAAAAACATCACGGGGTGGTGCGCATTGTATGGGTGTGTGTTACATTACATTCACTAGTAGGAGTGAGAAAAACATCACGGGGTGGTGCGCATTGTATGGGTCTGTGTTACATTACATTCACTAGTAGGAGTGAGAAAAACATCACGGGTTGGTGCGCATTGTATGGGTGTGTGTTACATTACATTCACTAGTAGGAGTGAGACAAACATCACGGGGTGGTGCGCATTGTATGGGTGTGTGTTACATTACATTCACTAGTAGGAGTGAGAAAAACATCACGGGGTGGTGCGCATTGTATGGGTGTGTGTTACATTACATTCACTAGTAGGATTGAGAAAAACATCACTGGGTGGTGCGCATTGTATGGGTGTGTGTTACATTACATTCACTAGTAGGAGTGAGAAAAACATCACGGGGTGGTGCGCATTGTATGGGTGTGTGTTACATTACATTCACTAGTAGCAGTGAGAAAAACATCACGGGGTGGTGCGCATTGTATGGGTGTGTGTTACATTACATTCACTAGTAGCAGTGAGAAAAACATCACGGGGTGGTGCGCATTGTATGGGTGTGTTTTACATTAGATTCACTAGTAGGAGTGAGAAAAACATCACGGGTTGGTGCGCATTGTATGGGTGTGTGTTACATTACATTCACTAGTAGCAGTGAGAAAAACAACACGTGGTGGTGCGCATTGTATGGGTGTGTGTTACATTAGATTCACTAGTAGCAGTTAGAAAAACATCACGGGGTGGTGCGCATTGTATGGGTGTGTGTTACATTAGATTCACTAGTAGCAGTGAGAAAAACATCACGGGGTGGTGCGCATTGTATGGGTGTGTGTTACATTAGATTCACTAGTAGGAGTGAGAAAAACATCACGGGGTTGTGCGCATTGTATGTGTGTGTGTTATATTACATTCACTAGTAGGAGTGAGAAAAACATCACGGGGTGGTGCGCATTGTATGGGTGTGTGTTACATTACATTCACTAGTAGCAGTTAGAAAAACATCACGGGGTGGTGCGCATTGTATGGGTGTGTGTTACATTAGATTCACAAGTAGCAGTGAGAAAAACATCATGGGGTGGTGCGCATTGTATGGGTGTGTGTTACATTAGATTCACTAGTAGGAGTGAGAAAAACATCACGGGGTGGTGCGCATTGTATGGGTGTGTGTTAAATTACATTCACTAGTAGCAGTGAGAAAAACATCACGGGGTGGTGCGCATTGTATGGGTGTGTGTTATATTACATTCACTAGTAGGAGTGAGAAAAACATCACGGGGTGGTGCGCATTGTATGGGTGTGTGTTACGTTACATTCACTACTAAGAGTGAGAAAAACATCACGGGGTGGTGCGCATTGTATGGGTGTGTGTTACATTACATTCACTAGTAGCAGTGAGAAAAACATCACGGGGTGGTGCGCATTGTATGTGTGTGTGTTAATTTACATTTACTATTAGGAGTTTGAAAAACATCACGGGGTGGTGAGCATTGTATGGGTGTGTGTTACATTACATTCACTAGTAGGATTGAGAAAAACATCACGGGGTGGTGCGCATTGTATGGGTGTGTGTTACATTAGATTCACTATTAGGAGTGAGAAAAACATCACGGGGTGGTGCGCATTGTATGGGTGTGTGTTATATTACATTCACTAGTAGGAGTGAGAAAAACATCACGGGGTGGTGCGCATTGTATGGGTGTGTGTTACATTACATTCACTAGTAGGATTGAGAAAAACATCACGGGGTGGTGCGCATTGTATGGGTGTGTGTTACATTACATTCACTATTAGGAGTGAGAAAAACATCACGGGGTGGTGCGCATTGTATGGGTGTGTGTTACATTACATTCACTAGTAGGATTGAGAAAAACATCACGGGGTGGTGCGCATTGTATGGGTGTGAGTTACATTACATTCACTACTAGGAGTGAGAAAAACATCACGGTGTGGTGAGAATTGTATGGGTGTGTGTTTTACATTCACCAGTAGGAGTGAGAAAAACATCACGGGGTGGTGCGCATTGTATGGGTGTGTGTTACATTAGATTCACTAGTAGGAGTGAGAAAAACATCATGCGGTGGTGCGCATTGTATGGGTGTGTGTTACATTACATTCACTAGTAGGAGTGAGAAAAACATCACGGGGTGGTGCGCATTGTATGTGTGTGTGTTACATTGGATTCACTAGTAGGAGTGAGAAAAACATCACGGGGTGGTGCGCATTGTAAGGGTGTGTGTTACATTAGATTCAGTAGTAGGAGTGAGAAAAACATCACGGGGTCGTGCGCATTTTATGGGTGTGTGTTACATTGGATTCACTAGTAGGAGTGAGAAAAACATCACGGGGTGGTGCGCATTGTATGGGTGTGTGTTACATTACATTCACTAGTAGGATTGAGAAAAACATCATGGGGTGGTGTGCATTGTATGGGTGTGTGTTACATTACATTCACTAGTAGGAGTGAGAAAAACATCGCGGGGTGGTGCGCTTTGTATGGGTGTGTGTTACAATAGATTCACTAGTAGCAGTGAGAAAAACATCACGGGGTGGTGCGCATTGTATGGGTGTGTGTTACATTAGATTCACTAGTAGGAGTGAGAAAAACATCACGGGGTGGTGCGCATTGTATGGGTGTGTGTTACATTACATTCACTAGTAGCAGTGAGACAAACATCACGGGGTGGTGCGCATTGTATGGGTGTGTGTTACATTACATTCCCTAGTAGCAGTGAGAAAAACATCACGGGGTGGTGCGCATTGTATGGGTGTGTGTTACATTAGATTCACTAGTAGCAGTGAGAAAAACATCACGGGGTGGTGCGCATTGTATGGGTGTGTGTTACATTAGATTCACTAGTAGCAGTGAGAAAAACATCATGGGGTGGTGCGCATTGTATGGGTGTGTGTTACATTAGATTCACTAGTAGCAGTGAGAAAAACATCACGGGGTGGTGCGCATTGTATGGGTGTGTGTTACATTACATTCACTAGTAGGAGTGAGAAAAACATCACGGGGTGGTGCGCATTGTATGGGTGTGTGTTACATTACATTCACTAGTAGCAGTGAGAAAAACATCACGGGGTGGTGCGCATTGTATGGGTGTGTGTTACATTACATTCACTAGTAGGAGTGAGAAAAACATCACGGGGTGGTGCGCATTGTATGGGTGTGTGTTACATTGGATTCACTAGTAGGAGTGAGAAAAACATCACGGGGTGGTGCGCATTGTATGGGTGTGTGTTACATTACATTCACTAGTAGGAGTGAGAAAAACATCACGGGGTGGTGCGCATTGTATGGGTGTGTGTTACATTAGATTCACTAGTAGCAGTGAGAAAAACATCACGGGGTGGTTCGCATTGTATGGGTGTGTGTTACATTACATTCACTAGTAGGAGTGAGAAAAATATCATGGGGTGGTGCGCATTGTATGGGTGTGTGTTATATTACATTCACTAATAGGAGTGAGAAAAACATCACGGGGTGATGCGCATTGCTTGGGTGTGTGTTACATTACATTCACTAGTAGGACTGAGAAAAACATCACGGGGTGGTGCGCATTTTATGTGTGTGTGTTACATTAGAATCACTAGTAGGAGTGAGAAAAACATCATGGGGTGGTGCGAATTGTATGGGTGTGTGTTACATTACATTCACTAGTAGGAGTGAGAAAAACATCACGGGGTGGTGCGCATTGTATGGGTGTGTGTTACATTACATTCACGAATAGGAGTAAGAAAAACATCACGGGGTGGTGCGCATTGTATGGGTGTGTGTTACATTACATTCACTAGTAGCAGTGAGAAAAACATCACGGGGTAGTGCGCATTGTATGGGTGTGTGTTACATTACGTTCACTAGTAGGAGTGAGAAAAACATCACGGGGTGGTGCCCATTGTATGTGTGTGTGTTACATTACATTCACTACTAGGAGTGAGAAAAACATCACGGGGTGGTGAGCATTGTATGGGTGTGTGTTACATTACATTCACTAGTAGGAGTGAGAAAAACATCACGGGGTGGTGCGCATTGTATGGGTGTGAGTTACATTACATTCACTACTAGGAGTGAGAAAAACATCACGGGGTGGTGAGCATTGTATGGGTGTGTGTTTTACATTCACCAGTAGGAGTGAGAAAAACATCACGGGGTGGTGCGCATTGTATGGGTGTGTGTTACATTAGATTCACTAGTAGGAGTGAGAAAAACATCACGCGGTGGTGCGCATTGTATGGGTGTGTGTTACATTACATTCACTAGTAGGAGTTAGAAAAACATCACGGGGTGGTGCGCATTGTATGGGTGTGTGTTACATTACATTCACTAGTAGGAGTGAGAAAAACATGACGGGGTGGTGCGCATTGTATGGGTGTGTGTTACATTACATTCACTAGTAGGAGTGAGAAAAACATCACGGGGTGGTGCGCATTGTATGGGTGTGTGTTACATTACATTCACTAGTAGCAGTGAGAAAAACATCAAGGGGTGGTGCGCATTGTATGGGTGTGTGTTACATTACATTCACCAATAGGAGTGAGAAAAACATCACGGGGTGGTGCGCATTGTATGGGTGTGTGTTACATTACATTCACTAATAGGAGTGAGAAAAACATCACGGGGTGGTGCGCATTGTATGGGTGTGTGTTACATTAGATTCACTAGTAGCAGTGAGAAAAACATCACGGGGTGGTGCGCATTGTATGGGTGTGTGTTACATTACATTCACTAGTAGGAGTGAGAAAAACATCACGGGGTGGTGCGCATTGTATGGGTGTGTGTTACATTACATTCACTACTAAGAGTGAGAAAAACATCACGGGGTGGTGCGCATTGTATGGGTGTGTGTTACATTATATTCACTAGTAGCAGTGAGAAAAACATCACGGGGTGGGGCGCATTGTATGGGTGTGTGTTACATTAGATTCACTAGTAGCAGTGAGAAAAACATCACGGGGTGGTGCGCATTGTATGGGTGTGTTTTACATTACATTCACTAGTAGCAGTGAGAAAAACATCACGGGGTGGTGCGCATTGTATGGGTGTGTGTTACATTACATTCACTAGTAGCAGTGAGAAAAACAACACGGGGTGGTGCGCATTGTATGGGTGTGTGTTACATTACATTCACTAGTAGGAGTGAGAAAAACATCACGGAGTGGTGCGCATTGTATGGGTGTGTGTTACATTGGATTCACTAGTAGGAGTGAGAAAAACATCACGGGGTGGTGCGCATTGTATGGGTGTGTGTTACATTACATTCACTATTACGAGTGAGAAAAACATCACGGGGTGGTGCGCATTGTATGGGTGTGTGTTACATTACATTCACTATTACGAGTGAGAAAAACATCACGGGGTGGTGGGCATTGTATGGGTGTGTGTTACATTACATTCACTAGTAGGATTGAGAAAAACATCACGGGGTGGTGCGCATTGTATGGGTGTGTGTTACATTACATTCACTAGTAGCAGTGAGACAAACATCACGGGGTGGTGCGCATTGTATGGTTGTGTGTTACATTACATTCACTAGTAGGAGTGAGACAAACATCACGGAGTGGTGCGCATTGTATGGGTGTGTGTTACGTTACATTCACTAGTAGGAGTTAGAAAAACATCACGGGGTGGTGCGCATTGTATGGGTGTGTGTTACATTAGATTCACTAATAGGAGTGAGAAAAACATCACGGGGTGGTGCGCATTGTATGGGTGTGTGTTACATTAGATTCACTAGTAGGAGTGAGAAAAACATCACGGGGTGGTGCGCATTGTATGGGTGTGTGTTACATTACATTCACTAGTAGGAGTGAGCAAAACATCACGGGGTGGTGCGCATTGTATGGGTGTGTGTTACATTACATTCACTAGTAGGAGTGAGAAAAACATCACGGGGTGGTGCGCATTGTATGGGTGTGTGTTACATTAGATTCACTAGTAGGAGTGAGAAAAACATCACGGGGTGTTGCGCATTGTATGGGTGTGTGTTACATTACATTCACTAGTAGGAGTGAGAAAAACATCACGGGTCGGTGCGCATTGTATGGGTGTGTGTTACATTAGATTCACTAGTAGCAGTGAGAAAAACATCACGGGGTGGTGCGCATTGTATGGGTGTGTGTTACATTAGATTCACTAGTAGGAGTGAGAAAAACATCACGGGGTGGTGCGCATTGTATGGGTGTGTGTTACATTACATTCACTAATAGGAGTGAGAAAAACATCACGGGGTGGTGCGCATTGCTTGGGTGTGTGTTACATTACATTCACTAGTAGGAGTGAGAAAAACATCACGGGGTGGTGCGCATTTTATGGGTGTGTGTTACATTGGATTCACTAGTAGGAGTGAGAAAAACATCACGGGGTGGTGCGCATTGTATGGGTGTGTGTTACATTACATTCACTAATAGGAGTGAGAAAAACATCACGGGGTGGTGCGCATTGCTTGGGTGTGTGTTACATTACATTCACTAGTAGGAGTGAGAAAAACATCACGGGGTGGTGCGCATTTTATGGGTGTGTGTTACATTGGATTCACTAGTAGGAGTGAGAAAAACATCACGGGGTGGTGCGCATTGTATGGGTGTGTGTTACATTACATTCACTAGTAGGAGTGAGAAAAACATCACGGGGTGGTGCGCATTGTATGGGTGTGTGTTACATTAGATTCACTAGTAGCAGTGAGAAAAACATCACGGGGTGGTGCGCATTGTATAGGTGTGTGTTACATTACATTCACTAGTAGGAGTGAGAAAAATATCATGGGGTGGTGCGCATTGTATGGGTGTGTGTTATATTACATTCACTAATAGGAGTGAGAAAAACATCACGGGGTGGTGCGCATTGCTTGGGTGTGTGTTACATTACATTCACTAGTAGGACTGAGAAAAACATCACGGGGTGGTGCGCATTTTATGGGTGTGTGTTACATTAGAATCACTAGTAGGAGTGAGAAAAACATCATGGGGTGGTGCGAATTGTATGGGTGTGTGTTACATTACATTCACTAGTAGGAGTGAGAAAAACATCACGGGGTGGTGCGCATTGTATGGGTGTGTGTTACATTACATTCACGAATAGGAGTAAGAAAAACATCACGGGGTGGTGCGCATTGTATGGGTGTGTGTTACATTACATTCACTAGTAGCAGTGAGAAAAACATCACGGGGTAGTGCGCATTGTATGGGTGTGTGTTACATTACGTTCACTAGTAGGAGTGAGAAAAACATCACGGGGTGGTGCCCATTGTATGTGTGTGTGTTACATTACATTCACTACTAGGAGTGAAAAAAACATCACGGGGTGGTGAGCATTGTATGGTTGTGTGTTACATTACATTCACTAGTAGGAGGGAGAAAAACATCACGGGGTGGTGCGCATTGTATGGGTGTGAGTTACATTGCATTCACTACTAGGAGTGAGAAAAACATCACGGGGTGGTGAGCATTGTATGGGTGTGTGTTTTACATTCACCAGTAGGAGTGAGAAAAACATCACGGGGTGGTGCGCATTGTATGGGTGTGTGTTACATTAGATTCACTAGTAGGAGTGAGAAAAACATCACGCGGTGGTGCGCATTGTATGGGTGTGTGTTACATTACATTCACTAGTAGGAGTGAGAAAAACATCACGGGGTGGTGCGCATTGTATGTGTGTGTGTTACATTGGATTCACTAGTAGGAGTGAGAAAAACATCACGGGGTGGTGCGCATTGTAAGGGTGTGTGTTACATTGGATTCACTAGTAGGAGTGAGAAAAACATCACGGGGTCGTGCGCATTGTATGGGTGTGTGTTACATTACATTCACTAGTAGCAGTGAGAAAAACATCACGGGGTGGTGCGCATTGTATGGGTGTGTGTTACATTACATTCACTAGTAGCAGTGAGACAAACATCACGGGGTGGTGCGCATTGTATGGGTGTGTGTTACATTACATTCACTAGTAGCAGTGAGAAAAACATCACGGGGTGGTGCGCATTGTATGGGTGTGTGTTACATTAGATTCACTAGTAGCAGTGAGAAAAACATCACGGGGTGGTGCGCATTGTATGGGTGTGTGTTACATTAGATTCACTAGTAGCAGTGCGAAAAACATCACGGGGTGGTGCGCATTGTATGGGTGTGTGTTACATTAGATTCACTAGTAGCAGTGAGAAAAACATCACGGGGTGGTGCGCATTGTATGGGTGTGTGTTACATTACATTCACTAGTAGGAGTGAGAAAAACATCACGGGGTGGTGCGCATTGTATGGGTGTGTGTTACATTGGATTCACTAGTAGGAGTGAGAAAAACATCACGGGGTGGTGCGCATTGTATGGGTGTGTGTTACATTACATTCACTAGTAGGAGTGAGAAAAACATCACGGGGTGGTGCGCATTGTATGGGTGTGTGTTACATTAGATTCACTAGTAGCAGTGAGAAAAACATCACGGGGTGGTGCGCATTGTATGTGTGTGTGTTACATTGGATTCACTAGTAGCAGTGAGAAAAACATCACGGGGTGGTGCGCATTGTATGGGTGTGTGTTACATTGGATTCACTAGTAGGAGTGAGAAAAACATCACGGGGTAGTGCGCATTGTATGGGTGTGTGTTTTACATTACATTCACTAGTAGGAGTGAGAAAAACATCACGGGGTGGTGCGCATTGTATGGGTGTGAGTTACATTACATTCACTACTAGGAGTGAGAAAAACATCACGGGGTGGTGAGCATTGTATGGGTGTGTGTTTTACATTCACCAGTAGGAGTGAGAAAAACATCACGGGGTGGTGCGCATTGTATGGGTCTGTGTTACATTAGATTCACTAGTAGGAGTGAGAAAAACATCACGCGGTGGTGCGCATTGTATGGGTCTGTGTTACATTACATTCACTAGTAGGAGTGAGAAAAACATCACGCGGTGGTGCGCATTGTATGGGTCTGTGTTACATTACATTCACTAGTAGGAGTGAGAAAAACATCACGGGGTGGTGCGCATTGTATGGGTGTGTGTTACATTACATTCACTAGTAGGAGTGAGAAAAACATCACGGGGTGGTGCGCATTGTATGGGTGTGTGTTACATTACATTCACTAGTAGCAGTGAGAAAAACATCAAGGGGTGGTGCGCATTGTATGGGTGTGTGTTACATTACATTCACCAATAGGAGTGAGAAAAACATCACGGGGTGGTGCGCATTGTATGGGTGTGTGTTACATTACATTCACTAATAGGAGTGAGAAAAACATCACGGGGTGGTGCGCATTGTATGGGTGTGTGTTACATTACATTCACTAGTAGCAGTGAGAAAAACATCACGGGGTGGTGCGCATTGTATGGGTGTGTGTTACATTACATTCACTAGTAGGAGTGAGAAAAACATCACGGGGTGGTGCACATTGTATGGGTGTGTGTTACATTACATTCACTACTAAGAGTGAGAAAAACATCACGGGGTGGTGCGCATTGTATGGGTGTGTGTTACATTACATTCACTAGTAGCAGTGAGAAAAACATCACGGGGTGGTGCACATTGTATGGGTGTGTGTTACATTAGATTCACTAGTAGCAGTGAGAAAAACATCACGGGGTGGTGCGCATTGTATGGGTGTGTTTTACATTACATTCACTAGTAGCAGTGAGAAGAACATCACGGGGTGGCGCGCATTGTATGGGTGTGTGTTACATTACATTCACTAGTAGCAGTGAGAAAAACAACACGGGGTGGTGCGCATTGTATGGGTGTGTGTTACATTACATTCAATAGTAGGAGTGAGAAAAACATCACGGAGTGGTGCGCATTGTATGGGTGTGTGTTACATTGGATTCACTAGTAGGAGTGAGAAAAACATCACGGGGTGGTGCGCATTGTATGGGTGTGTGTTACATTACATTCACTATTACGAGTGAGAAAAACATCACGGGGTGGTGCGCATTGTATGGGTGTGTGTTACATTACATTCACTATTACGAGTGAGAAAAACATCACGGGGTGGTGCGCATTGTATGGGTGTGTGTTACATTACATTCACTAGTAGGATTGAGAAAAACATCACGGGGTGGTGCGCATTGTATGGGTGTGTGTTACATTACATTCACTATTAGGAGTGAGAAAAACAACACGGGGTGGTGCGCATTGTATGGGTGCGTGTTACATTACATTCACTAGTAGCAGTGAGAAAAACATCACGGGGTGGTGCGCATTGTATGGGTGCGTGTTACATTACATTCACTAGTAGCAGTGAGACAAATATCACGGGGTGGTGCGCATTGTATGGTTGTGTGTTACATTACATTCACTAGTAGGAGTGAGACAAACATCACGGGGTGGTGCGCATTGTATGGGTGTGTGTTACGTTACATTCACTAGTAGGAGTTAGAAAAAGATCACGGGGTGGTGCGCATTGTATGGGTGTGTGTTACATTGGATTCACTAGTAGGAGTGAGAAAAACATCACGGGGTGGTGCGCATTGTATGGGTGTGTGTTACATTACATTCACTAGTAGGAGTGAGAAAAACATCACGGGGTGGTGCGCATTGTATGGGTGTGTTTTACATTAGATTCACTAGTAGCAGTGAGAAAAACATCATGGGGTGGTGCGCATTGTATGGGTGTGTGTTACATTACATTCACTAGTAGGAGTGAGAAAAATATCATGGGGTGGTGCGCATTGTATGGGTGTGTGTTATATTACATTCACTAATAGGAGTGAGAAAAACATCACGGGGTGGTGCGCATTGCTTGGGTGTGTGTTACATTACATTCACTAGTAGGACTGAGAAAAACATCACGGGGTGGTGCGCATTTTATGGGTGTGTGTTACATTAGAATCACTAGTAGGAGTGAGAAAAACATCATGGGGTGGTGCGAATTGTATGGGTGTGTGTTACATTACATTCACTAGTAGGAGTGAGAAAAACATCACGGGGTGGTGCGCATTGTATGGGTGTGTGTTACATTACATTCACGAATAGGAGTAAGAAAAACATCACGGGGTGGTGCGCATTGTATGGGTGTGTGTTACATTACATTCACTAGTAGCAGTGAGAAAAACATCACGGGGTAGTGCGCATTGTATGGGTGTGTGTTACATTACGTTCACTAGTAGGAGTGAGAAAAACATCACGGGGTGGTGCCCATTGTATGTGTGTGTGTTACATTACATTCACTACTAGGAGTGAGAAAAACATCACGGGGTGGTGAGCATTTTATGGGTGTGTGTTACATTACATTCACTAGTAGGAGTGAGAAAAACATCACGGGGTGGTGCGCATTGTATGGGTGTGAGTTACATTACATTCACTACTAGGAGTGAGAAAAACATCACGGGGTGGTGAGCATTGTATGGGTGTGTGTTTTACATTCACCAGTAGGAGTGAGAAAAACATCACGGGGTGGTGCGCATTGTATGGGTGTGTGTTACATTAGATTCACTAGTAGGAGTGAGAAAAACATCACGCGGTGGTGCGCATTGTATGGGTGTGTGTTACATTACATTCACTAGTAGGAGTGAGAAAAACATCACGGGGTGGTGCGCATTGTATGTGTGTGTGTTACATTGGATTCACTAGTAGGAGTGAGAAAAACATCACGGGGTGGTGCGCATTGTAAGGGTGTGTGTTACATTGGATTCACTAGTAGGAGTGAGAAAAACATCACGGGGTCTGTGCATTTTATGGGTGTGTGTTACATTGGATTCACTAGTAGGAGTGAGAAAAACATCACGGGGTGGTGCGCATTGTATGGGTGTGTGTTACATTACATTCACTAGTAGGATTGAGAAAAACATCACGGGGTGGTGTGCATTGTATGGGTGTGTGTTACATTACATTCACTAGTAGCAGTGAGAAAAACATCACGGGGTGGTAGGCTTTGTATGGGTGTGTGTTACATTAGATTCACTAGTAGCAGTGAGAAAAACATCACGGGGTGGTGCGCATTTTATGGGTGTGTGTTACATTAGATTCACTAGTAGCAGTGAGAAAAACATCACGGGGTGGTGCGCATTGTATGGGTGTGTGTTACATTACATTCACTAGTAGGAGTGAGAAAAACATCACGGGGTGGTGCGCATTGTATGGGTGTGTGTTACATTACATTCACTAGTAGCAGTGAGAAAAACATCAAGGGGTGGTGCGCATTGTATGGGTGTGTGTTACATTACATTCACCAATAGGAGTGAGAAAAACATCACGGGGTGGTGCGCATTGTATGGGTGTGTGTTACATTACATTCACTAATAGGAGTGAGAAAAACATCACGGGGTGGTGCGCATTGTATGGGTGTGTGTTACATTAGATTCACTAGTAGCAGTGAGAAAAACATCACGGGGTGGTGCGCATTGTATGGGTGTGTGTTACATTACATTCACTAGTAGGAGTGAGAAAAACATCACGGGGTGGTGCGCATTGTATGGGTGTGTGTTACATTACATTCACTACTAAGAGTGAGAAAAACATCACGGGGTGGTGCGCATTGTATGGGTGTGTGTTACATTATATTCACTAGTAGCAGTGAGAAAAACATCACGGGGTGGGGCGCATTGTATGGGTGTGTGTTACATTAGATTCACTAGTAGCAGTGAGAAAAACATCACGGGGTGGTGCGCATTGTATGGGTGTGTTTTACATTACATTCACTAGTAGCAGTGAGAAAAACATCACGGGGTGGTGCGCATTGTATGGGTGTGTGTTACATTACATTCACTAGTAGCAGTGAGAAAAACAACACGGGGTGGTGCGCATTGTATGGGTGTGTGTTACATTACATTCACTAGTAGGAGTGAGAAAAACATCACGGAGTGGTGCGCATTGTATGGGTGTGTGTTACATTGGATTCACTAGTAGGAGTGAGAAAAACATCACGGGGTGGTGCGCATTGTATGGGTGTGTGTTACATTACATTCACTATTACGAGTGAGAAAAACATCACGGTGTGGTGCGCATTGTATGGGTGTGTGTTACATTACATTCACTATTACGAGTGAGAAAAACATCACGGGGTGGTGCGCATTGTATGGGTGTGTGTTACATTACATTCACTAGTAGGATTGAGAAAAACATCACGGGGTGGTGCGCATTGTATGGGTGTGTGTTACATTACATTCACTAGTAGCAGTGAGACAAACATCACGGGGTGGTGCGCATTGTATGGTTGTGTGTTACATTACATTCACTAGTAGGAGTGAGACAAACATCACGTGGTGGTGCGCATTGTATGGGTGTGTGTTACGTTACATTCACTAGTAGGAGTTAGAAAAACATCACGGGGTGGTGCGCATTGTATGGGTGTGTGTTACATTACATTCACTAGTAGGAGTGAGAAAAACATCACGGGGTGGTGCGCATTGTATGGGTGTGTGTTACATTAGATTCACTAGTAGGAGTGAGAAAAACATCACGGGGTGGTGCGCATTGTATGGGTGTGTGTTACATTAGATTCACTAGTAGGAGTGAGAAAAACATCACGGGGTGGTGCGCATTGTATGGGTGTGTGTTACATTACATTCACTAGTAGGAGTGAGCAAAACATCACGGGGTGGTGCGCATTGTATGGGTGTGTGTTACATTACATTCACTAGTAGGAGTGAGAAAAACATCACGGGGTGGTGCGCATTTTATGGGTGTGTGTTACATTGGATTCACTAGTAGGAGTGAGAAAAACATCACGGGGTGGTGCGCATTGTATGGGTGTGTGTTACATTACATTCACTAGTAGCAGTGAGAAAAACATCACGGGGTGGTGCGCATTGTATGGGTGTGTGTTACATTGGATTCACTAGTAGGAGTGAGAAAAACATCACGGGGTGGTGAGCATTGTATGGGTGTGTGTTACATTACATTCACTAGTAGGAGTGAGAAAAACATCACGGGGTGGTGCGCATTGTATGGGTGTGTGTTACATTAGATTCACTAGTAGCAGTGAGAAAAACATCACGGGGTGGTGCGCATTGTATAGGTGTGTGTTACATTACATTCACTAGTAGGAGTGAGAAAAATATCATGGGGTGGTGCGCATTGTATGGGTGTGTGTTATATTACATTCACTAATAGGAGTGAGAAAAACATCACGGGGTGGTGCGCATTTTATGGGTGTGTGTTACATTAGAATCACTAGTAGGAGTGAGAAAAACATCATGGGGTGGTGCGAATTGTATGGGTGTGTGTTACATTACATTCACTAGTAGGAGTGAGAAAAACATCACGGGGTGGTGCGCATTGTATGGGTGTGTGTTACATTACATTCACGAATAGGAGTAAGAAAAACATCACGGGGTGGTGCGCATTGTATGGGTGTGTGTTACATTACATTCACTAGTAGCAGTGAGAAAAACATCACGGGGTAGTGCGCATTGTATGGGTGTGTGTTACATTACGTTCACTAGTAGGAGTGAGAAAAACATCACGGGGTGGTGCCCATTGTATGTGTGTGTGTTACATTACATTCACTACTAGGAGTGAGAAAAACATCACGGGGTGGTGAGCATTGTATGGTTGTGTGTTACATTACATTCACTAGTAGGAGGGAGAAAAACATCACGGGGTGGTGCGCATTGTATGGGTGTGAGTTACATTGCATTCACTACTAGGAGTGAGAAAAACATCACGGGGTGGTGAGCATTGTATGGGTGTGTGTTTTACATTCACCAGTAGGAGTGAGAAAAACATCACGGGGTGGTGCGCATTGTATGGGTGTGTGTTACATTAGATTCACTAGTAGGAGTGAGAAAAACATCACGCGGTGGTGCGCATTGTATGGGTGTGTGTTACATTACATTCACTAGTAGGAGTGAGAAAAACATCACGGGGTGGTGCGCATTGTATGTGTGTGTGTTACATTGGATTCACTAGTAGGAGTGAGAAAAACATCACGGGGTGGTGCGCATTGTAAGGGTGTGTGTTACATTGGATTCACTAGTAGGAGTGAGAAAAACATCACGGGGTCGTGCGCATTTTATGGGTGTGTGTTACATTGGATTCACTAGTAGGAGTGAGAAAAACATCACGGGGTGGTGCGCATTGTATGGGTGTTTGTTACATTACATTCACTAGTAGGATTGTTAAAAACATCACGGGGTGGTGTGCATTGTATGGGTGTGTGTTACATTACATTCACTAGTAGGAGTGAGAAAAACATCACCGGGTGGTGCGCTTTGTATGGGTGTGTGTTACATTAGATTCACTAGTAGCAGTGAGAAAAACATCACGGGGTGGTGCGCATTGTATGGGTGTGTGTTACATTAGATTCACTAGTAGCAGTGAGAAAAACATCACGGGGTGGTGCGCATTGTATGGGTGTGTGTTACATTACATTCACTAGTAGCAGTGAGAAAAACATCACGGGGTGGTGCGCATTGTATGGGTGTGTGTTACATTACATTCACTAGTAGCAGTGAGACAAACATCACGGGGTGGTGCGCATTGTATGGGTGTGTGTTACATTACATTCACTAGTAGCAGTGAGAAAAACATCACGGGGTGGTGCGCATTGTATGGGTGTGTGTTACATTAGATTCACTAGTAGCAGTGAGAAAAACATCACGGGGTGGTGCGCATTGTATGGGTGTGTGTTACATTACATTCACTAGTAGCAGTGAGAAAAACATCACGGGGTGGTGCGCATTGTATGGGTGTGTGTTACATTGGATTCACTAGTAGGAGTGAGAAAAACATCACGGGGTGGTGCGCATTGTATGGGTGTGTGTTACATTACATTCACTAGTAGGAGTGAGAAAAACATCACGGGGTGGTGCGCATTGTATGGGTGTGTGTTACATTAGATTCACTAGTAGCAGTGAGAAAAACATCACGGGGTGGTGCGCATTGTATGTGTGTGTGTTACATTGGATTCACTAGTAGCAGTGAGAAAAACATCACGGGGTGGTGCGCATTGTATGGGTGTGTGTTACATTGGATTCACTAGTAGGAGTGAGAAAAACATCACGGGGTAGTGCGCATTGTATGGGTGTGTGTTTTACATTACATTCACTAGTAGGAGTGAGAAAAACATCACGGGGTGGTGCGCATTGTATGGGTGTGAGTTACATTACATTCACTACTAGGAGTGAGAAAAACATCACGGGGTGGTGAGCATTGTATGGGTGTGTGTTTTACATTCACCAGTAGGAGTGAGAAAAACATCACGGGGTGGTGCGCATTGTATGGGTCTGTGTTACATTAGATTCACTAGTAGGAGTGAGAAAAACATCACGCGGTGGTGCGCATTGTATGGGTCTGTGTTACATTACATTCACTAGTAGGAGTGAGAAAAACATCACGCGGGGGTGCGCATTGTATGGGTCTGTGTTACATTACATTCACTAGTAGGAGTGAGAAAAACATCACGGGGTGGTGCGCATTGTATGGGTGTGTGTTACATTACATTCACTAGTAGGAGTGAGAAAAACATCACGGGGTGGTGCGCATTGTATGGGTGTGTGTTACATTACATTCACTAGTAGCAGTGAGAAAAACATCAAGGGGTGGTGCGCATTGTATGGGTGTGTGTTACATTACATTCACCAATAGGAGTGAGAAAAACATCACGGGGTGGTGCGCATTGTATGGGTGTGTGTTACATTACATTCACTAATAGGAGTGAGAAAAACATCACGGGGTGGTGCGCATTGTATGGGTGTGTGTTACATTACATTCACTAGTAGCAGTGAGAAAAACATCACGGGGTGGTGCGCATTGTATGGGTGTGTGTTACATTACATTCACTAGTAGGAGTGAGAAAAACATCACGGGGTGGTGCACATTGTATGGGTGTGTGTTACATTACATTCACTACTAAGAGTGAGAAAAACATCACGGGGTGGTGCGCATTGTATGGGTGTGTGTTACATTACATTCACTAGTAGCAGTGAGAAAAACATCACGGGGTGGTGCACATTGTATGGGTGTGTGTTACATTAGATTCACTAGTAGCAGTGAGAAAAACGTCACGGGGTGGTGCGCATTGTATGGGTGTGTTTTACATTACATTCACTAGTAGCAGTGAGAAGAACATCACGGGGTGGTGCGCATTGTATGGGTGTGTGTTACATTACATTCACTAGTAGCAGTGAGAAAAACAACACGGGGTGGTGCGCATTGTATGGGTGTGTGTTACATTACATTCAATAGTAGGAGTGAGAAAAACATCACGGAGTGGTGCGCATTGTATGGGTGTGTGTTACATTGGATTCACTAGTAGGAGTGAGAAAAACATCACGGGGTGGTGCGCATTGTATGGGTGTGTGTTACATTACATTCACTATTACGAGTGAGAAAAACATCACGGGGTGGTGCGCATTGTATGGGTGTGTGTTACATTGGATTCACTATTACGAGTGAGAAAAACATCACGGGGTGGTGCGCATTGTATGGGTGTGTGTTACATTACATTCACTAGTAGGATTGAGAAAAACATCACGGGGTGGTGCGCATTGTATGGGTGTGTGTTACATTACATTCACTATTAGGAGTGAGAAAAACAACACGGGGTGGTGCGCATTGTATGGGTGCGTGTTACATTACATTCACTAGTAGCAGTGAGAAAAACATCACGGGGTGGTGCGCATTGTATGGGTGCGTGTTACATTACATTCACTAGTAGCAGTGAGACAAACATCACGGGGTGGTGTGCATTGTATGGTTGTGTGTTACATTACATTCACTAGTAGGAGTGAGACAAACATCACGGGGTGGTGCGCATTGTATGGGTGTGTGTTACATTGGATTCACTAGTAGGAGTGAGAAAAACATCACGGGGTGGTGAGCATTGTATGGGTGTGTGTTACATTACATTCACTAGTAGGAGTGAGAAAAACATCACGGGGTGGTGCGCATTGTATGGGTGTGTGTTACATTAGATTCACTAGTAGCAGTGAGAAAAACATCACGGGGTGGTGCGCATTGTATAGGTGTGTGTTACATTACATTCACTAGTAGGAGTGAGAAAAATATCATGGGGTGGTGCGCATTGTATGGGTGTGTGTTATATTACATTCACTAATAGGAGTGAGAAAAACATCACGGGGTGGTGCGCATTTTATGGGTGCGTGTTACATTAGAATCACTAGTAGGAGTGAGAAAAACATCATGGGGTGGTGCGAATTGTATGGGTGTGTGTTACATTACATTCACTAGTAGGAGTGAGAAAAACATCACGGGGTGGTGCGCATTGTATGGGTGTGTGTTACATTACATTCACTAATAGGAGTGAGAAAAACATCACGGGGTGGTGCGCATTGTATGGGTGTGTGTTACATTACATTCACTAGTAGCAGTGAGAAAAACATCACGGGGTGGTGCGCATTGTATGGGTGTGTGTTACATTACATTCACTAGTAGGAGTGAGAAAAACATCACGGGGTGGTGCACATTGTATGGGTGTGTGTTACATTACATTCACTACTAAGAGTGAGAAAAACATCACGGGGTGGTGCGCATTGTATGGGTGTGTGTTACATTACATTCACTAGTAGCAGTGAGAAAAACATCACGGGGTGGTGCACATTGTATGGGTGTGTGTTACATTAGATTCACTAGTAGCAGTGAGAAAAACGTCACGGGGTGGTGCGCATTGTATGGGTGTGTTTTACATTACATTCACTAGTAGCAGTGAGAAGAACATCACGGGGTGGTGCGCATTGTATGGGTGTGTGTTACATTACATTCACTAGTAGCAGTGAGAAAAACAACACGGGGTGGTGCGCATTGTATGGGTGTGTGTTACATTACATTCAATAGTAGGAGTGAGAAAAACATCACGGAGTGGTGCGCATTGTATGGGTGTGTGTTACATTGGATTCACTAGTAGGAGTGAGAAAAACATCACGGGGTGGTGCGCATTGTATGGGTGTGTGTTACATTACATTCACTATTACGAGTGAGAAAAACATCACGGGGTGGTGCGCATTGTATGGGTGTGTGTTACATTACATTCACTATTACGAGTGAGAAAAACATCACGGGGTGGTGCGCATTGTATGGGTGTGTGTTACATTACATTCACTAGTAGGATTGAGAAAAACATCACGGGGTGGTGCGCATTGTATGGGTGTGTGTTACATTACATTCACTATTAGGAGTGAGAAAAACAACACGGGGTGGTGCGCATTGTATGGGTGCGTGTTACATTACATTCACTAGTAGCAGTGAGAAAAACATCACGGGGTGGTGCGCATTGTATGGGTGCGTGTTACATTACATTCACTAGTAGCAGTGAGACAAACATCACGGGGTGGTGTGCATTGTATGGTTGTGTGTTACATTACATTCACTAGTAGGAGTGAGACAAACATCACGGGGTGGTGCGCATTGTATGGGTGTGTGTTACGTTACATTCACTAGTAGGAGTTAGAAAAACATCACGGGGTGGTGCGCATTGTATGGGTGTGTGTTACATTGGATTCACTAGTAGGAGTGAGAAAAACATCACGGGGTGGTGCGCATTGTATGGGTGTGTGTTACATTACATTCACTAGTAGGAGTGAGAAAAACATCACGGGGTGGTGCGCATTGTATGGGTGTGTTTTACATTAGATTCACTAGTAGCAGTGAGAAAAACATCATGGGGTGGTGCGCATTGTATGGGTGTGTGTTACATTACATTCACTAGTAGGAGTGAGAAAAATATCATGGGGTGGTGCGCATTGTATGGGTGTGTGTTATATTACATTCACTAATAGGAGTGAGAAAAACATCACGGGGTGGTGCGCATTGCTTGGGTGTGTGTTACATTACATTCACTAGTAGGACTGAGAAAAACATCACGGGGTGGTGCGCATTTTATGGGTGTGTGTTACATTAGAATCACTAGTAGGAGTGAGAAAAACATCATGGGGTTGTGCGAATTGTATGGGTGTGTGTTACATTACATTCACTAGTAGGAGTGAGAAAAACATCACGGGGTGGTGCGCATTGTATGGGTGTGTGTTACATTACATTCACGAATAGGAGTAAGAAAAACATCACGGGGTGGTGCGCATTGTATGGGTGTGTGTTACATTACATTCACTAGTAGCAGTGAGAAAAACATCACGGGGTAGTGCGCATTGTATGGGTGTGTGTTACATTACGTTCACTAGTAGGAGTGAGAAAAACATCACGGGGTGGTGCCCATTGTATGTGTGTGTGTTACATTACATTCACTACTAGGAGTGAGAAAAACATCACGGGGTGGTGAGCATTTTATGGGTGTGTGTTACATTACATTCACTAGTAGGAGTGAGAAAAACATCACGGGGTGGTGCGCATTGTATGGGTGTGAGTTACATTACATTCACTACTAGGAGTGAGAAAAACATCACGGGGTGGTGAGCATTGTATGGGTGTGTGTTTTACATTCACCAGTAGGAGTGAGAAAAACATCACGGGGTGGTGCGCATTGTATGGGTGTGTGTTACATTAGATTCACTAGTAGGAGTGAGAAAAACATCACGCGGTGGTGCGCATTGTATGGGTGTGTGTTACATTACATTCACTAGTAGGAGTGAGAAAAACATCACGGGGTGGTGCGCATTGTATGTGTGAGTGTTACATTGGATTCACTAGTAGGAGTGAGAAAAACATCACGGGGTGGTGCGCATTGTAAGGGTGTGTGTTACATTGGATTCACTAGTAGGAGTGAGAAAAACATCACGGGGTCTGTGCATTTTATGGGTGTGTGTTACATTGGATTCACTAGTAGGAGTGAGAAAAACATCACGGGGTGGTGCGCATTGTATGGGTGTGTGTTACATTACATTCACTAGTAGGATTGAGAAAAACATCACGGGGTGGTGTGCATTGTATGGGTGTGTGTTACATTACATTCACTAGTAGGAGTGAGAAAAACATCACGGGGTGGTAGGCTTTGTATGGGTGTGTGTTACATTAGATTCACTAGTAGCAGTGAGAAAAACATCACGGGGTGGTGCGCATTGTATGGGTGTGTGTTACATTAGATTCACTAGTAGCAGTGAGAAAAACATCACGGGGTGGTGCGCATTGTATGGGTGTGTGTTACATTACATTCACTAGTAGCAGTGAGAAAAACATCACGGGGTGGTGCGCATTGTATGGGTGTGTGTTACATTACATTCACTAGTAGCAGTGAGACAAACATCACGGGGTGGTGCGCATTGTATGGGTGTGTGTTAACTTACATTCACTAGTAGCAGTGAGAAAAACATCACGGGGTGGTGCGCATTGTTTGGGTGTGTGTTACATTAGATTCACTAGTAGCAGTGAGAAAAACATGACGGGGTGGTGCGCATTGTATGGGTGTGTGTTAAATTAGATTCACTAGTAGCAGTGAGAAAAACATCACGGGGTGGTGCGCATTGTATGGGTGTGTGTTACATTAGATTCACTAGTAGCAGTGAGAAAAACATCACGGGGTGGTGCGCATTGTATGGGTGTGTGTTACATTACATTCACTAGTAGGAGTGAGAAAAACATCATGGGTTGGTGCGCATTGTATGGGTGTGTGTTACATTGGATTCACTAGTAGGAGTGAGAAAAACATCACGGGGTGGTGCGCATTGTATGGGTGTGTGTTAAATTACATTCACTAGTAGGAGTGAGAAAAACATCACGGGGTGGTGCGCATTGTATGGGTGTGTGTTACATTAGATTCACTAGTAGCAGTGAGAAAAACATCACGGGGTGGTGCGCATTGTATGGGTGTGTGTTACATTACATTCACTAGTAGGAGTGAGAAAAATATCATGGGGTGGTGCGCATTGTATGGGTGTGTGTTATATTACATTCACTAATATGAGTGAGAAAAACATCACGGGGTGGTGCGCATTGCTTGGGTGTGTGTTACATTACATTCACTAGTAGGACTGAGAAAAACATCACGGGGTGGTGCGCATTTTATGGGTGTGTGTTACATTAGAAACACTAGTAGGAGTGAGAAAAACATCATGGGGTGGTGCGAATTGTATGGGTGTGTGTTACATTACATTCACTAGTAGGAGTGAGAAAAACATCACGGGGTGGTGCGCATTGTATGGGTGTGTGTTACATTACATTCACGAATAGGAGTAAGAAAAACATCACGGGGTGGTGCGCATTGTATGGGTGTGTGTTACATTACATTCACTAGTAGCAGTGAGAAAAACATCACGAGGTAGTGCGCATTGTATGGGTGTGTGTTACATTACGTTCACTAGTAGGAGTGAGAAAAACATCACGGGGTGGTGCCCATTGTATGTGTGTGTGTTACATTACATTCACTACTAGGAGTGAGAAAAACATCACGGGGTGGTGAGCATTGTATGGGTGTGTGTTACATTACATTCACTAGTAGGAGTGAGAAAAACATCACGGGGTGGTGCGCATTGTATGGGTGTGAGTTACATTACAATCACTACTAGGAGTGAGAAAAACATCACGGGGTGGTGAGCATTGTATGGGTGTGTGTTTTACATTCACCAGTAGGAGTGAGAAAAACATCACGGGGTGGTGCGCATTGTATGGGTGTGTGTTACATTAGATTCACTAGTAGGAGTGAGAAAAACATCACGCGGTGGTGCGCATTGTATGGGTGTGTGTTACATTACATTCACTAGTAGGAGTTACAAAAACATCACGGGGTGGCGCGCATTGTATGGGTGTGTGTTACATTACATTCACTAGTAGGAGTGAGAAAAACATGACGGGGTGGTGCGCATTGTATGGGTGTGTGTTACATTACATTCACTAGTAGGAGTGAGAAAAACATCACAGGGTGGTGCGCATTGTATGGGTGTGTGTTACATTACATTCACTAGTAGCAGTGAGAAAAACATCACGGGGTGGTGCGCATTGTATGGGTGTGTGTTACATTACATTCACCAATAGGTGTGAGAAAAACATCACGTGGTGGTGCGCATTGTATGGGTGTGTGTTACATTACATTCACTAATAGGAGTGAGAAAAACATCACGGGGTGGTGCGCATTGTATGGGTGTGTGTTACATTACATTCACTAGTAGCAGTGAGAAAAACATCACGGGGTGGTGCGCATTGTATGGGTGTGTGTTACATTACATTCACTAGTAGGAGTGAGAAAAACATCACGGGGTGGTGCGCATTGTATGGGTGTGTGTTACATTACATTCACTACTAAGAGTGAGAAAAACATCACGGGGTGGTGCGCATTGTATGGGTGTGTGTTACATTACATTCACTAGTAGCAGTGAGAAAAACATCACGGGGTGGTGCGCATTGTATGGGTGTGTGTTACATTAGATTCACTAGTAGCAGTGAGAAAAACATCACGGGGTGGTGCGCATTGTATGGGTGTGTTTTACATTACATTCACTAGTAGCAGTGAGAAAAACATCACGGGGTGGTGCGCATTGTATGGGTGTGTGTTACATTACATTCACTAGTAGCAGTGAGAAAAACAACACGGGGTGGTGCGCATTGTATGGGTGTGTGTTACATTACATTCACTAGTAGGAGTGAGAAAAACATCACGGAGTGGTGCGCATTGTATGGGTGTGTGTTACATTGGATTCACTAGTAGGAGTGAGAAAAACATCACGGGGTGGTGCGCATTGTATGGGTGTGTGTTACATTACATTCACTATTACGAGTGAGAAAAACATCACGGGGTGGTGCGCATTGTATGGGTGTGTGTTACATTACATTCACTATTACGAGTGAGAAAAACATCACGGGGTGGTGCGCATTGTATGTGTGTGTGTTACATTACATTCACTAGTAGGATTGAGAAAAACATCACGGGGTGGTGCGCATTGTATAGGTGTGTGTTACATTACATTCACTATTAGGAGTGAGAAAAACAACACGGTGTGGTGCGCATTGTATGGGTGCGTGTTACATTACATTCACTAGTAGCAGTGAGAAAAACATCACGGGGTGGTGCGCATTGTATGGGTGCGTGTTACATTACATTCACTAGTAGCAGTGAGACAAACATCACGGGGTGGTGCGCATTGTATGGTTGTGTGTTACATTACATTCACTAGTAGGAGTGAGACAAACATCACGGGGTGGTGCGCATTGTATGGGTGTGTGTTACGTTACATTCACTAGTAGGAGTTAGAAAAACATCACGGGGTGGTGCGCATTGTATGGGTGTGTGTTACATTACATTCACTAGTAGGAGTGAGAAAAACATCACGGGGTGGTGCGCATTGTATGGGTGTGTGTTACATTAGATTCACTAGTAGGAGTGAGAAAAACATCACGGGGTGGAGCGCATTGTATGGGTGTGTGTTACATTAGATTCACTAGTAGGAGTGAGAAAAACATCACGGGGTGGTGCGCATTGTATGGGTGTGTGTTACATTACATTCACTAGTAGGAGTGAGCAAAACATCACGGGGTGGTGCGCATTGTATGGGTGTGTGTTACATTACATTCACTAGTAGGAGTGAGAAAAACATCACGGGGTGGTGCGCATTGTATGGGTGTGTGTTACATTAGATTCACTAGTAGGAGTGAGAAAAACATCACGGGGTGGTGCGCATTGTATGGGTGTGTGTTACATTAGATTCACTAGTAGGAGTGAGAAAAACATCACGGGGTGGTGCGCATTGTAAGGGTGTGTGTTACATTGGATTCACTAGTAGGAGTGAGAAAAACATCACGGGGTCTGTGCATTTTATGGGTGTGTGTTACATTGGATTCACTAGTAGGAGTGAGAAAAACATCACGGGGTGGTGCGCATTGTATGGGTGTGTGTTACATTACATTCACTAGTAGGATTGAGAAAAACATCACGGGGTGGTGTGCATTGTATGGGTGTGTGTTACATTACATTCACTAGTAGGAGTGAGAAAAACATCACGGGGTGGTAGGCTTTGTATGGGTGTGTGTTACATTAGATTCACTAGTAGCAGTGAGAAAAACATCACGGGGTGGTGCGCATTGTATGGGTGTGTGTTACATTAGATTCACTAGTAGCAGTGAGAAAAACATCACGGGGTGGTGCGCATTGTATGGGTGTGTGTTACATTACATTCACTAGTAGCAGTGAGAAAAACATCACGGGGTGGTGCGCATTGTATGGGTGTGTGTTACATTACATTCACTAGTAGCAGTGAGACAAACATCACGGGGTGGTGCGCATTGTATGGGTGTGTGTTAACTTACATTCACTAGTAGCAGTGAGAAAAACATCACGGGGTGGTGCGCATTGTTTGGGTGTGTGTTACATTAGATTCACTAGTAGCAGTGAGAAAAACATCACGGGGTGGTGCGCATTGTATGGGTGTGTGTTAAATTAGATTCACTAGTAGCAGTGAGAAAAACATCACGGGGTGGTGCGCATTGTATGGGTGTGTGTTACATTAGATTCACTAGTAGCAGTGAGAAAAACATCACGGGGTGGTGCGCATTGTATGGGTGTGTGTTACATTACATTCACTAGTAGGAGTGAGAAAAACATCACGGGTTGGTGCGCATTGTATGGGTGTGTGTTACATTGGATTCACTAGTAGGAGTGAGAAAAACATCACGGGGTGGTGCGCATTGTATGGGTGTGTGTTAAATTACATTCACTAGTAGGAGTGAGAAAAACATCACGGGGTGGTGCGCATTGTATGGGTGTGTGTTACATTAGATTCACTAGTAGCAGTGAGAAAAACATCACGGGGTGGTGCGCATTGTATGGGTGTGTGTTACATTACATTCACTAGTAGGAGTGAGAAAAATATCATGGGGTGGTGCGCATTGTATGGGTGTGTGTTATATTACATTCACTAATATGAGTGAGAAAAACATCATGGGGTGGTGCGCATTGCTTGGGTGTGTGTTACATTACATTCACTAGTAGGACTGAGAAAAACATCACGGGGTGGTGCGCATTTTATGGGTGTGTGTTACATTAGAATCACTAGTAGGAGTGAGAAAAACATCATGGGGTGGTGCGAATTGTATGGGTGTGTGTTACATTACATTCACTAGTAGGAGTGAGAAAAACATCACGGGGTGGTGCGCATTGTATGGGTGTGTGTTACATTACATTCACGAATAGGAGTAAGAAAAACATCACGGGGTGGTGCGCATTGTATGGGTGTGTGTTACATTACATTCACTAGTAGCAGTGAGAAAAACATCACGAGGTAGTGCGCATTGTATGGGTGTGTGTTACATTACGTTCACTAGTAGGAGTGAGAAAAACATCACGGGGTGGTGCCCATTGTATGTGTGTGTGTTACATTACATTCACTACTAGGAGTGAGAAAAACATCACGGGGTGGTGAGCATTGTATGGGTGTGTGTTACATTACATTCACTAGTAGGAGTGAGAAAAACATCACGGGGTGGTGCGCATTGTATGGGTGTGAGTTACATTACAATCACTACTAGGAGTGAGAAAAACATCACGGGGTGGTGAGCATTGTATGGGTGTGTGTTTTACATTCACCAGTAGGAGTGAGAAAAACATCACGGGGTGGTGCGCATTGTATGGGTGTGTGTTACATTAGATTCACTAGTAGGAGTGAGAAAAACATCACGCGGTGGTGCGCATTGTATGGGTGTGTGTTACATTACATTCACTAGTAGGAGTTACAAAAACATCACGGGGTGGCGCGCATTGTATGGGTGTGTGTTACATTACATTCACTAGTAGGAGTGAGAAAAACATGACGGGGTGGTGCGCATTGTATGGGTGTGTGTTACATTACATTCACTAGTAGGAGTGAGAAAAACATCACAGGGTGGTGCGCATTGTATGGGTGTGTGTTACATTACATTCACTAGTAGCAGTGAGAAAAACATCACGGGGTGGTGCGCATTGTATGGGTGTGTGTTACATTACATTCACCAATAGGTGTGAGAAAAACATCATGTGGTGGTGCGCATTGTATGGGTGTGTGTTACATTACATTCACTAATAGGAGTGAGAAAAACATCACGGGGTGGTGCGCATTGTATGGGTGTGTGTTACATTACATTCACTAGTAGCAGTGAGAAAAACATCACGGGGTGGTGCGCATTGTATGGGTGTGTGTTACATTACATTCACTAGTAGGAGTGAGAAAAACATCACGGGGTGGTGCGCATTGTATGGGTGTGTGTTACATTACATTCACTACTAAGAGTGAGAAAAACATCACGGGGTGGTGCGCATTGTATGGGTGTGTGTTACATTACATTCACTAGTAGCAGTGAGAAAAACATCACGGGGTGGTGCGCATTGTATGGGTGTGTGTTACATTAGATTCACTAGTAGCAGTGAGAAAAACATCACGGGGTGGTGCGCATTGTATGGGTGTGTTTTACATTACATTCACTAGTAGCAGTGAGAAAAACATCACGGGGTGGTGCGCATTGTATGGGTGTGTGTTACATTACATTCACTAGTAGCAGTGAGAAAAACAACACGGGGTGGTGCGCATTGTATGGGTGTGTGTTACATTACATTCACTAGTAGGAGTGAGAAAAACATCACGGAGTGGTGCGCATTGTATGGGTGTGTGTTACATTGGATTCACTAGTAGGAGTGAGAAAAACATCACGGGGTGGTGCGCATTGTATGGGTGTGTGTTACATTACATTCACTATTACGAGTGAGAAAAACATCACGGGGTGGTGCGCATTGTATGGGTGTGTGTTACATTACATTCACTATTACGAGTGAGAAAAACATCACGGGGTGGTGCGCATTGTATGTGTGTGTGTTACATTACATTCACTAGTAGGATTGAGAAAAACATCACGGGGTGGTGCGCATTGTATAGGTGTGTGTTACATTACATTCACTATTAGGAGTGAGAAAAACAACACGGGGTGGTGCGCATTGTATGGGTGCGTGTTACATTACATTCACTAGTAGCAGTGAGAAAAACATCACGGGGTGGTGCGCATTGTATGGGTGCGTGTTACATTACATTCACTAGTAGCAGTGAGACAAACATCACGGGGTGGTGCGCATTGTATGGTTGTGTGTTACATTACATTCACTAGTAGGAGTGAGACAAACATCACGGGGTGGTGCGCATTGTATGGGTGTGTGTTACGTTACATTCACTAGTAGGAGTTAGAAAAACATCACGGGGTGGTGCGCATTGTATGGGTGTGTGTTACATTACATTCACTAGTAGGAGTGAGAAAAACATCACGGGGTGGTGCGCATTGTATGGGTGTGTGTTACATTAGATTCACTAGTAGGAGTGAGAAAAACATCACGGGGTGGAGCGCATTGTATGGGTGTGTGTTACATTAGATTCACTAGTAGGAGTGAGAAAAACATCACGGGGTGGTGCGCATTGTATGGGTGTGAGTTACATTACATTCACTAGTAGGAGTGAGCAAAACATCACGGGGTGGTGCGCATTGTATGGGTGTGTGTTACATTACATTCACTAGTAGGAGTGAGAAAAACATCACGGGGTGGTGCGCATTGTATGGGTGTGTGTTACATTAGATTCACTAGTAGGAGTGAGAAAAACATCACGGGGTGGTGCGCATTGTATGGGTGTGTGTTACATTAGATTCACTAGTAGGAGTGAGAAAAACATCACGGGGTGGTGCGCATTGTATGGGTGTGTGTTACATTACATTCACTAGTAGGAGTGAGAAAAACATCACGGGTCGGTGCGCATTGTATGGGTGTGTGTTACATTAGATTCACTAGTAGCAGTGAGAAAAACATCACGGGGTGGTGCGCATTGTATGGGTGTGTGTTACATTACATTCACTAGTAGCAGTGAGAAAAACATCACGAGGTAGTGCGCATTGTATGGGTGTGTGTTACATTACGTTCACTAGTAGGAGTGAGAAAAACATCACGGGGTGGTGCCCATTGTATGTGTGTGTGTTACATTACATTCACTACTAGGAGTGAGAAAAACATCACGGCTTGGTGAGCATTGTATGGGTGTGTGTTTTACATTCACCAGTAGGAGTGAGAAAAACATCACGGGGTGGTGCGCATTGTATGGGTGTGTGTTACATTAGATTCACTAGTAGGAGTGAGAAAAACATCACGCGGTGGTGCGCATTGTATGGGTGTGTGTTACATTACATTCACTAGTAGGAGTTACAAAAACATCACGGGGTGGTGCGCATTGTATGGGTGTGTGTTACATTACATTCACTAGTAGGAGTGAGAAAAACATGACGGGGTGGTGCGCATTGTATGGGTGTGTGTTACATTACATTCACAAGTAGGAGTGAGAAAAACATCACGGGGTGGTGCGCATTGTATGGGTGTGTGTTACATTACATTCACTAGTAGCAGTGAGAAAAACATCACGCGGTGGTGCGCATTGTATGGGTGTGTGTTACATTACATTCACTAGTAGGAGTTACAAAAACATCACGGGGTGGCGCGCATTGTATGGGTGTGTGTTACATTACATTCACTAGTAGGAGTGAGAAAAACATGACGGGGTGGTGCGCATTGTATGGGTGTGTGTTACATTACATTCACTAGTAGAAGTGAGAAAAACATCACAGGGTGGTGCGCATTGTATGGGTGTGTGTTACATTACATTCACTAGTAGCAGTGAGAAAAACATCAAGGGTGGTGCGCATTGTATGGGTGTGTGTTACATTACATTCACCAATAGGTGTGAGAAAAACATCACGGGGTGGTGCGCATTGTATGGGTGTGTGTTACATTACATTCACTAATAGGAGTGAGAAAAACATCACGGGGTGGTGCGCATTGTATGGGTGTGTGTTACATTACATTCACTAGTAGCAGTGAGAAAAACATCACGGGGTGGTGCGCATTGTATGGGTGTGTGTTACATTACATTCACTAGTAGGAGTGAGAAAAACATCACGGGGTGGTGCGCATTGTATGGGTGTGTGTTACATTACATTCACTACTAAGAGTGAGAAAAACATCACGGGGTGGTGCGCATTGTATGGGTGTGTGTTACATTACATTCACTAGTAGCAGTGAGAAAAACATCACGGGGTGGTGCGCATTGTATGGGTGTGTGTTACATTAGATTCACTAGTAGCAGTGAGAAAAACATCACGGGGTGGTGCGCATTGTATGGGTGTGTTTTACATTACATTCACTAGTAGCAGTGAGAAAAACATCACGGGGTGGTGCGCATTGTATGGGTGTGTGTTACATTACATTCACTAGTAGCAGTGAGAAAAACAACACGGGGTGGTGCGCATTGTATGGGTGTGTGTTACATTACATTCACTAGTAGGAGTGAGAAAAACATCACGGAGTGGTGCGCATTGTATGGGTGTGTGTTACATTGGATTCACTAGTAGGAGTGAGAAAAACATCACGGGGTGGTGCGCATTGTATGGGTGTGTGTTACATTACATTCACTATTACGAGTGAGAAAAACATCACGGGGTGGTGCGCATTGTATGGGTGTGTGTTACATTACATTCACTATTACGAGTGAGAAAAACATCACGGGGTGGTGCGCATTGTATGTGTGTGTGTTACATTACATTCACTAGTAGGATTGAGAAAAACATCACGGGGTGGTGCGCATTGTATGGGTGTGTGTTACATTACATTCACTATTAGGAGTGAGAAAAACAACACGGGGTGGTGCGCATTGTATGGGTGCGTGTTACATTACATTCACTAGTAGCAGTGAGAAAAACATCACGGGGTTGTGCGCATTGTATGGGTGCGTGTTACATTACATTCACTAGTAGCAGTGAGACAAACATCACGGGGTGGTGCGCATTGTATGGTTGTGTGTTACATTACATTCACTAGTAGGAGTGAGACAAACATCACGGGGTGGTGCGCATTGTATGGGTGTGTGTTACGTTACATTCACTAGTAGGAGTTAGAAAAACATCACGGGGTGGTGCGCATTGTATGGGTGTGTGTTACATTACATTCACTAGTAGGAGTGAGAAAAACATCACGGGGTGGTGCGCATTGTATGGGTGTGTGTTACATTAGATTCACTAGTAGGAGTGAGAAAAACATCACGGGGTGGAGCGCATTGTATGGGTGTGTGTTACATTAGATTCACTAGTAGGAGTGAGAAAAACATCACGGGGTGGTGCGCATTGTATGGGTGTGTGTTACATTACATTCACTAGTAGGAGTGAGCAAAACATCACGGGGTGGTGCGCATTGTATGGGTGTGTGTTACATTACATTCACTAGTAGGAGTGAGAAAAACATCACGGGGTGGTGCGCATTGTATGGGTGTGTGTTACATTAGATTCACTAGTAGGAGTGAGAAAAACATCACGGGGTGGTGCGCATTGTATGGGTGTGTGTTACATTAGATTCACTAGTAGGAGTGAGAAAAACATCACGGGGTGGTGCGCATTGTATGGGTGTGTGTTACATTACATTCACTAGTAGGAGTGAGAAAAACATCACGGGTCGGTGCGCATTGTATGGGTGTGTGTTACATTAGATTCACTAGTAGCAGTGAGAAAAACATCACGGGGTGGTGCGCATTGTATGGGTGTGTGTTACATTACATTCACTAGTAGCAGTGAGAAAAACATCACGAGGTAGTGCGCATTGTATGGGTGTGTGTTACATTACGTTCACTAGTAGGAGTGAGAAAAACATCACGGGGTGGTGCCCATTGTATGTGTGTGTGTTACATTACATTCACTACTAGGAGTGAGAAAAACATCACGGCTTGGTGAGCATTGTATGGGTGTGTGTTTTACATTCACCAGTAGGAGTGAGAAAAACATCACGGGGGTGGTGCGCATTGTATGGGTGTGTGTTACATTAGATTCACTAGTAGGAGTGAGAAAAACATCACGCGGTGGTGCGCATTGTATGGGTGTGTGTTACATTACATTCACTAGTAGGAGTTACAAAAACATCACGGGGTGGTGCGCATTGTATGGGTGTGTGTTACATTACATTCACTAGTAGGAGTGAGAAAAACATGACGGGGTGGTGCGCATTGTATGGGTGTGTGTTACATTACATTCACTAGTAGGAGTGAGAAAACATCACAGGGTGGTGCGCATTGTATGGGTGTGTGTTACATTACATTCACTAGTAGCAGTGAGAAAAACATCAAGGGGTGGTGCGCATTGTATGGGTGTGTGTTACATTACATTCACGAATAGGAGTGAGAAAAACATCACGGGGTGGTGCGCATTGTATGGGTGTGTGTTACATTACATTCACTAATAGGAGTGAGAAAAACATCACGGGGTGGTGCGCATTGTATGGGTGTGTGTTACATTACATTCACTAGTAGCAGTGAGAAAAACATCACGGGGTGGTGCGCATTGTATGGGTGTGAGTTACATTACAATCACTACTAGGAGTGAGAAAAATATCACGGGGTGGTGAGCATTGTATGGGTGTGTGTTTTACATTCACCAGTAGGAGTGAGAAAAACATCACGGGGTGGTGCGCATTGTATGGGTGTGTGTTACATTAGATTCACTAGTAGCAGTGAGAAAAACATCACGGGGTGGTGCGCATTGTATGGGTGTGTGTTACATTACATTCACTAGTAGCAGTGAGAAAAACATCACGGGGTGGTGCGCATTGTATGGGTGTGTGTTACATTACATTCACTAGTAGCAGTGAGACAAACATCACGGGGGTGGTGCGCATTGTATGGGTGTGTGTTAACTTACATTCACTAGTAGCAGTGAGAAAAACATCACGGGGTGGTGCGCATTGTTTGGGTGTGTGTTACATTAGATTCACTAGTAGCAGTGAGAAAAACATCACGGGGTGGTGCGCATTGTATGGGTGTGTGTTAAATTAGATTCACTAGTAGCAATGAGAAAAACATCACGGGGTGGTGCGCATTGTATGGGTGTGTGTTACATTAGATTCACTAGTAGCAGTGAGAAAAACATCACGGGGTGGTGCGCATTGTATGGGTGTGTGTTACATTACATTCACTAGTAGGAGTGAGAAAAACATCACGGGTTGGTGCGCATTGTATGGGTGTGTGTTACATTGGATTCACTAGTAGGAGTGAGAAAAACATCACGGGGTGGTGCGCATTGTATGGGTGTGTGTTAAATTACATTCACTAGTAGGAGTGAGAAAACATCACGGGGTGGTGCGCATTGTATGGGTGTGTGTTACATTAGATTCACTAGTAGCAGTGAGAAAAACATCACGGGGTGGTGCGCATTGTATGGGTGTGTGTTACATTACATTCACTAGTAGGAGTGAGAAAAATATCATGGGGTGGTGCGCATTGTATGGGTGTGTGTTATATTACATTCACTAATATGAGTGAGAAAAACATCATGGGGTGGTGCGCATTGCTTGGGTGTGTGTTACATTACATTCACTAGTAGGACTGAGAAAAACATCACGGGGTGGTGCGCATTTTATGGGTGTGTGTTACATTAGAATCACTAGTAGGAGTGAGAAAAACATCATGGGGTGGTGCGAATTGTATGGGTGTGTGTTACATTACATTCACTAGTAGGAGTGAGAAAAACATCACGGGGTGGTGCGCATTGTATGGGTGTGTGTTACATTACATTCACGAATAGGAGTAAGAAAAACATCACGGGGTGGTGCGCATTGTATGGGTGTGTGTTACATTACATTCACTAGTAGCAGTGAGAAAAACATCACGAGGTAGTGCGCATTGTATGGGTGTGTGTACATTACGTTCACTAGTAGGAGTGAGAAAAACATCACGGGGTGGTGCCCATTGTATGTGTGTGTGTTACATTACATTCACTACTAGGAGTGAGAAAAACATCACGGGGTGGTGAGCATTGTATGGGTGTGTGTTACATTACATTCACTAGTAGGAGTGAGAAAAACATCACGGGGTGGTGCGCATTGTATGGGTGTGAGTTACATTACAATCACTACTAGGAGTGAGAAAAACATCACGGGGTGGTGAGCATTGTATGGGTGTGTGTTTTACATTCACCAGTAGGAGTGAGAAAAACATCACGGGGTGGTGCGCATTGTATGGGTGTGTGTTACATTAGATTCACTAGTAGGAGTGAGAAAAACATCACGCGGTGGTGCGCATTGTATGGGTGTGTGTTACATTACATTCACTAGTAGGAGTTACAAAAACATCACGGGGTGGCGCGCATTGTATGGGTGTGTGTTACATTACATTCACTAGTAGGAGTGAGAAAAACATGACGGGGTGGTGCGCATTGTATGGGTGTGTGTTACATTACATTCACTAGTAGGAGTGAGAAAAACATCACAGGGTGGTGCGCATTGTATGGGTGTGTGTTACATTACATTCACTAGTAGCAGTGAGAAAAACATCACGGGGTGGTGCGCATTGTATGGGTGTGTGTTACATTACATTCACCAATAGGTGTGAGAAAAACATCATGTGGTGGTGCGCATTGTATGGGTGTGTGTTACATTACATTCACTAATAGGAGTGAGAAAAACATCACGGGGTGGTGCGCATTGTATGGGTGTGTGTTACATTACATTCACTAGTAGCAGTGAGAAAAACATCACGGGGTGGTGCGCATTGTATGGGTGTGTGTTACATTACATTCACTAGTAGGAGTGAGAAAAACATCACGGGGTGGTGCGCATTGTATGGGTGTGTGTTACATTACATTCACTACTAAGAGTGAGAAAAACATCACGGGGTGGTGCGCATTGTATGGGTGTGTGTTACATTACATTCACTAGTAGCAGTGAGAAAAACATCACGGGGTGGTGCGCATTGTATGGGTGTGTGTTACATTAGATTCACTAGTAGCAGTGAGAAAAACATCACGGGGTGGTGCGCATTGTATGGGTGTGTTTTACATTACATTCACTAGTAGCAGTGAGAAAAACATCACGGGGTGGTGCGCATTGTATGGGTGTGTGTTACATTACATTCACTAGTAGCAGTGAGAAAAACAACACGGGGTGGTGCGCATTGTATGGGTGTGTGTTACATTACATTCACTAGTAGGAGTGAGAAAAACATCACGGAGTGGTGCGCATTGTATGGGTGTGTGTTACATTGGATTCACTAGTAGGAGTGAGAAAAACATCACGGGGTGGTGCGCATTGTATGGGTGTGTGTTACATTACATTCACTATTACGAGTGAGAAAAACATCACGGGGTGGTGCGCATTGTATGGGTGTGTGTTACATTACATTCACTATTACGAGTGAGAAAAACATCACGGGGTGGTGCGCATTGTATGTGTGTGTGTTACATTACATTCACTAGTAGGATTGAGAAAAACATCACGGGGTGGTGCGCATTGTATAGGTGTGTGTTACATTACATTCACTATTAGGAGTGAGAAAAACAACACGGGGTGGTGCGCATTGTATGGGTGCGTGTTACATTACATTCACTAGTAGCAGTGAGAAAAACATCACGGGGTGGTGCGCATTTTATGGGTGCGTGTTACATTACATTCACTAGTAGCAGTGAGACAAACATCACGGGGTGGTGCGCATTGTATGGTTGTGTGTTACATTACATTCACTAGTAGGAGTGAGACAAACATCACGGGGTGGTGCGCATTGTATGGGTGTGTGTTACGTTACATTCACTAGTAGGAGTTAGAAAAACATCACGGGGTGGTGCGCATTGTATGAGTGTGTGTTACATTACATTCACTAGTAGGAGTGAGAAAAACATCACGGGGTGGTGCGCATTGTATGGGTGTGTGTTACATTAGATTCACTAGTAGGAGTGAGAAAAACATCACGGGGTGGAGCGCATTGTATGGGTGTGTGTTACATTAGATTCACTAGTAGGAGTGAGAAAAACATCACGGGGTGGTGCGCATTGTATGGGTGTGTGTTACATTACATTCACTAGTAGGAGTGAGCAAAACATCACGGGGTGGTGCGCATTGTATGGGTGTGTGTTACATTACATTCACTAGTAGGAGTGAGAAAAACATCACGGGGTGGTGCGCATTGTATGGGTGTGTGTTACATTAGATTCACTAGTAGGAGTGAGAAAAACATCACGGGGTGGTGCGCATTGTATGGGTGTGTGTTACATTAGATTCACTAGTAGGAGTGAGAAAAACATCACGGGGTGGTGCGCATTGTATGGGTGTGTGTTACATTACATTCACTAGTAGGAGTGAGAAAAACATCACGGGTCGGTGCGCATTGTATGGGTGTGTGTTACATTAGATTCACTAGTAGCAGTGAGAAAAACATCACGGGGTGGTGCGCATTGTATGGGTGTGTGTTACATTACATTCACTAGTAGCAGTGAGAAAAACATCACGAGGTAGTGCGCATTGTATGGGTGTGTGTTACATTACGTTCACTAGTAGGAGTGAGAAAAACATCACGGGGTGGTGCCCATTGTATGTGTGTGTGTTACATTACATTCACTACTAGGAGTGAGAAAAACATCACGGCTTGGTGAGCATTGTATGGGTGTGTGTTTTACATTCACCAGTAGGAGTGAGAAAAACATCACGGGGTGGTGCGCATTGTATGGGTGTGTGTTACATTAGATTCACTAGTAGGAGTGAGAAAAACATCACGCGGTGGTGCGCATTGTATGGGTGTGTGTTACATTACATTCACTAGTAGGAGTTACAAAAACATCACGGGGTGGTGCGCATTGTATGGGTGTGTGTTACATTACATTCACTAGTAGGAGTGAGAAAAACATGACGGGGTGGTGCGCATTGTATGGGTGTGTGTTACATTACATTCACAAGTAGGAGTGAGAAAAACATCACGGGGTGGTGCGCATTGTATGGGTGTGTGTTACATTACATTCACTAGTAGCAGTGAGAAAAACATCACGCGGTGGTGCGCATTGTATGGGTGTGTGTTACATTACATTCACTAGTAGGAGTTACAAAAACATCACGGGGTGGCGCGCATTGTATGGGTGTGTGTTACATTACATTCACTAGTAGGAGTGAGAAAAACATGACGGGGTGGTGCGCATTGTATGGGTGTGTGTTACATTACATTCACTAGTAGAAGTGAGAAAAACATCACAGGGTGGTGCGCATTGTATGGGTGTGTGTTACATTACATTCACTAGTAGCAGTGAGAAAAACATCAAGGGTGGTGCGCATTGTATGGGTGTGTGTTACATTACATTCACCAATAGGTGTGAGAAAAACATCACGGGGTGGTGCGCATTGTATGGGTGTGTGTTACATTACATTCACTAATAGGAGTGAGAAAAACATCACGGGGTGGTGCGCATTGTATGGGTGTGTGTTACATTACATTCACTAGTAGCAGTGAGAAAAACATCACGGGGTGGTGCGCATTGTATGGGTGTGTGTTACATTACATTCACTAGTAGGAGTGAGAAAAACATCACGGGGTGGTGCGCATTGTATGGGTGTGTGTTACATTACATTCACTACTAAGAGTGAGAAAAACATCACGGGGTGGTGCGCATTGTATGGGTGTGTGTTACATTACATTCACTAGTAGCAGTGAGAAAAACATCACGGGGTGGTGCGCATTGTATGGGTGTGTGTTACATTAGATTCACTAGTAGCAGTGAGAAAAACATCACGGGGTGGTGCGCATTGTATGGGTGTGTTTTACATTACATTCACTAGTAGCAGTGAGAAAAACATCACGGGGTGGTGCGCATTGTATGGGTGTGTGTTACATTACATTCACTAGTAGCAGTGAGAAAAACAACACGGGGTGGTGCGCATTGTATGGGTGTGTGTTACATTACATTCACTAGTAGGAGTGAGAAAAACATCACGGAGTGGTGCGCATTGTATGGGTGTGTGTTACATTGGATTCACTAGTAGGAGTGAGAAAAACATCACGGGGTGGTGCGCATTGTATGGGTGTGTGTTACATTACATTCACTATTACGAGTGAGAAAAACATCACGGGGTGGTGCGCATTGTATGGGTGTGTGTTACATTACATTCACTATTACGAGTGAGAAAAACATCACGGGGTGGTGCGCATTGTATGTGTGTGTGTTACATTACATTCACTAGTAGGATTGAGAAAAACATCACGGGGTGGTGCGCATTGTATGGGTGTGTGTTACATTACATTCACTATTAGGAGTGAGAAAAACAACACGGGGTGGTGCGCATTGTATGGGTGCGTGTTACATTACATTCACTAGTAGCAGTGAGAAAAACATCACGGGGTGGTGCGCATTGTATGGGTGCGTGTTACATTACATTCACTAGTAGCAGTGAGACAAACATCACGGGGTGGTGCGCATTGTATGGTTGTGTGTTACATTACATTCACTAGTAGGAGTGAGACAAACATCACGGGGTGGTGCGCATTGTATGGGTGTGTGTTACGTTACATTCACTAGTAGGAGTTAGAAAAACATCACGGGGTGGTGCGCATTGTATGGGTGTGTGTTACATTACATTCACTAGTAGGAGTGAGAAAAACATCACGGGGTGGTGCGCATTGTATGGGTGTGTGTTACATTAGATTCACTAGTAGGAGTGAGAAAAACATCACGGGGTGGAGCGCATTGTATGGGTGTGTGTTACATTAGATTCACTAGTAGGAGTGAGAAAAACATCACGGGGTGGTGCGCATTGTATGGGTGTGTGTTACATTACATTCACTAGTAGGAGTGAGCAAAACATCACGGGGTGGTGCGCATTGTATGGGTGTGTGTTACATTACATTCACTAGTAGGAGTGAGAAAAACATCACGGGGTGGTGCGCATTGTATGGGTGTGTGTTACATTAGATTCACTAGTAGGAGTGAGAAAAACATCACGGGGTGGTGCGCATTGTATGGGTGTGTGTTACATTAGATTCACTAGTAGGAGTGAGAAAAACATCACGGGGTGGTGCGCATTGTATGGGTGTGTGTTACATTACATTCACTAGTAGGAGTGAGAAAAACATCACGGGTCGGTGCGCATTGTATGGGTGTGTGTTACATTAGATTCACTAGTAGCAGTGAGAAAAACATCACGGGGTGGTGCGCATTGTATGGGTGTGTGTTACATTACATTCACTAGTAGCAGTGAGAAAAACATCACGAGGTAGTGCGCATTGTATGGGTGTGTGTTACATTACGTTCACTAGTAGGAGTGAGAAAAACATCACGGGGTGGTGCCCATTGTATGTGTGTGTGTTACATTACATTCACTACTAGGAGTGAGAAAAACATCACGGCTTGGTGAGCATTGTATGGGTGTGTGTTTTACATTCACCAGTAGGAGTGAGAAAAACATCACGGGGTGGTGCGCATTGTATGGGTGTGTGTTACATTAGATTCACTAGTAGGAGTGAGAAAAACATCACGCGGTGGTGCGCATTGTATGGGTGTGTGTTACATTACATTCACTAGTAGGAGTTACAAAAACATCACGGGGTGGTGCGCATTGTATGGGTGTGTGTTACATTACATTCACTAGTAGGAGTGAGAAAAACATGACGGGGTGGTGCGCATTGTATGGGTGTGTGTTACATTACATTCACTAGTAGGAGTGAGAAAAACATCACAGGGTGGTGCGCATTGTATGGGTGTGTGTTACATTACATTCACTAGTAGCAGTGAGAAAAACATCAAGGGGTGGTGCGCATTGTATGGGTGTGTGTTACATTACATTCACGAATAGGAGTGAGAAAAACATCACGGGGTGGTGCGCATTGTATGGGTGTGTGTTACATTACATTCACTAATAGGAGTGAGAAAAACATCACGGGGTGGTGCGCATTGTATGGGTGTGTGTTACATTACATTCACTAGTAGCAGTGAGAAAAACATCACGGGGTGGTGCGCATTGTATGGGTGTGAGTTACATTACAATCACTACTAGGAGTGAGAAAAATATCACGGGGTGGTGAGCATTGTATGGGTGTGTGTTTTACATTCACCAGTAGGAGTGAGAAAAACATCACGGGGTGGTGCGCATTGTATGGGTGTGTGTTACATTAGATTCACTAGTAGGAGTGAGAAAAACTTCACGCGGTGGTGCGCATTGTATGGGTGTGTGTTACATTACATTCACTAGTAGGAGTTACAAAAACATCACGGGGTGGTGCGCATTGTATGGGTGTGTGTTACATTACATTCACTAGTAGAAGTGAGAAAAACATGACGGGGTGGTGCGCATTGTATGGGTGTGTGTTACATTACATTCACTAGTAGGAGTGAGAATAACATCACAGGGTGGTGCGCATTGTATGGGTGTGTGTTACATTACATTCACTAGTAGCAGTGAGAAAAACATCAAGGGGTGGTGCGCATTGTATGGGTGTGTGTTACATTACATTCACCAATAGGAGTGAGAAAAACATCACGGGGTGGTGCGCATTGTATGGGTGTGTGTTACATTACATTCACTACTAAGAGTGAGAAAAACATCACGGGGTGGTGCGCATTGTATGGGTGTGTGTTACATTACATTCACTAGTAGCAGTGAGAAAAACATCACGGGGTGGTGCGCATTGTATGGGTGTGTGTTACATTAGATTCACTAGTAGCAGTGAGAAAAACATCACGGGGTGGTGCGCATTGTATGGGTGTGTTTTACATTACATTCACTAGTAGCAGTGAGAAAAACATCACGGGGTGGTGCGCATTGTATGGGTGTGTGTTACATTACATTCACTAGTAGCAGTGAGAAAAACAACACGGGGTGGTGCGCATTGTATGGGTGTGTGTTACATTACTTTCACTAGTAGGAGTGAGAAAAACATCACGGAGTGGTGCGCATTGTATGGGTGTGTGTTACATTGGATTCACTAGTAGGAGTGAGAAAAACATCACGGGGTGGTGCGCATTGTATGGGTGTGTGTTACATTACATTCACTATTACGAGTGAGAAAAACATCACGGGGTGGTGCGCATTGTATGGGTGTGTGTTACATTACATTCACTATTACGAGTGAGAAAAACATCACGGGGTGGTGCGCATTGTATGGGTGTGTGTTACATTACATTCACTAGTAGGATTGAGAAAAACATCACGGGGTGGTGCGCATTGTATGGGTGTGTGTTACATTACATTCACTATTAGGAGTGAGAAAAACAACACGGGGTGGTGCGCATTGTATGGGTGCGTGTTACATTACATTCACTAGTAGCTGTGAGAAAAACATCACGGGGTGGTGCGCATTGTATGGGTGCGTGTTACATTACATTCACTAGTAGCAGTGAGACAAACATCACGGGGTGGTGCGCATTGTATGGTTGTGTGTTACATTACATTCACTAGTAGGAGTGAGACAAACATCACGGGGTGGTGCGCATTGTATGGGTGTGTGTTACGTTACATTCACTAGTAGGAGTTAGAAAAACATCACGGGGTGGTGCGCATTGTATGGGTGTGTGTTACATTACATTCACTAGTAGGAGTGAGAAAAACATCACGGGGTGGTGCGCATTGTATGGGTGTGTGTTACATTAGATTCACTAGTAGGAGTGAGAAAAACATCACAGGGTGGTGCGCATTGTATGGGTGTGTGTTACATTAGATTCACTAGTAGGAGTGAGAAAAACATCACGGGGTGGTGCGCATTGTATGGGTGTGTGTTACATTACATTCACTAGTAGGAGTGAGCAAAACATCACGGGGTGGTGCGCATTGTATGGGTGTGTGTTACATTACATTCACTAGTAGGAGTGAGAAAAACATCACGGGGTGGTGCGCATTGTATGGGTGTGTGTTACATTAGATTCACTAGTAGGAGTGCGAAAAACATCACGGGGTGGTGCGCATTGTATGGGTGTGTGTTACATTAGATTCACTAGTAGGAGTGAGAAAAACATCACGGGGTGGTGCGCATTGTATGGGTGTGTGTTACATTACATTCACTAGTAGGAGTGAGAAAAACATCACGGGTCGGTGCGCATTATATGGGTGTGTGTTACATTAGATTCACTAGTAGCAGTGAGAAAAACATCACGGGGTGGTGCGCATTGTATGGGTGTGTGTTACATTACATTCACTAGTAGCAGTGAGAAAAACATCACGAGGTAGTGCGCATTGTATGGGTGTGTGTTACATTACGTTCACTAGTAGGAGTGAGAAAAACATCACGGGGTGGTGCCCATTGTATGTGTGTGTGTTACATTACATTCACTACTAGGAGTGAGAAAAACATCACGGGGTGGTGAGCATTGTATGAGTGTGTGTTTTACATTCACCAGTAGGAGTGAGAAAAACATCACGGGGTGGTGCGCATTGTATGGGTGTGTGTTACATTAGATTCACTAGTAGGAGTGAGAAAAACATCACGCGGTGGTGCGCATTGTATGGGTGTGTGTTACATTACATTCACTAGTAGGAGTTACAAAAACATCACGGGGTGGTGCGCATTGTATGGGTGTGTGTTACATTACATTCACTAGTAGGAGTGAGAAAAACATGACGGGGTGGTGCGCATTGTATGGGTGTGTGTTACATTACATTCACTAGTAGGAGTGAGAAAAACATCAAAGGGTGGTGCGCATTGTATGGGTGTGTGTTACATTACATTCACTAGTAGCAGTGAGAAAAACATCAAGGGGTGGTGCGCATTGTATGGGTGTGTGTTACATTACATTCACCAATAGGAGTGAGAAAAACATCACGGGGTGGTGCGCATTGTATGGGTGTGTGTTACATTACATTCACTAATAGGAGTGAGAAAAACATCACGGGGTGGTGCGCATTGTATGGGTGTGTGTTACATTACATTCACTAGTAGCAGTGAGAAAAACATCACGGGGTGGTGCGCATTGTATGGGTGTGAGTTACATTACAATCACTACTAGGAGTGAGAAAAACATCACGGGGTGGTGAGCATTGTATGGGTGTGTGTTTTACATTCACCAGTAGGAGTGAGAAAAACATCACGGGGTGGTGCGCATTGTATGGGTGTGTGTTACATTAGATTCACTAGTAGGAGTGAGAAAAACATCACGCGGTGGTGCGCATTGTATGGGTGTGTGTTACATTACATTCACTAGTAGGAGTTACAAAAATATCACGGGGTGGTGCGCATTGTATGGGTGTGTGTTACATTACATTCACTAGTAGGAGTGAGAAAAACATGACGGGGTGGTGCGCATTGTATGGGTGTGTGTTACATTACATTCACTAGTAGGAGTGAGAAAAACATCACAGGGTGGTGCGCATTGTATGGGTGTGTGTTACATTACATTCACTAGTAGCAGTGAGAAAAACATCAAGGGGTGGTGCGCATTGTATGGGTGTGTGTTACATTACATTCACCAATAGGAGTGAGAAAAACATCACGGGGTGGTGCGCATTGTATGGGTGTGTGTTACATTACATTCACTAATAGGAGTGAGAAAAACATCACGGGGTGGTGCGCATTGTATGGGTGTGTGTTACATTACATTCACTAGTAGCAGTGAGAAAAACATCACGGGGTGGTGCGCATTGTATGGGTGTGTGTTACATTACATTCACTAGTAGGAGTGAGAAAAACATCACGGGGTGGTGCGCATTGTATGGGTGTGTGTTACATTACATTCACTACTAAGAGTGAGAAAAACATCACGGGGTGGTGCGCATTGTATGGGTGTGTGTTACATTACATTCACTAGTAGCAGTGAGAAAAACATCACGGGGTGGTGCGCATTGTATGGGTGTGTGTTACATTAGATTCACTAGTAGCAGTGAGAAAAACATCACGGGGTGGTGCGCATTGTATGGGTGTGTTTTACATTACATTCACTAGTAGCAGTGAGAAAAACATCACGGGGTGGTGCGCATTGTATGGGTGTGTGTTACATTACATTCACTAGTAGCAGTGAGAAAAACAACACGGGGTGGTGCGCATTGTATGGGTGTGTGTTACATTACATTCACTAGGAGGAGTGAGAAAAACATCACGGAGTGGTGCGCATTGTATGGGTGTGTGTTACATTGGATTCACTAGTAGGAGTGAGAAAAACATCACGGGGTGGTGCGCATTGTATGGGTGTGTGTTACATTACATTCACTATTACGAGTGAGAAAAACATCACGGGGTGGTGCGCATTGTATGGGTGTGTGTTACATTACATTCACTATTACGAGTGAGAAAAACATCACGGGGTGGTGCGCATTGTATGGGTGTGTGTTACATTACATTCACTACTAGGATTGAGAAAAACATCACGGGGTGGTGCGCATTGTATGGGTGTGTGTTACATTACATTCACTATTAGGAGTGAGAAAAACAACACGGGGTGGTGCGCATTGTATGGGTGCGTGTTACATTACATTCACTAGTAGCAGTGAGAAAAACATCACGGGGTGGTGCGCATTGTATGGGTGCGTGTTACATTACATTCACTAGTAGCAGTGAGACAAACATCACGGGGTGGTGCGCATTGTATGGTTGTGTGTTACATTACAATCACTAGTAGGAGTGAGACAAACATCACGGGGTGGTGCGCATTGTATGGGTGTGTGTTACGTTACATTCACTAGTAGGAGTTAGAAAAACATCACGGGGTGGTGCGCATTGTATGGGTGTGTGTTACATTACATTCACTAGTAGGAGTGAGAAAAACATCACGGGGTGGTGCGCATTGTATGGGTGTGTGTTACATTAGATTCACTAGTAGGAGTGAGAAAAACATCACGGGGTGGTGCGCATTGTATGGGTGTGTGTTACATTAGATTCACTAGTAGGAGTGAGAAAAACATCACGGGGTGGTGCGCATTGTATGGGTGTGTGTTACATTACATTCACTAGTAGGAGTGAGCAAAACATCACGGGGTGGTGCGCATTGTATGGGTGTGTGTTACATTACATTCACTAGTAGGAGTGAGAAAAACATCACGGGGTGGTGCGCATTGTATGGGTGTGTGTTACATTAGATTCACTAGTAGGAGTGAGAAAAACATCACGGGGTGGTGCGCATTGTATGGGTGTGTGTTACATTAGATTCACTAGTAGGAGTGAGAAAAACATCACGGGGTGGTGCGCATTGTATGGGTGTGTGTTACATTACATTCACTAGTAGGAGTGAGAAAAACATCACGGGTCGGTGCGCATTGTATGGGTGTGTGTTACATTAGATTCACTAGTAGCAGTGAGAAAAACATCACGGGGTGGTGCGCATTGTATGGGTGTGTGTTACATTAGATTCACTAGTAGGAGTGAGAAAAACATCACGGGGTGGTGCGCATTGTATGGGTGTGTGTTACATTAGATTCACTAATAGGAGTGAGAAAAACATCACGGGGTGGTGCGCATTGCTTGGGTGTGTGTTACATTACATTCACTAGTAGGAGTGAGAAAAACATCACGGGGTGTGCGCATTGTATGGGTGTGTGTTACATTACATTCACTAGTAGGAGTGAGAAAAACATCACGGGGTGGTGCGCATTGTATGGGTGTGTGTTACATTACATTCACTAATAGGAGTGAGAAAAACATCACGGGGTGGTGCGCATTGTATGGGTGTGTGTTACATTACATTCACTAGTAGCAGTGAGAAAAACATCACGGGGTAGTGCGCATTGTATGGGTGTGTGTTACATTACATTCACTAGTAGGAGTGAGAAAAACATCACGGGGTGGTGCGCATTGTATGTGTGTGTGTTACATTACATTCACTACTAGGAGTGAGAAAAAAACCACGGGGTGGTGAGCATTGTATGGGTGTGTGTTACATTACATTCACTAGTAGGAGTGAGAAAAACATCACGGGGTGGTGCGCATTGTATGTGTGTGTGTGTTACATTACATTCACTACTAGGAGTGAGAAAAACATCACGGGGTGGTGAGCATTGTATGGGTGTGTGTTACATAACATTCACTAGTAGGAGTGAGAAAAACATCATGGGGTGGTGCGCATTGTATGGGTGTGTGTTACATTAGATTCACTAGTAGGAGTGAGAAAAACATCACGGGGTGGTGCGCATTGTATGGGTGTGTGTTACATTGGATTCACTAGTAGGAGTGAGAAAAACATCACGGGGTGGTGCGCATTGTATGGGTGTGTGTTACATTACATTCACTATTACGAGTGAGAAAAACATCACGGGGTGGTGCGCATTGTATGGGTGTGTGTTACATTGGATTCACTAGTAGGAGTGAGAAAAACATCACGGGGTGATGCGCATTGTATGGGTGTGTGTTACATTGGATTCACTAGTATGAGTGAGAAAAACATCACGGGGTGGTGCGCATTGTATGGGTGTGTGTTACATTACATTCACTATTACGAGTGAGAAAAACATCACGGGGTGGTGCGCATTGTATGGGTGTGTGTTACATTGGATTCACTAGTAGGAGTGAGAAAAACATCACGGGGTGGTGCGCATTGTATGGGTGTGTGTTACATTACATTCACTATTATGAGTGAGAAAAACATCACGGGGTGGTGCGCATTGTATGGGTGTGTGTTACATTACATTCACTATTACGAGTGAGAAAAACATCACGGGGTGGTGCGCATTGTATGGGTGTGTGTTACATTACATTCACTAGTAGGATTGAGAAAAACATCACGGGGTGGTGCGCATTGTATGGGTGTGTGTTACATTACATTCACTATTAGGAGTGAGAAAAACAACACGGGGTGGTGCGCATTGTATGGGTGTGTGTTACATTAGATTCACTAGTAGGAGTGAGAAAAACATCACGGGGTGGTGCGCATTGTATGGGTGTGTGTTACATTAGATTCACTAGTAGGAGTGAGAAAAACATCACGGGGTGGTGCGCATTGTATGGGTGTTTGTTACATTAGATTCACTAGTAGGAGTGAGAAAAACATCACGGGGTGGTGCGCATTGTATGGGTGTGTGTTACATTACATTCACTAGTAGGAGTGAGCAAAACATCACGGGGTGGTGCGCATTGTATGGGTGTGTGTTACATTACATTCACTAGTAGGAGTGAGAAAAACATCACGGGGTGGTGCGCATTGTATGGGTGTGTGTTACATTAGATTCACTAGTAGGAGTGAGAAAAACATCACGGGGTGGTGCGCATTGTATGGGTGTGTGTTACATTAGATTCACTAGTAGGAGTGAGAAAAACATCACGGGTTGGTGCGCATTGTATGGGTGTGTGTTACATTACATTCACTAGTAGGAGTGAGAAAAACATCACGGGTCGGTGCGCATTGTATGGGTGTGTGTTACATTAGATTCACTAGTAGCAGTGAGAAAAACATCACGGGGTGGTGCGCATTGTATGGGTGTGTGTTACATTAGATTCACTAGTAGGAGTGAGAAAAACATCACGGGGTGGTGCGCATTGTATGGGTGTGTGTTACATTACATTCACTAATAGGAGTGAGAAAAACATCACGGGGTGGTGCGCATTGCTTGGGTGTGTGTTACATTACATTCACTAGTAGGAGTGAGAAAAACATCACGGGGTGTGCGCATTGTATGGGTGTGTGTTACATTACATTCACTAGTAGCTTGAGAAAAACATCACGGGGTGGTGCGCATTGTATGGGTGTGTGTTACATTACATTCACTAATAGGAGTGAGAAAAACATCACGGGGTGGTGCGCATTGTATGGGTGTGTGTTACATTACATTCACTAGTAGCAGTGAGAAAAACATCACGGGGTAGTGCGCATTGTATGGGTGTGTGTTACATTACATTCACTAGTAGGAGTGAGAAAAACATCACGGGGTGGTGCGCATTGTATGTGTGTGTGTTACATTACATTCACTACTAGGAGTGAGAAAAACACCACGGGGTGGTGAGCATTGTATGGGTGTGTGTTACATTACATTCACTAGTAGGAGTGAGAAAAACATCACGGGGTGGTGCGCATTGTATGTGTGTGTGTGTTACATTACATTCACTACTAGGAGTGAGAAAAACATCACGGGGTGGTGAGCATTGTATGGGTGTGTGTTACATAACATTCACTAGTAGGAGTGAGAAAAACATCACGGGGTGGTGCGCATTGTATGGGTGTGTGTTACATTAGATTCACTAGTAGGAGTGAGAAAAAGATCACGCGGTGGTGCGCATTGTATGGGTGTGTGTTACATTACATTCACTAGTAGGAGTTAGAAAAACATCACGGGGTGGTGCGCATTGTATGGGTGTGTGTTACATTACATTCACTAGTAGGAGTGAGAAAAACATCACGGGGTGGTGCGCATTGTATGGGTGTGTGTTACATTACATTCACTAGTAGCAGTGAGAAAAACATCACGGGGTGGTGCGCATTGTATGGGTGTGTGTTACATTAGATTCACTAGTAGGAGTGAGAAAAACATCACGGGGTGGTGCGCATTGTATGGGTGTGTGTTACATTACATTCACTAGTAGGAGTGAGCAAAACATCACGGGGTGGTGCGCATTGTATGGGTGTGTGTTACATTGGATTCACTAGTAGGAGTGAGAAAAACATCACGGGGTGGTGCGCATTGTATGGGTGTGTGTTACATTAGATTCACTAGTAGGAGTGAGAAAAACATCACGGGGTGGTGCGCATTGTATGGGTGTGTGTTACATTAGATTCACTAGTAGGAGTGAGAAAAACATCACGGGGTGGTGCGCATTGTATGGGTGTGTGTTACATTACATTCACTAGTAGGAGTGAGAAAAACATCACGGGTCGGTGCGCATTGTATGGGTGTGTGTTACATTAGATTCACTAGTAGCAGTGAGAAAAACATCACGGGGTGGTGCGCATTGTATGGGTGTGTGTTACATTAGATTCACTAGTAGGAGTGAGAAAAACATCACGGGGTGGTGCGCATTGTATGGGTGTGTGTTACATTGGATTCACTAGTAGGAGTGAGAAAAACATCACGGGGTGGTGCGCATTGTATGGGTGTGTGTTACATTACATTCACTAGTAGGAGTGAGAAAAACATCACGGGGTGGTGCGCATTGTATGGGTGTGTGTTACATTAGATTCACTAGTAGCAGTGAGAAAAACATCACGGGGTGGTGCGCATTGTATGGGTGTGTGTTACATTGGATTCACTAGTAGGAGTGAGAAAAACATCACGGGGTGGTGCGCATTGTATGGGTGTGTGTTACATTACATTCACTAGTAGGAGTGAGAAAAATATCACGGGGTGGTGCGCATTGTATGGGTGTGTGTTACATTACATTCACTAATAGGAGTGAGAAAAACATCACGGGGTGGTGCGCATTGTATGGGTGTGTGTTACATTACATTCACTAGTAGGAGTGAGCAAAACATCACGGGGTGGTGCGCATTGTATGGGTGTGTGTTACATTACATTCACTAGTAGGAGTGAGAAAAACATCACGTCGTGGTGCGCATTGAATGTGTGTGTGTTACATTAGATTCACTAGTAGGAGTGAGAAAAACATCAAGGGGTGGTGCGCATTGTATAGGTGTGTGTTACATTAGATTCACTAGTAGGAGTGAGAAAAACATCACGGGGTGGTGCGCATTGTATGGGTGTGTGTTACATTAGATTCACTAGTAGCAGTGAGAAAAACATCACGGGGTGGTGCGCATTGTATGGGTGTGTGTTACATTACATTCACTAGTAGGAGTGAGAAAAACGTCACGGGGTGGTGCGCATTGTATGGGTGTGTGTTACATTACATTCACTAATAGGAGTGAGAAAAACATCACGGGGTGGTACGCATTGCTTGGGTGTGTGTTACATTACATTCACTAGTAGGAGTGAGAAAAACATCACGGGGTGGTGCGCATTTTATGGGTGTGTGTTACATTAGAATCACTAGTAGGAGTGAGAAAAACATCATGGGGTGGTGCGCATTGTATGGGTGTGTGTTACATTACATTCACTAGTAGGAGTGAGAAAAACATCACGGGGTGGTGCGCATTGTATGGGTGTGTTTTACATTACATTCACTAATAGGAGTGAGAAAAACATCACGGGGTGGTGCGCATTGTATGGGTGTGTGTTACATTACATTCACTAGTAGCAGTGAGAAAAACATCACGGGGTAGTGCGCATTGTATGGGTGTGTGTTACATTACATTCACTAGTAGGAGTGCGAAAAACATCACGGGGTGGTGCACATTGTATGGGTGTGTGTTACATTACATTCACCAGTAGGAGTGAGAAAAACATCACGGGGTGGTGCGCATTGTATGGGTGTGTGTTACATTACATTCACTAGTAGCAGTGAGAAAAACATCACGGGGTGGTGCGCATTGCTTGGGTGTGTGTTACATTACATTCACTAGTAGGAGTGAGAAAAACATCACGGGGTGGTGCGCATTGTATGGGTGTGTGTTTTACATTCACCAGTAGGAGTGAGAAAAACATCACGGGGTGGTGCGCATTGTATGGGTGTGTGTTACATTAGATTCACTAGTAGGAGTGAGAAAAACATCACGGTGTGGTGCGCATTGCTTGGGTGTGTGTTACATTACATTCACTAGTAGGAGTGAGAAAAACATCATGGGGTGGTGTGCATTTTATGGGTGTGTGTTACATTAGAATCACTAGTAGGAGTGAGAAAAACATCACAGGGTGGTGCGCATTGTATGGGTGTGTGTTACATTACATTCACTAGTAGGAGTTAGAAAAACATCACGGGGTGGTGCGCATTGTATCGGTGTGTGTTACATTACATTCACTAGTAGGAGTGAGAAAAACATCACGGGGTGGTGCGCATTGTATGGGTGTGTGTTACATTAGATTCACTAGTAGGAGTGAGAAAAACATCACAGGGTGGTGCGCATTGTTTGGGTGTGTGTTACATTGGATTCACTAGTAGGAGTGAGAAAAACATCACGGGGTGGTGCGCATTGTATGGGTGTGTGTTACATTACATTCACTACTAGGAGTGAGAAAAACATCACGGGGTGGTGCGCATTCTATGGGTGTGTGTTACATTAGATTCACTAGTAGGAGTGAGAAAAACATCACGGGGTGGTGCGCATTGTATGGGTGTGTGTTACATTACATTCACTAGTAGGAGTGAGCAAAACATCACGGGGTGGTGCGCATTGTATGGGTGTGTGTTACATTACATTCACTAGTAGGAGTGAGAAAAACATCACGGGGTGGTGCGCATTGTATGGGTGTGTGTTACATTAGATTCACTAGTAGGGGTGAGAAAAACATCACGGGGTGGTGCGCATTGTATGGGTGTGTGTTACATTAGATTCACTAGTAGGAGTGAGAAAAACAATCACGGGGTGGTGCGCATTGTATGGGTGTGTGTTACATTAGATTCACTAGTAGCAGTGAGAAAAACATCACGGGGTGGTGCGCATTGTATGGGTGTGTGTTACATTACATTCACTAGTAGGAGTGAGAAAAACATCACGGGGTGGTGCGCATTGTATGGGTGTGTGTTACATTACATTCACTAATAGGAGTGAGAAAAACATCACGGGGTGGTACGCATTGCTTGGGTGTGTGTTACATTACATTCACTAGTAGGAGTGAGAAAAACATCACGGGGTGGTGCGCATTTTATGGGTGTGTGTTACATTAGAATCACTAGTAGGAGTGAGAAAAACATCACGGGGTGGTGCGCATTGTATGCGTGTGTGTTACATTACATTCACTAGTAGGAGTGAGAAAAACATCACGGGTGGTGCGCATTTTATGTGTGTGTGTTACATTACATTCACTACTAGTAGTGAGAAAAACATCACGGGGTGGTGAGCATTGTATGGGTGTGTGTTACATTACATTCACTAGTAGGAGTGAGAAAAACATCACGGGGTGGTGCGCATTGTATGTGTGTGTGTGTTACATTACATTCACTACTAGGAGTGAGAAAAACCTCACGGGGTGGTGAGCATTGTATGGGTGTGTGTTACATTGGATTCACTAGTAGGAGTGAGAAAAACATCACGGGGTGGTGCGCATTGTATGGGTGTGTGCTACATTACATTCACTAGTAGGAGTGAGAAAAACATCACGCGGTGGTGCGCATTGTATGGGTGTGTGTTACATTACATTCACTAGTAGGAGTTAGAAAAACATCACGGGGTGATGCGCATTGTATGGGTGTGTGTTACATTACATTCACTAGTAGGAGTGAGAAAAACATCACGGTGTGGTGCGCATTGTATGGGTTTGTGTTACATTACATTCACTAGTAGGAGTGAGAAAAACATCACGGGGTGGTGCGCATTGTATGGGTGTGTGTTACATTACATTCACTAGTAGGAGTGAGAAAAACATCACGGGGTGGTGCGCATTGTATGGGTGTGTGTTACATTACATTCACCAGTAGGAGTGAGAAAAACATCACGGGGTGGTGCGCATTGTATGGGTGTGTGTTACATTACATTCACTAGTAGCAGTGAGAAAAACATCACGGGGTGGTGCGCATTGTATGGGTGTGCGTTACATTACATTCACTAGTAGGAGTGAGAAAAACATCACGGGGTGGTGCGCATTGTATGGGTGTGTGTTACTTTACATTCACTACTAAGAGTGAGAAAAACATCACGGGGTGGTGCGCATTGTATGGGTGTGTGTTACATTACATTCACTATTACGAGTGAGAAAAATATCACGGGGTGGTGCGCTTTGTATGGGTGTGTGTTACATTACAATCACTAGTAGGATTGAGAAAAACATCACGGGGTGGTGCGCATTGTATGGGTGTGTGTTACATTACATTCACTAGTAGGAGTGAGAAAAACATCACGGGGTGGTGCGCATTGTATGGGTGTGTGTTACATTGGATTCACTAGTAGGAGTGAGAAAAACATCACGGGGTGGTGCGCATTGTATGGGTGTGTGTTACATTACATTCACTATTACGAGTGAGAAAAACATCACGGGGTGGTGCGCATTGTATGGGTGTGTGTTACATTACATTTACTAGTAGGATTGAGAAAAACATCACGGGGTTGTGCGAATTGTATGGGTGTGTGTTACATTACGTTCACTATTAGGAGTGAGAAAAACAACACGGGGTGGTGCGCATTGTATGGGTGCGTGTTACATTACATTCACTAGTAGCAGTGAGAAAAACATCACGGGGTGGTGCGCATTGTATGGGTGCGTGTTACATTACATTCACTAGTAGCAGTGAGACAAACATCATGGGGTGGTGCGCATTGTATGGTTGTGTGTTACATTACATTCACTAGTAGGAGTGAGACAAACATCACGGGGTGGTGCGCATTGTATGGGTGTGTGTTACATTAGATTCACTAGTAGGAGTGAGAAAAACATCACGGGGTGGTGCGCATTGTATGGGTGTGTGTTACATTAGATTCACTAGTAGGAGTGAGAAAAACATCACGGGGTGGTGCGCATTGTATGGGTGTGTGTTACATTACATTCACTATTATGAGTGAGAAAAACATCACGGGGTGGTGCGCATTGTATGGGTGTGTGTTACATTGGATTCACTAGTAGGAGTGAGAAAAACATCACGGGGTGGTGCGCATTGTATGGGTGTGTGTTACATTGGATTCACTAGTAGGAGTGAGAAAAACATCACGGGGTCGTGCGCATTTTATGGGTGTGTGTTACATTGGATTCACTAGTAGGAGTGAGAAAAACATCACGGGGTGGTGCGCATTGTATGGGTGTGTGTTACATTACATTCACTAGTAGGATTGAGAAAAACATCACGGGGTGGTGTGCATTTTATGGGTGTGTGTTACATTACATTCACTAGTAGGAGTGAGAAAAACATCACGGGATGGTGCGCTTTGTATGGGTGTGTGTTACATTAGATTCACTAGTAGCAGTGAGAAAATCATCACGGTGTGGTGCGCATTGTATGGGTGTGTGTTACATTAGATTCACTAGTAGCAGTGAGAAAAACATCATGGGGTGGTGCGCATTGTATGGGTGTGTGTTACATTACATTCACTAGTAGCAGTGAGAAAAACATCACGGGGTGGTGCGCATTGTATGGGTGTGTGTCACATTACCTTCACTAGTAGCAGTGAGACAAACATCACGGGTGGTGCGCATTGTATTGGTGTGTGTTACATTAGATTCACTAGTAGCAGTGAGAAAAACATCACGGGGTGGTGCGCATTGTATGGGTGTGTGTTACATTAGATTCACTAGTAGCAGTGAGAAAAACATCACGGGGTGGTGCGCATTGTATGGGTGTGTGTTACATTAGATTCACTAGTAGCAGTGAGAAAAACATCACGGGGTGGTGCGCATTGTATGGGTGTGTGTTACATTAGATTCACTAGTAGCAGTGAGAAAAACATCACGGGGTGGTGCGCATTGTATGGGTGTGTGTTACATTAGATTCACTAGTAGCAGTGAGAAAAACATCACGGGGTGGTGCGCATTGTATGGGTGTGTGTTACATTACATTCACTAGTAGGAGTGAGAAAAACATCACGGGGTGGTGCGCATTGTATGGGTGTGTGTTACATTGGATTCACTAGTAGGAGTGAGAAAAACATCACGGGGTGGTGCGCATTGTATGGGTGTGTGTTACATTAGATTCACTAGTAGGAGTGAGAAAAACATCACGGGGTGGTGCGCATTTTATGGTGTGTGTTACATTAGATTCACTAGTAGGAGTGAGAAAAACATCACGGGGTGGTGCGCATTGTATGGGTGTGTGTTACATTACATTCACTAGTAGGAGTGAGAAAAACATCACGGGGTGGTGCGCATTGTATGGGTGTGTGTTACATTGGATTCACTAGTAGGAGTGAGAAAAACATCACGGGGTGGTGCGCATTGTATGGGTGTGTGTTACATTAGATTCACTAGTAGGAGTGAGAAAAACATCACGGGGTGGTGCGCATTGTATGGGTGTGTGTTACATTAGATTCACTAGTAGCAGTGAGAAAAACATCACGGGGTGGTGCGCATTGTATGGGTGTGTGTTACATTACATTCACTAGTAGGAGTGAGAAAAATATCACGGGGTGGTGCGCATTGTATGGGTGTGTGTTACATTACATTCACTAATAGGAGTGAGAAAAACATCACGGGGTGGTGCGCATTGCTTGGGTGTGTGTTACATTACATTCACTAGTAGGAGTGAGAAAAACATCACGGGGTGGTGCGCATTTTATGGGTGTGTGTTACATTAGAATCACTAGTAGGAGTGAGAAAAACATCATGGGGTGGTGCGCATTGTATGGGTGTGTGTTACATTGGATTCACTAGTAGGAGTGAGAAAAACATCACGGGGTGGTGCGCATTGTATGGGTGTGTGTTACATTACATTCACGAATAGGAGTAAGAAAAACATCACGGGGTGGTGCGCATTGTATGGGTGTGTGTTACATTACATTCACTAGTAGCAGTGAGAAAAACATCACGGGGTGGTGCGCATTGTATGGGTGTGTGTTACATTACATTCACTAGTAGCAGTGAGAAAATCATCACGGTGTGGTGCGCATTGTATGGGTGTGTGTTACATTAGATTCACTAGTAGCAGTGAGAAAAACATCATGGGGTGGTGCGCATTGTATGGGTGTGTGTTACATTACCTTCACTAGTAGCAGTGAGAAAAACATCACGGGGTGGTGCGCATTGTATGGGTGTGTGTCACATTACCTTCACTAGTAGCAGTGAGACAAACATCACGGGGTGGTGCGCATTGTATTGGTGTGTGTTACATTACATTCACTAGTAGCAGTGAGAAAAACATCACGGGGTGGTGCGCATTGTATGGGTGTGTGTTACATTAGATTCACTAGTAGCAGTGAGAAAAACATCACGGGGTGGTGCGCATTGTATGGGTGTGTGTTACATTAGATTCACTAGTAGCAGTGAGAAAAACATCACGGGGTGGTGCGCATTGTATGGGTGTGTGTTACATTAGATTCACTAGTAGCAGTGAGAAAAACATCACGGGGTGGTGCGCATTGTATGGGTGTGTGTTACATTAGATTCACTAGTAGGAGTGAGAAAAACATCACGGGGTGGTGCGCATTGTATGGGTGTGTGTTACATTAGATTCACTAGTAGGAGTGAGAAAAACATCACGGGGTGGTGCGCATTGTATGGGTGTGTGTTACATTACATTCACTAGTAGGAGTGAGAAAAACATCACGGGGTGGTGCGCATTGTATGGGTGTGTGTTACATTGGATTCTCTAGTAGGAGTGAGAAAAACATCACGGGGTGGTGCGCATTATATGGGTGTGTGTTACATTAGATTCACTAGTAGGAGTGAGAAAAACATCACGGGGTGGTGCGCATTGTATGGGTGTGTGTTACATTAGATTCACTAGTAGCAGTGAGAAAAACATCACGGGGTGGTGCGCATTGTATGGGTGTGTGTTACATTACATTCACTAGTAGGAGTGAGAAAAATGTCACGGGGTGGTGCGCATTGTATGGGTGTGTGTTACATTACATTCACTAATAGGAGTGAGAAAAACATCACGGGGTGGTGTGCATTGCTTGGGTGTGTGTTACATTACATTCACTAGTAGGAGTGAGAAAAACATCACGGGGTGGTGCGCATTTTATGGGTGTGTGTTACATTAGAATCACTAGTAGGAGTGAGAAAAACATCATGGGGTGGTGCGCATTGTATGGGTGTGTGTTACATTGGATTCACTAGTAGGAGTGAGAAAAACATCACGGGGTGGTGCGCATTGTATGGGTGTGTGTTACATTACATTCACGAATAGGAGTAAGAAAAACATCACGGTGTGGTGCGCATTGTATGGGTGTGTGTTACATTACATTCACTAGTAGCAGTGAGAAAAACATCACGGGGTGGTGCCCATTGTATGGGTGTGTGTTACATTACATTCACTAGTAGGAGTGAGAAAAACATCACGGGGTGGTACCCATTGTATGTGTGTGTGTTACATTACATTCACTACTAGGAGTGAGAAAAACATCACGGGGTGGTGAGCATTGTATGGGTGTGTGTTACATTACATTCACTAGTAGGAGTGAGAAAAACATCACGGGGTGGTGCGCATTGTATGGGTGTGTGTTACATTACATGCACTACTAGGAATGAGAAAAACATCACGGGGTGGTGAGCATTGTATGGGTGTGTGTTTTACATTCACCAGTAGGAGTGAGAAAAACATCACGGGGTGGTGCGCATTGTATGGGTGTGTGTTACATTAGATTCACTAGTAGGAGTGAGAAAAACATCACGTGGTGGTGCGCATTGTATGGGTGTGTGTTACATTACATTCACTAGTAGGAGTTAGAAAAACATCACGGGGTGGTGCGCATTGTATGTGTGTGTGTTACATTACATTCACTACTAGGAGTGAGAAAAACACCACGGGGTGGTGAGCATTGTATGGGTGTGTGTTACATTACATTCACTAGTAGGAGTGAGAAAAACATCACGGGGTGGTGCGCATTGTATGTGTGTGTGTGTTACATTACATTCACTACTAGGAGTGAGAAAAACATCACGGGGTGGTGAGCATTGTATGGGTGTGTGTTACATAACATTCACTAGTAGGAGTGAGAAAAACATCACGGGGTGGTGCGCATTGTATGGGTGTGTGTTACATTAGATTCACTAGTAGGAGTGAGAAAAAGATCACGCGGTGGTGCGCATTGTATGGGTGTGTGTTACATTACATTCACTAGTAGGAGTTAGAAAAACATCACGGGGTGGTGCGCATTGTATGGGTGTGTGTTACATTACATTCACTAGTAGGAGTGAGAAAAACATCACGGGGTGGTGCGCATTGTATGGGTGTGTGTTACATTACATTCACTAGTAGCAGTGAGAAAAACATCACGGGGTGGTGCGCATTGTATGGGTGTGTGTTACATTAGATTCACTAGTAGGAGTGAGAAAAACATCACGGGGTGGTGCGCATTGTATGGGTGTGTGTTACATTACATTCACTAGTAGGAGTGAGCAAAACATCACGGGGTGGTGCGCATTGTATGGGTGTGTGTTACATTGGATTCACTAGTAGGAGTGAGAAAAACATCACGGGGTGGTGCGCATTGTATGGGTGTGTGTTACATTAGATTCACTAGTAGGAGTGAGAAAAACATCACGGGGTGGTGCGCATTGTATGGGTGTGTGTTACATTAGATTCACTAGTAGGAGTGAGAAAAACATCACGGGGTGGTGCGCATTGTATGGGTGTGTGTTACATTACATTCACTAGTAGGAGTGAGAAAAACATCACGGGTCGGTGCGCATTGTATGGGTGTGTGTTACATTAGATTCACTAGTAGCAGTGAGAAAAACATCACGGGGTGGTGCGCATTGTATGGGTGTGTGTTACATTAGATTCACTAGTAGGAGTGAGAAAAACATCACGGGGTGGTGCGCATTGTATGGGTGTGTGTTACATTGGATTCACTAGTAGGAGTGAGAAAAACATCACGGGGTGGTGCGCATTGTATGGGTGTGTGTTACATTACATTCACTAGTAGGAGTGAGAAAAACATCACGGGGTGGTGCGCATTGTATGGGTGTGTGTTACATTAGATTCACTAGTAGCAGTGAGAAAAACATCACGGGGTGGTGCGCATTGTATGGGTGTGTGTTACATTGGATTCACTAGTAGGAGTGAGAAAAACATCACGGGGTGGTGCGCATTGTATGGGTGTGTGTTACATTACATTCACTAGTAGGAGTGAGAAAAATATCACGGGGTGGTGCGCATTGTATGGGTGTGTGTTACATTACATTCACTAATAGGAGTGAGAAAAACATCACGGGGTGGTGCGCATTGTATGGGTGTGTGTTACATTACATTCACTAGTAGGAGTGAGCAAAACATCACGGGGTGGTGCGCATTGTATGGGTGTGTGTTACATTACATTCACTAGTAGGAGTGAGAAAAACATCACGTCGTGGTGCGCATTGAATGTGTGTGTGTTACATTAGATTCACTAGTAGGAGTGAGAAAAACATCAAGGGGTGGTGCGCATTGTATAGGTGTGTGTTACATTAGATTCACTAGTAGGAGTGAGAAAAACATCACGGGGTGGTGCGCATTGTATGGGTGTGTGTTACATTAGATTCACTAGTAGCAGTGAGAAAAACATCACGGGGTGGTGCGCATTGTATGGGTGTGTGTTACATTACATTCACTAGTAGGAGTGAGAAAAACGTCACGGGGTGGTGCGCATTGTATGGGTGTGTGTTACATTACATTCACTAATAGGAGTGAGAAAAACATCACGGGGTGGTACGCATTGCTTGGGTGTGTGTTACATTACATTCACTAGTAGGAGTGAGAAAAACATCACGGGGTGGTGCGCATTTTATGGGTGTGTGTTACATTAGAATCACTAGTAGGAGTGAGAAAAACATCATGGGGTGGTGCGCATTGTATGGGTGTGTGTTACATTACATTCACTAGTAGGAGTGAGAAAAACATCACGGGGTGGTGCGCATTGTATGGGTGTGTTTTACATTACATTCACTAATAGGAGTGAGAAAAACATCACGGGGTGGTGCGCATTGTATGGGTGTGTGTACATTACATTCACTAGTAGCAGTGAGAAAAACATCACGGGGTAGTGCGCATTGTATGGGTGTGTGTTACATTACATTCACTAGTAGGAGTGCGAAAAACATCACGGGGTGGTGCACATTGTATGGGTGTGTGTTACATTACATTCACCAGTAGGAGTGAGAAAAACATCACGGGGTGGTGCGCATTGTATGGGTGTGTGTTACATTACATTCACTAGTAGCAGTGAGAAAAACATCACGGGGTGGTGCGCATTGCTTGGGTGTGTGTTACATTACATTCACTAGTAGGAGTGAGAAAAACATCACGGGGTGGTGCGCATTGTATGGGTGTGTGTTTTACATTCACCAGTAGGAGTGAGAAAAACATCACGGGGTGGTGCGCATTGTATGGGTGTGTGTTACATTAGATTCACTAGTAGGAGTGAGAAAAACATCACGGTGTGGTGCGCATTGCTTGGGTGTGTGTTACATTACATTCACTAGTAGGAGTGAGAAAAACATCATGGGGTGGTGTGCATTTTATGGGTGTGTGTTACATTAGAATCACTAGTAGGAGTGAGAAAAACATCACAGGGTGGTGCGCATTGTATGGGTGTGTGTTACATTACATTCACTAGTAGGAGTTAGAAAAACATCACGGGGTGGTGCGCATTGTATCGGTGTGTGTTACATTACATTCACTAGTAGGAGTGAGAAAAACATCACGGGGTGGTGCGCATTGTATGGGTGTGTGTTACATTAGATTCACTAGTAGGAGTGAGAAAAACATCACAGGGTGGTGCGCATTGTTTGGGTGTGTGTTACATTGGATTCACTAGTAGGAGTGAGAAAAACATCACGGGGTGGTGCGCATTGTATGGGTGTGTGTTACATTACATTCACTACTAGGAGTGAGAAAAACATCACGGGGTGGTGCGCATTCTATGGGTGTGTGTTACATTAGATTCACTAGTAGGAGTGAGAAAAACATCACGGGGTGGTGCGCATTGTATGGGTGTGTGTTACATTACATTCACTAGTAGGAGTGAGCAAAACATCACGGGGTGGTGTGCATTGTATGGGTGTGTGTTACATTACATTCACTAGTAGGAGTGAGAAAAACATCACGGGGTGGTGCGCATTGTATGGGTGTGTGTTACATTAGATTCACTAGTAGGGGTGAGAAAAACATCACGGGGTGGTGCGCATTGTATGGGTGTGTGTTACATTAGATTCACTAGTAGGAGTGAGAAAAACATCACGGGGTGGTGCGCATTGTATGGGTGTGTGTTACATTAGATTCACTAGTAGCAGTGAGAAAAACATCACGGGGTGGTGCGCATTGTATGGGTGTGTGTTACATTACATTCACTAGTAGGAGTGAGAAAAACATCACGGGGTGGTGCGCATTGTATGGGTGTGTGTTACATTACATTCACTAATAGGAGTGAGAAAAACATCACGGGGTGGTACGCATTGCTTGGGTGTGTGTTACATTACATTCACTAGTAGGAGTGAGAAAAACATCACGGGGTGGTGCGCATTTTATGGGTGTGTGTTACATTAGAATCACTAGTAGGAGTGAGAAAAACATCACGGGGTGGTGCGCATTGTATGCGTGTGTGTTACATTACATTCACTAGTAGGAGTGAGAAAAACATCACGGGGTGGTGCGCATTTTATGTGTATGTGTTACATTACATTCACTACTAGTAGTGAGAAAAACATCACGGGGTGGTGAGCATTGTATGGGTGTGTGTTACATTACATTCACTAGTAGGAGTGAGAAAAACATCACGGGGTGGTGCGCATTGTATGTGTGTGTGTGTTACATTACATTCACTACTAGGAGTGAGAAAAACCTCACGGGGTGGTGAGCATTGTATGGGTGTGTGTTACATTGGATTCACTAGTAGGAGTGAGAAAAACATCACGGGGTGGTGCGCATTGTATGGGTGTGTGCTACATTACATTCACTAGTAGGAGTGAGAAAAACATCACGCGGTGGTGCGCATTGTATGGGTGTGTGTTACATTACATTCACTAGTAGGAGTTAGAAAAACATCACGGGGTGATGCGCATTGTATGGGTGTGTGTTACATTACATTCACTAGTAGGAGTGAGAAAAACATCACGGTGTGGTGCGCATTGTATGGGTTTGTGTTACATTACATTCACTAGTAGGAGTGAGAAAAACATCACGGGGTGGTGCGCATTGTATGGGTGTGTGTTACATTACATTCACTAGTAGGAGTGAGAAAAACATCACGGGGTGGTGCGCATTGTATGGGTGTGTGTTACATTACATTCACCAGTAGGAGTGAGAAAAACATCACGGGGTGGTGCGCATTGTATGGGTGTGTGTTACATTACATTCACTAGTAGCAGTGAGAAAAACATCACGGGGTGGTGCGCATTGTATGGGTGTGCGTTACATTACATTCACTAGTAGGAGTGAGAAAAACATCACGGGGTGGTGCGCATTGTATGGGTGTGTGTTACTTTACATTCACTACTAAGAGTGAGAAAAACATCACGGGGTGGTGCGCATTGTATGGGTGTGTGTTACATTACATTCACTATTACGAGTGAGAAAAATATCACGGGGTGGTGCGCTTTGTATGGGTGTGTGTTACATTACAATCACTAGTAGGATTGAGAAAAACATCACGGGGTGGTGCGCATTGTATGGGTGTGTGTTACATTACATTCACTAGTAGGAGTGAGAAAAACATCACGGGGTGGTGCGCATTGTATGGGTGTGTGTTACATTGGATTCACTAGTAGGAGTGAGAAAAACATCACGGGGTGGTGCGCATTGTATGGGTGTGTGTTACATTACATTCACTATTACGAGTGAGAAAAACATCACGGGGTGGTGCGCATTGTATGGGTGTGTGTTACATTACATTTACTAGTAGGATTGAGAAAAACATCACGGGGTTGTGCGAATTGTATGGGTGTGTGTTACATTACGTTCACTATTAGGAGTGAGAAAAACAACACGGGGTGGTGCGCATTGTATGGGTGCGTGTTACATTACATTCACTAGTAGCAGTGAGAAAAACATCACGGGGTGGTGCGCATTGTATGGGTGCGTGTTACATTACATTCACTAGTAGCAGTGAGACAAACATCATGGGGTGGTGCGCATTGTATGGTTGTGTGTTACATTACATTCACTAGTAGGAGTGAGACAAACATCACGGGGTGGTGCGCATTGTATGGGTGTGTGTTACATTAGATTCACTAGTAGGAGTGAGAAAAACATCACGGGGTGGTGCGCATTGTATGGGTGTGTGTTACATTAGATTCACTAGTAGGAGTGAGAAAAACATCACGGGGTGGTGCGCATTGTATGGGTGTGTGTTACATTACATTCACTATTATGAGTGAGAAAAACATCACGGGGTGGTGCGCATTGTATGGGTGTGTGTTACATTGGATTCACTAGTAGGAGTGAGAAAAACATCACGGGGTGGTGCGCATTGTATGGGTGTGTGTTACATTGGATTCACTAGTAGGAGTGAGAAAAACATCACGGGGTCGTGCGCATTTTATGGGTGTGTGTTACATTGGATTCACTAGTAGGAGTGAGAAAAACATCACGGGGTGGTGCGCATTGTATGGGTGTGTGTTACATTACATTCACTAGTAGGATTGAGAAAAACATCACGGGGTGGTGTGCATTTTATGGGTGTGTGTTACATTACATTCACTAGTAGGAGTGAGAAAAACATCACGGGATGGTGCGCTTTGTATGGGTGTGTGTTACATTAGATTCACTAGTAGCAGTGAGAAAATCATCACGGTGTGGTGCGCATTGTATGGGTGTGTGTTACATTAGATTCACTAGTAGCAGTGAGAAAAACATCATGGGGTGGTGCGCATTGTATGGGTGTGTGTTACATTACATTCACTAGTAGCAGTGAGAAAAACATCACGGGGTGGTGCGCATTGTATGGGTGTGTGTCACATTACCTTCACTAGTAGCAGTGAGACAAACATCACGGGGTGGTGCGCATTGTATTGGTGTGTGTTACATTAGATTCACTAGTAGCAGTGAGAAAAACATCACGGGGTGGTGCGCATTGTATGGGTGTGTGTTACATTAGATTCACTAGTAGCAGTGAGAAAAACATCACGGGGTGGTGCGCATTGTATGGGTGTGTGTTACATTAGATTCACTAGTAGCAGTGAGAAAAACATCACGGGGTGGTGCGCATTGTATGGGTGTGTGTTACATTAGATTCACTAGTAGCAGTGAGAAAAACATCACGGGGTGGTGCGCATTGTATGGGTGTGTGTTACATTAGATTCACTAGTAGCAGTGAGAAAAACATCACGGGGTGGTGCGCATTGTATGGGTGTGTGTTACATTACATTCACTAGTAGGAGTGAGAAAAACATCACGGGGTGGTGCGCATTGTATGGGTGTGTGTTACATTGGATTCACTAGTAGGAGTGAGAAAAACATCACGGGGTGGTGCGCATTGTATGGGTGTGTGTTACATTAGATTCACTAGTAGGAGTGAGAAAAACATCACGGGGTGGTGCGCATTTTATGGGTGTGTGTTACATTAGATTCACTAGTAGGAGTGAGAAAAACATCACGGGGTGGTGCGCATTGTATGGGTGTGTGTTACATTACATTCACTAGTAGGAGTGAGAAAAACATCACGGGGTGGTGCGCATTGTATGGGTGTGTGTTACATTGGATTCACTAGTAGGAGTGAGAAAAACATCACGGGGTGGTGCGCATTGTATGGGTGTGTGTTACATTAGATTCACTAGTAGGAGTGAGAAAAACATCACGGGGTGGTGCGCATTGTATGGGTGTGTGTTACATTAGATTCACTAGTAGCAGTGAGAAAAACATCACGGGGTGGTGCGCATTGTATGGGTGTGTGTTACATTACATTCACTAGTAGGAGTGAGAAAAATATCACGGGGTGGTGCGCATTGTATGGGTGTGTGTTACATTACATTCACTAATAGGAGTGAGAAAAACATCACGGGGTGGTGCGCATTGCTTGGGTGTGTGTTACATTACATTCACTAGTAGGAGTGAGAAAAACATCACGGGGTGGTGCGCATTTTATGGGTGTGTGTTACATTAGAATCACTAGTAGGAGTGAGAAAAACATCATGGGGTGGTGCGCATTGTATGGGTGTGTGTTACATTGGATTCACTAGTAGGAGTGAGAAAAACATCACGGGGTGGTGCGCATTGTATGGGTGTGTGTTACATTACATTCACGAATAGGAGTAAGAAAAACATCACGGGGTGGTGCGCATTGTATGGGTGTGTGTTACATTACATTCACTAGTAGCAGTGAGAAAAACATCACGGGGTGGTGCGCATTGTATGGGTGTGTGTTACATTACATTCACTAGTAGCAGTGAGAAAATCATCACGGTGTGGTGCGCATTGTATGGGTGTGTGTTACATTAGATTCACTAGTAGCAGTGAGAAAAACATCATGGGGTGGTGCGCATTGTATGGGTGTGTGTTACATTACCTTCACTAGTAGCAGTGAGAAAAACATCACGGGGTGGTGCGCATTGTATGGGTGTGTGTCACATTACCTTCACTAGTAGCAGTGAGACAAACATCACGGGGTGGTGCGCATTGTATTGGTGTGTGTTACATTACATTCACTAGTAGCAGTGAGAAAAACATCACGGGGTGGTGCGCATTGTATGGGTGTGTGTTACATTAGATTCACTAGTAGCAGTGAGAAAAACATCACGGGGTGGTGCGCATTGTATGGGTGTGTGTTACATTAGATTCACTAGTAGCAGTGAGAAAAACATCACGGGGTGGTGCGCATTGTATGGGTGTGTGTTACATTAGATTCACTAGTAGCAGTGAGAAAAACATCACGGGGTGGTGCGCATTGTATGGGTGTGTGTTACATTAGATTCACTAGTAGGAGTGAGAAAAACATCACGGGGTGGTGCGCATTGTATGGGTGTGTGTTACATTAGATTCACTAGTAGGAGTGAGAAAAACATCACGGGGTGGTGCGCATTGTATGGGTGTGTGTTACATTACATTCACTAGTAGGAGTGAGAAAAACATCACGGGGTGGTGCGCATTGTATGGGTGTGTGTTACATTGGATTCTCTAGTAGGAGTGAGAAAAACATCACGGGGTGGTGCGCATTATATGGGTGTGTGTTACATTAGATTCACTAGTAGGAGTGAGAAAAACATCACGGGGTGGTGCGCATTGTATGGGTGTGTGTTACATTAGATTCACTAGTAGCAGTGAGAAAAACATCACGGGGTGGTGCGCATTGTATGGGTGTGTGTTACATTACATTCACTAGTAAGAGTGAGAAAAATGTCACGGGGTGGTGCGCATTGTATGGGTGTGTGTTACATTACATTCACTAATAGGAGTGAGAAAAACATCACGGGGTGGTGCGCATTGCTTGGGTGTGTGTTACATTACATTCACTAGTAGGAGTGAGAAAAACATCACGGGGTGGTGCGCATTTTATGGGTGTGTGTTACATTAGAATCACTAGTAGGAGTGAGAAAAACATCATGGGGTGGTGCGCATTGTATGGGTGTGTGTTACATTGGATTCACTAGTAGGAGTGAGAAAAACATCACGGGGTGGTGCGCATTGTATGGGTGTGTGTTACATTACATTCACGAATAGGAGTAAGAAAAACATCACGGGGTGGTGCGCATTGTATGGGTGTGTGTTACATTACATTCACTAGTAGCAGTGAGAAAAACATCACGGGGTGGTGCCCATTGTATGGGTGTGTGTTACATTACATTCACTAGTAGGAGTGAGAAAAACATCACGGGGTGGTACCCATTGTATGTGTGTGTGTTACATTACATTCACTACTAGGAGTGAGAAAAACATCACGGGGTGGTGAGCATTGTATGGGTGTGTGTTACATTACATTCACTAGTAGGAGTGAGAAAAACATCACGGGGTGGTGCGCATTGTATGGGTGTGTGTTACATTACATGCACTACTAGGAATGAGAAAAACATCACGGGGTGGTGAGCATTGTATGGGTGTGTGTTTTACATTCACCAGTAGGAGTGAGAAAAACATCACGGGGTGGTGCGCATTGTATGGGTGTGTGTTACATTAGATTCACTAGTAGGAGTGAGAAAAACATCACGTGGTGGTGCGCATTGTATGGGTGTGTGTTACATTACATTCACTAGTAGGAGTTAGAAAAACATCACGGGGGGGTGCGCATTGTATGGGTGTGTGTTACATTACATTCACTAGAAGGAGTGAGAAAAACATCACGGGGTGGTGCGCATTTTTTGGGTGTGTGTTACATTACATTCACTAGTAGGAGTGAGAAAAACATCACGGGGTGGTGCGCATTGTATGGGTGTGTGTTACATTACATTCACTAGTAGCAGTGAGAAAAACATCACGGGGTGGTGCGCATTGTATGGGTGTGTGTTACATTACATTCACTAGTAGGAGTGAGAAAAACATCACGGGGTGGTGCGCATTGTATGGGTGTCTGTTACATTACATTCACTAATAGGACTGAGAAAAACATCACGGGGTGGTGCGCATTGTATGGGTGTGTGTTACATTACATTCACTAGTAGCAGTGAGAAAAACATCACGGGGTGGTGCGCATTGTATGGGTGTGTGTTACATTACATTCACTAGTAGGAGTGAGAAAAACATCACGGGGTGGTGCGCATTGTATGGGTGTGTGTTACATTACATTCACTACTAAGAGTGAGAAAAACATCACGGGGTGGTGCGCATTGTATGGGTGTGTGTTACATTACATTCACTAGTAGGATTGAGAAAAACATCACGGGGTGGTGCGCATTGTATGGGTGTGTGTTACATTACATTCACTATTAGGAGTGAGAAAAACAGCACGGGGTGGTGCGCATTGTATGGGTGCGTGTTACATTACATTCACTATTAGCAGCGAGAAAAACAACACGGGGTGGTGCGCATTGTATGGGTGTGTGTTACATTACATTCACTAGTAGCAGTGAGAAAAACATCACGGGGTGGTGCGCATTGTATGGGTGTGTGTTACATTGGATTCACTATTAGGAGTGAGAAAAACATCACGGGGTGGTGTGCATTGTATGGGTGTGTGTTACATTACATTCACTATTACGAGTGAGAAAAACATCACGGGGTGGTGCGCATTGTATGGGTGTGTGTTACATTACAATCACTATTACGAGTGAGAAAAACATCACGGGGTGGTGCGCATTGTATGGGTGTGTGTTACATTACATTCACTATTACGAGTGAGAAAAACATCACGGGGTGGTGCGCATTGTATGGGTGTGTGTTACATTACATTCACTAGTAGGATTGAGAAAAACATCACGGGGTGGTGCGAATTGTATGGGTGCGTGTTACATTACATTCACTATTAGGAGTTAGAAAAACAACACGGGGTGGTGCGCATTGTATGGGTGCGTGTTACATTACATTCACTAGTAGCAGTGAGAAAAACATCACGGGGTGGTGCGCATTGTATGGGTGCGTGTTACATTACATTCACTAGTAGCAGTGAGACAAACATCACGGGGTGGTGCGCATTGTATGGTTGCGTGTTACATTACATTCACGAGTAGGAGTGAGACAAACATCACGGGGTGGTGCGCATTGTATGGGTGTGTGTTACATTACATTCACTAGTAGGAGTGAGACAAACATCACGGGGTGGTGCGCATTGTATGGGTGTGTGTTACATTACATTCACTAGTAGGAGTTAGAAAAACATCACGGGGTGGTGCGCATTGTATGGGTGTGTGTTACATTAGATTCACTAGTAGGAGTGAGAAAAACATCACGGGGTGGTGCGCATTGTATGGGTGTGTGTTACATTAGATTCACTAGTAGGAGTGAGAAAAACATCACGGGGTGGTGCGCATTGTATGGGTGTGTGTTACATTACATTCACTAGTAGGAGTGAGAAAAACATCACGGGGTGGTGCGCATTGTATGGGTGTGTGTTACATTACATTCACTAGTAGGAGTGAGCAAAACATCACGGGGTGGTGCGCATTGTATGGGTGTGTGTTACATTACATTCACTAGTAGGAGTGAGAAAAACATCACGGGGTGGTGCGCATTGTATGGGTGTGTGTTACATTAGATTCACTAGTAGGAGTGAGAAAAACATCACGGGGTGGTGCGCATTGTATGGGTGTGTGTTACATTACATTCACTAGTAAGAGTGAGAAAAACATCACGGGGTGGTGCGCATTGTATGGGTGTGTGTTACATTAGATTCACTAGTAGCAGTGAGAAAAACATCACGGGGTGGTGCGCATTGTATGGGTGTGTGTTACATTACATTCACTAGTAGGAGTGAGAAAAACATCACGGGGTGGTGCGCATTGTATGGGTGTGTGTTACATTGGATTCACTAGTAGGAGTGAGAAAAACATCACGGGGTGGTGCGCATTGTATGGGTGTGTGTTACATTAGATTCACTAGTAGCAGTGAGAAAAACATCACGGGGTGGTGCGCATTGTATGGGTGTGTGTTACATTAGATTCACTAGTAGGAGTGAGAAAAACATCACGGGGTGGTGCGCATTGTATGGGTGTGTGTTACATTACATTCACTAGTAGGAGTGAGAAAAACATCACGGGGTGGTGCGCATTGTATGGGTGTGTGTTACATTGGATTCACTAGTAGGAGTGAGAAAAACATCACGGGGTGGTGCGCATTGTATGGGTGTGTGTTACATTGGATTCACTAGTAGGAGTGAGAAAAACATCACGGGGTGGTGCGCATTGTATGGGTGTGTGTTACATTAGATTCACTAGTAGGAGTGAGAAAAACATCACGGGGTGGTGCACATTGTATGGGTGTGTGTTACATTACATTCACTAGTAGGAGTGAGAAAAATATCACGGGGTGGTGCGCATTGTATGGGTGTGTGTTACATTACATTCACTAATAGGAGTGAGAAAAACATCACGGGGTGGTGCGCATTGCTTGGGTGTGTGTTACATTACATTCACTAGTAGGAGTGAGAAAAACATCACGGGGTGGTGCGCATTTTATGGGTGTGTGTTACATTAGAATCACTAGTAGGAGTGAGAAAAACATCATGGGGTGGTGCGCATTGTATGGGTGTGTGTTACATTACATTCACTAGTAGGAGTGAGAAAAACATCACGGGGTGGTGCGCATTGTATGGGTGTGTGTTACATTACATTCACGAATAGGAGTAAGAAAAACATCACGGGGTGGTGCGCATTGTATGGGTGTGTGTTACATTACATTCACTAGTAGCAGTGAGAAAAACATCACGGGGTGGTGCGCATTGTATGGGTGTGTGTTACATTACATTCACTAGTAGGAGTGAGAAAAACAAAACGGGGTGGTGCCCATTGTATGTGTGTGTGTTACATTACATTCACTACTAGGAGTGAGAAAAACATCACGGGGTGGTGAGCATTGTATGGGTGTGTGTTACATTACATTCACTAGTAGGAGTGAGAAAAACATCACTGGGTGGTGCGCATTGTATGGGTGTGTGTTACATTACATTCACTACTAGGAGTGAGAAAAACATCACGGGGTGGTGAGCATTGTATGTGTGTGTGTTTTACATTCACCAGTAGGAGTGAGAAAAACATCACGGGGTGGTGCGCATTGTATGGGTGTGTGTTACATTAGATTCACTAGTAGGAGTGAGAAAAACATCACGCGGTGGTGCGCATTGTATGGGTGTGTGTTACATTACATTCACTAGTAGGAGTTAGAAAAACATCACGGGGTGGTGCGCATTGTATGGGTGTGTGTTACATTACATTCACTAGTAGGAGTGAGAAAAACATCACGGGGTGGTGCGCATTTTTTGGGTGTGTGTTACATTACATTCACTAGTAGGAGTGAGAAATACATCACGGGGTGGTGCGCTTTGTATGGGTGTGTGTTACATTACATTCACTAGTAGCAGTGAGAAAAACATCACGGGGTGGTGCGCATTGTATGGGTGTGTGTTACATTACATTCACTAGTAGGAGTGAGAAAAACATCACGGGGTGGTGCCCATTGTATGGGTGTGTGTTACATTACATTCACTAATAGGACTGAGAAAAACATCACGGGGTGGTGCGCATTGTATGGGTGTGTGTTACATTACATTCACTAGTAGCAGTGAGAAAAACATCACGGGGTGGTGCGCATTGTATGGGTGTGTGTTACATTACATTCACTAGTAGGAGTGAGAAAAACATCACGGGGTGGTGCGCATTGTATGGGTGTGTGTTACATTACATTCACTACTAAGAGTGAGAAAAACATCACGGGGTGGTGCGCATTGTATGGGTGTGTGTTACATTACATTCACTAGTAGGATTGAGAAAAACATCACGGGGTGGTGCGCATTGTATGGGTGTGTGTTACATTACATTCACTATTAGGAGTGAGAAAAACAGCACGTCGTGGTGCGCATTGTATGGGTGCGTGTTACATTACATTCACTAGTAGCAGTGAGAAAAACATCACGGGGTGGTGCGCATTGTATGGGTGCGTTTTACATTACATTCACTAGTAGCAGTGAGAAAAACATCACGGGGTGGTGCGCATTGTATGGGTGTGTGTTACATTACATTCACTATTAGCAGCGAGAAAAACAACACGGGGTGGTGCGCATTGTATGGGTGTGTGTTACATTACATTCACTAGTAGCAGTGAGAAAAACATCACGGGGTGGTGCGCATTGTATGGGTGTGTGTTACATTGGATTCACTAGTAGGAGTGAGAAAAACATCACGGGGTGGTGCGCATTGTATGGGTGTGTGTTACATTACATTCACTATTACGAGTGAGAAAAACATCACGGGGTGGTGCGCATTGTATGGGTGGGTGTTACATTACATTCACTATTACGAGTGAGAAAAACATCACGGGGTGGTGCGCATTGTATGGGTGTGTGTTACATTACATTCACTAGTAGGATTGAGAAAAACATCACGGGGTGGTGCGAATTGTATGGGTGTGTGTTACATTACATTCACTATTAGGAGTTAGAAAAACAACACGGGGTGGTGCGCATTGTATGGGTGCGTGTTACATTACATTCACTAGTAGCAGTGAGACAAACATCACGGGGTGGTGCGCATTGTATGGGTGTGTGTTACATTACATTCACTAGTAGGAGTGAGACAAACATCACGGGGTGGTGCGCATTGTATGGGTGTGTGTTACATTACATTCACTAGTAGGAGTTAGAAAAACATCACGGGGTGGTGCGCATTGTATGGGTGTGTGTTACATTAGATTCACTAGTAGGAGTGAGAAAAACATCACGGGGTGGTGCGCATTGTATGGGTGTGTGTTACATTAGATTCACTAGTAGGCGTGAGAAAAACATCACGGGGTGGTGCGCATTGTATGGGTGTGTGTTACATTACATTCACTAGTAGGAGTGAGAAAAACATCACGGGGTGGTGCGCATTGTATGGGTGTGTGTTACATTACATTCACTAGTAGGAGTGAGAAAAACATCACGGGGTGGTGCGCATTGTATGGGTGTGTGTTACATTAGATTCACTAGTAGCAGGGAGAAAAACATCACGGGGTGGTGCGCTTTGTATGGGTGTGTGTTACATTACATTCACTAGTAGCAGTGAGAAAAACATCACGGGGTGGTGCGCATTGTATGGGTGTGTGTTACATTACATTCACTAGTAGGAGTGAGAAAAACATCACGGGGTGGTGCGCATTGTATGGGTGTGTTTTACATTAGATTCACTAGTAACAGTGAGAAAAACATCACGGGGTGGTGCGCATTGTATGGGTGTGTGTTACATTAGATTCAGTAGTAGCAGTGAGAAAAACATCACGGGGTGGTGCGCATTGTATGGGTGTGTTTTACATTAGATTCATTAGTAGCAGTGAGAAAAACATCACGGGGTGGTGCGCATTGTATGGGTGTGTGTTACATTAGATAAACTAGTAGCAGTGAGAAAAACATCACGGGGTGGTGCGCATTGTATGGGTGTGTGTTACATTAGATTCACTAGTAGGAGTGAGAAAAACATCACGAGGTGGTGCGCATTGTATGGGTGTGTGTTACATTGGATTCACTAGTAGGAGTGAGAAAAACATCACGGGGTGGTGCGCATTGTATGGGTGTGTGTTACATTGGATTCACTAGTAGGAGTGAGAAAAACATCACGGGGTGGTGCGCATTTTATGGGTGTGTGTTACATTGGATTCACTAGTAGGAGTGAGAAAAACATCACGGGGTGGTGCGCATTGTATGGGTGTGTGTTACATTGGATTCACTAGTAGGAGTGAGAAAAACATCACGGGGTGGTGCGCATATTATGGGTGTGTGTTACATTACATTCACTAGTAGGAGTGAGAAAAACATCACGGGGTGGTGCGCATTGTATGGGTGTGTGTTACATTACATTCACTAGTAGGAGTGAGAAAAACATCACGGGGTGGTGCGCATTGTATGGGTGTGTGTTACATTACATTCACTAGTAGGAGTGAGAAAAACATCACGGGGTGGTGCGCATTGTATGGGTGTGTGTTACATTGGATTCACTAGTAGGAGTGAGAAAAACATCACGGGGTGGTGCGCATTGTATGGGTGTGTGTTACATTACATTCACTAGTAGGAGTGAGAAAAACATCACGGGGTGGTGCGCATTGTATGGGTGTGTGTTACATTACATTCACTAGCAGGAGTGAGAAAAACATCACGGGGTGGTGCGCATTGTATGGGTGTGTGTTACATTACATTCACTAGTAGGAGTGAGAAAAACATCACGGGGTGGTGCGCATTGTATGGGTGTGTGTTACATTAGATTCACTAGTAGCAGTGAGAAAAACATCACGGGGTGGTGCGCATTGTATGGGTGTGTGTTACATTACATTCACTAGTAGCAGTGAGAAAAACATCACGGGGTGGTGCGCATTGTATGGGTGTGTTTTACATTACATTCACTAGTAGCAGTGAGAAAAACATCACGGGGTGGTGCGCATTGTATGGGTGTGTGTTACATTACATTCACTAGTAGCAGTGAGAAAAACAACACGGGGTGGTGCGCATTGTATGGGTGTGTGTTACATTAGATTCACTAGTAGCAGTTAGAAAAACATCACGGGGTGGTGCGCATTGTATGGGTGTGTGTTACATTACATTCACTAGTAGCAGTGAGAAAAACATCACGGGGTGGTTCGCATTGTATGGGTGTGTGTTAGATTACATTCACTAGTAGCAGTGAGAAAAACATCACGGTGTGGTGCGCATTGTATGGGTGTGTGTTACATTAGATTCACTAGTAGCAGTGAGAAAAACATCATGGGGTGGTGCGCATTGTATGGGTGTGTGTTACATTACATTCACTAGTAGGAGTGAGAAAAACATCACGGGGTGGTGCGCATTGTATGGGTGTGTGTTACATTAGATTCACTAGTAGCAGTGAGAAAAACATCACGGGGTGGTGCGCATTGTATGGGTGTGTGTTACATTAGATTCACTAGTAGCAGTGAGAAAAACATCACGGGGTGGTGCGCATTGTATGGGTGTGTGTTACATTAGATTCACTAGTAGCAGTGAGAAAAACATCACGGGGTGGTGCGCATTGTATGGGTTTGTGTTACATTAGATTCACTAGTAGCAGTGAGAAAAACATCACGGGGTGGTGCGCATTGTATGGGTGTGTGTTACATTACATACACTAGTAGGAGTGAGAAAAACATCACGGGGTGGTGCGCATTGTATGGGTGTGTATTACATTACATTCACTAGTAGCAGTGAGAAAAACATCACGGGGTGGTGCGCATTGTATGGGTGTGTGTTACATTAGATTCACTAGTAGGAGTGAGAAAAACATCACGCGGTTGTGCGCATTGTATGGGTGTGTGTTACATTAGATTCACTAGTAGGCGTGAGAAAAACATCACGGGGTGGTGCGCATTGTATGGGTGTGTGTTACATTGGATTCACTAGTAGGAGTGAGAAAAACATCACGGGGTGGTGCGCATTGTATGGGTGTGTGTTACATTACATTCACTATTACGAGTGAGAAAAACATCACGGGGTGGTGCGCATTGTATGGGTGGGTGTTACATTACATTCACTATTACGAGTGAGAAAAACATCACGGGGTGGTGCGCATTGTATGGGTGTGTGTTACATTACATTCACTAGTAGGATTGAGAAAAACATCACGGGGTGGTGCGAATTGTATGGGTGTGTGTTACATTACATTCACTATTAGGAGTTAGAAAAACAACACGGGGTGGTGCGCATTGTATGGGTGCGTGTTACATTACATTCACTAGTAGCAGTGAGACAAACATCACGGGGTGGTGCGCATTGTATGGGTGTGTGTTACATTACATTCACTAGTAGGAGTGAGACAAACATCACGGGGTGGTGCGCATTGTATGGGTGTGTGTTACATTACATTCACTAGTAGGAGTTAGAAAAACATCACGGGGTGGTGCGCATTGTATGGGTGTGTGTTACATTAGATTCACTAGTAGGAGTGAGAAAAACATCACGGGGTGGTGCGCATTGTATGGGTGTGTGTTACATTAGATTCACTAGTAGGCGTGAGAAAAACATCACGGGGTGGTGCGCATTGTATGGGTGTGTGTTACATTACATTCACTAGTAGGAGTGAGAAAAACATCACGGGGTGGTGCGCATTGTATGGGTGTGTGTTACATTACATTCACTAGTAGGAGTGAGAAAAACATCACGGGGTGGTGCGCATTGTATGGGTGTGTGTTACATTAGATTCACTAGTAGCAGGGAGAAAAACATCACGGGGTGGTGCGCTTTGTATGGGTGTGTGTTACATTACATTCACTAGTAGCAGTGAGAAAAACATCACGGGGTGGTGCGCATTGTATGGGTGTGTGTTACATTACATTCACTAGTAGGAGTGAGAAAAACATCACGGGGTGGTGCGCATTGTATGGGTGTGTTTTACATTAGATTCACTAGTAACAGTGAGAAAAACATCACGGGGTGGTGCGCATTGTATGGGTGTGTGTTACATTAGATTCAGTAGTAGCAGTGAGAAAAACATCACGGGGTGGTGCGCATTGTATGGGTGTGTTTTACATTAGATTCACTAGTAGCAGTGAGAAAAACATCACGGGGTGGTGCGCATTGTATGGGTGTGTGTTACATTAGATAAACTAGTAGCAGTGAGAAAAACATCACGGGGTGGTGCGCATTGTATGGGTGTGTGTTACATTAGATTCACTAGTAGGAGTGAGAAAAACATCACGAGGTGGTGCGCATTGTATGGGTGTGTGTTACATTGGATTCACTAGTAGGAGTGAGAAAAACATCACGGGGTGGTGCGCATTGTATGGGTGTGTGTTACATTGGATTCACTAGTAGGAGTGAGAAAAACATCACGGGGTGGTGCGCATTTTATGGGTGTGTGTTACATTGGATTCACTAGTAGGAGTGAGAAAAACATCACGGGGTGGTGCGCATTGTATGGGTGTGTGTTACATTGGATTCACTAGTAGGAGTGAGAAAAACATCACGGGGTGGTGCGCATATTATGGGTGTGTGTTACATTACATTCACTAGTAGGAGTGAGAAAAACATCACGGGGTGGTGCGCATTGTATGGGTGTGTGTTACATTACATTCACTAGTAGGAGTGAGAAAAACATCACGGGGTGGTGCGCATTGTATGGGTGTGTGTTACATTACATTCACTAGTAGGAGTGAGAAAAACATCACGGGGTGGTGCGCATTGTATGGGTGTGTGTTACATTGGATTCACTAGTAGGAGTGAGAAAAACATCACGGGGTGGTGCGCATTGTATGGGTGTGTGTTACATTACATTCACTAGTAGGAGTGAGAAAAACATCACGGGGTGGTGCGCATTGTATGGGTGTGTGTTACATTACATTCACTAGCAGGAGTGAGAAAAACATCACGGGGTGGTGCGCATTGTATGGGTGTGTGTTACATTACATTCACTAGTAGGAGTGAGAAAAACATCACGGGGTGGTGCGCATTGTATGGGTGTGTGTTACATTAGATTCACTAGTAGCAGTGAGAAAAACATCACGGGGTGGTGCGCATTGTATGGGTGTGTGTTACATTACATTCACTAGTAGCAGTGAGAAAAACATCACGGGGTGGTGCGCATTGTATGGGTGTGTTTTACATTACATTCACTAGTAGCAGTGAGAAAAACATCACGGGGTGGTGCGCATTGTATGGGTGTGTGTTACATTACATTCACTAGTAGCAGTGAGAAAAACAACACGGGGTGGTGCGCATTGTATGGGTGTGTGTTACATTAGATTCACTAGTAGCAGTTAGAAAAACATCACGGGGTGGTGCGCATTGTATGGGTGTGTGTTACATTACATTCACTAGTAGCAGTGAGAAAAACATCACGGGGTGGTTCGCATTGTATGGGTGTGTGTTAGATTACATTCACTAGTAGCAGTGAGAAAAACATCACGGTGTGGTGCGCATTGTATGGGTGTGTGTTACATTAGATTCACTAGTAGCAGTGAGAAAAACATCATGGGGTGGTGCGCATTGTATGGGTGTGTGTTACATTACATTCACTAGTAGGAGTGAGAAAAACATCACGGGGTGGTGCGCATTGTATGGGTGTGTGTTACATTAGATTCACTAGTAGCAGTGAGAAAAACATCACGGGGTGGTGCGCATTGTATGGGTGTGTGTTACATTAGATTCACTAGTAGCAGTGAGAAAAACATCACGGGGTGGTGCGCATTGTATGGGTGTGTGTTACATTAGATTCACTAGTAGCAGTGAGAAAAACATCACGGGGTGGTGCGCATTGTATGGGTTTGTGTTACATTAGATTCACTAGTAGCAGTGAGAAAAACATCACGGGGTGGTGCGCATTGTATGGGTGTGTGTTACATTACATACACTAGTAGGAGTGAGAAAAACATCACGGGGTGGTGCGCATTGTATGGGTGTGTATTACATTACATTCACTAGTAGCAGTGAGAAAAACATCACGGGGTGGTGCGCATTGTATGGGTGTGTGTTACATTAGATTCACTAGTAGGAGTGAGAAAAACATCACGCGGTTGTGCGCATTGTATGGGTGTGTGTTACATTAGATTCACTAGTAGGCGTGAGAAAAACATCACGGGGTGGTGCGCATTGAATGGGTGTGTGTTACATTACATTCACTAGTAGGAGTGAGAAAAACATCACGGGGTGGTGCGCATTGTATGGGTGTGTGTTACATTAGATTCACTAGTAGCAGTGAGAAAAACATCACGGGGTGGTGCGCATTGTATGGGTGTGTGTTACATTAGATTCACTAGTAGCAGTGAGAAAAACATCACGGGCTGGTGCGCATTGTATGGGTGTGTGTTACATTAGATTCACTAGTAGCAGTGAGAAAAACATCACGGGGTGGTGCGCATTGTATGGGTGTGTGTTACATTAGATTCACTAGTAGCAGTGAGAAAAACATCACGGGGTGGTGCGCATTGTATGGGTGTGTGTTACATTGGATTCACTAGTAGCAGTGAGAAAAACATCACGGGGTGGTGCGCATTGTATGGGTGTGTGTTACATTACATTCACTAGTAGCAGTGAGAAAAACATCACGGGGTGGTGCGCATTGTATGGGTGTGTGTTACATTACATTCACTATTAGGAGTGAGAAAAACAGCACGGCGTGGTGCGCATTGTATGGGTGCGTGTTACATTACATTCACTAGTAGCAGTGAGAAAAACATCACGGGGTGGTGCGCATTGTATGGGTGCGTTTTACATTACATTCACTAGTAGCAGTGAGAAAAACATCAAGGGGTGGTGCGCATTGTATGGGTGTGTGTTACATTACATTCACTATTAGCAGCGAGAAAAACAACACGGGGTGGTGCGCATTGTATGGGTGTGTGTTACATTACATTCACTAGTAGCAGTGAGAAAAACATCACGGGGTGGTGCGCATTGTATGGGTGTGTGTTACATTGGATTCACTAGTAGGAGTGAGAAAAACATCACGGGGTGGTGCGCATTGTATGGGTGTGTGTTACATTACATTCACTATTACGAGTGAGAAAAACTTCACGGGGTGGTGCGCATTGTATGGGTGGGTGTTACATTACATTCACTATTACGAGTGAGAAAAACATCACGGGGTGGTGCGCATTGTATGGGTGTGTGTTACATTACATTCACTAGTAGGATTGAGAAAAACATCACGGGGTGGTGCGAATTGTATGGGTGTGTGTTACATTACATTCACTATTAGGAGTTAGAAAAACAACACGGGGTGGTGCGCATTGTATGGGTGCGTGTTACATTACATTCACTAGTAGCAGTGAGACAAACATCACGGGGTGGTGCGCATTGTATGGGTGTGTGTTACATTACATTCACTAGTAGGAGTGAGACAAACATCACGGGGTGGTGCGCATTGTATGGGTGTGTGTTACATTACATTCACTAGTAGGAGTTAGAAAAACATCACGGGGTGGTGCCCATTGTATGGGTGTGTGTTACATTAGATTCACTAGTAGGAGTGAGAAAAACATCACGGGGTGGTGCGCATTGTATGGGTGTGTGTTACATTAGATTCACTAGTAGGCGTGAGAAAAACATCACGGGGTGGTGCGCATTGTATGGGTGTGTGTTACATTACATTCACTAGTAGGAGTGAGAAAAACATCACGGGGTGGTGCGCATTGTATGGGTGTGTGTTACATTACATTCACTAGTAGGAGTGAGAAAAACATCACGGGGTGGTGCGCATTGTATGGGTGTGTGTTACATTAGATTCACTAGTAGCAGGGAGAAAAACATCACGGGGTGGTGCGCTTTGTATGGGTGTGTGTTACATTACATTCACTAGTAGCAGTGAGAAAAACATCACGGGGTGGTGCGCATTGTATGGGTGTGTGTTACATTACATTCACTAGTAGGAGTGAGTAAAACATCACGGGGTGGTGCGCCTTGTATGGGTGTGTTTTACATTAGATTCACTAGTAACAGTGAGAAAAACATCACGGGGTGGTGCGCATTGTATGGGTGTGTGTTACATTAGATTCAGTAGTAGCAGTGAGAAAAACATCACGGGGTGGTGCGCATTGAATGGGTGTGTTTTACATTAGATTCACTAGTAGCAGTGAGAAAAACATCACGGGGTGGTGCGCATTGTATGGGTGTGTGTTACATTAGATTCACTAGTAGCAGTGAGAAAAACATCACGCGGTGGTGCGCATTGTATGGGTGTGTGTTACATTAGATTCACTAGTAGGAGTGAGAAAAACATCACGGGGTGGTGCGCGTTGTATGGGTGTGTGTTACATTGGATTCACTAGTAGGAGTGAGAAAAACATCACGGGGTGGTGCGCATTGTATGGGTGTGTGTTACATTGGATTCACTAGTAGGAGTGAGAAAAACATCACGGGGTGGTGCGCATTGTATGGGTGTGTGTTACATTACATTCACTAGTAGCAGTGAGAAAAACATCACGGGGTGGTGCGCATTGTATGGGTGTGTTTTACATTACATTCACTAGTAGCAGTGAGAAAAACATCACGGGGTGGTGCGCATTGTATGGGTGTGTGTTACATTGGATTCACTAGTAGGAGTGAGAAAAACATCACGGGGTGGTGCGCATTGTATGGGTGTGTGTTACATTGGATTCACTAGTAGGAGTGAGAAAAACATCACGGGGTGGTGCGCATTGTATGGGTGTGTGTTACATTACATTCACTAGTAGGAGTGAGAAAAACATCACGGGGTGGTGCGCATTGTATGGGTGTTTGTTACATTACATTCACTAGTAGGAGTGAGAAAAACATCACGGGGTGGTGCGCATTGTATGGGTGTGTGTTACATTACATTCACTAGTAGGAGTGAGAAAAACATCACGGGGTGGTGCGCATTGTATGGGTGTGTGTTACATTGGATTCACTAGTAGGAGTGAGAAAAACATCACGGGGTGGTGCGCATTGTATGGGTGTGTGTTACATTACATTCACTAGTAGGAGTGAGAAAAACATCACGGGGTGGTGCGCATTGTATGGGTGTGTGTTACATTACATTCACTAGCAGGAGTGAGAAAAACATCACGGGGTGGTGCGCATTGTATGGGTGTGTGTTACATTACATTCACTAGTAGCAGTGAGAAAAACATCACGGGGTGGTGCGCATTGTATGGGTGTGTTTTACATTACATTCACTAGTAGCAGTGAGAAAAACATCACGGGGTGGTGCGCATTGTATGGGTGTGTGTTACATTACATTCACTAGTAGCAGTGAGAAAAACAACACGGGGTGGTGCGCATTGTATGGGTGTGTGTTACATTAGATTCACTAGTAGCAGTTAGAAAAACACCACGGGGTGGTGCGCATTGTATGGGTGTGTGTTACATTACATTCACTAGTAGCAGTGAGAAAAACATCACGGGGTGGTTCGCATTGTATGGGTGTGTGTTAGATTACATTCACTAGTAGCAGTGAGAAAAACATCACGGTGTGGTGCGCATTGTATGGGTGTGTGTTACATTAGATTCACTAGTAGCAGTGAGAAAAACATCATGGGGTGGTGCGCATTGTATGGGTGTGTGTTACATTACATTCACTAGTAGCAGTGAGAAAAACATCACGGGGTGGTGCGCATTGTATGGGTGTGTGTTACATTAGATTCACTAGTAGCAGTGAGAAAAACATCACGGGGTGGTGCGCATTGTATGGGTGTGTGTTACATTAGATTCACTAGTAGCAGTGAGAAAAACATCACGGGGTGGTGCGCATTGTATGGGTGTGTGTTACATTAGATTCACTAGTAGCAGTGAGAAAAACATCACGGGGTGGTGCGCATTGTATGGGTTTGTGTTACATTAGATTCACTAGTAGCAGTGAGAAAAACATCACGGTGTGGTGCGCATTGTATGGGTGTGTGTTACATTACATTCACTAGTAGGAGTGAGAAAAACATCACGGGGTGGTGCGCATTGTATGGGTGTGTATTACATTACATTCACTAGTAGCAGTGAGAAAAACATCACGGGGTGGTGCGCATTGTATGGGTGTGTGTTACATTACATTCACTAGTAGCAGTGAGAAAAACATCACGGGGTGGTGCGCATTGTATGGGTGTGTTTTACATTACATTCACTAGTAGCAGTGAGAAAAACATCACGGGGTGGTGCGCATTGTATGGGTGTGTGTTACATTAGATTCACTAGTAGGAGTGAGAAAAACATCACGCGGTTGTGCGCATTGTATGGGTGTGTGTTACATTAGATTCACTAGTAGGAGTGAGAAAAACATCACGGGGTGGTGCGCATTGAATGGGTGTATGTTACATTACATTCACTAGTAGGAGTGAGAAAAACATCACGGGGTGGTGCGCATTGTATGGGTGTGTGTTACATTAGATTCACTAGTAGCAGTGAGAAAAACATCACGGGGTGGTGCGCATTGTATGGGTGTGTGTTACATTAGATTCACTAGTAGCAGTGAGAAAAACATCACGGGGTGGTGCGCATTGTATGGGTGTGTGTTACATTAGATTCACTAGTAGGAGTGAGAAAAACATCACGGGGTGGTGCGCATTGTATGGGTGTGTGTTACATTAGATTCACTAGTAGCAGTGAGAAAAACATCACGGGGTGGTGCGCATTGTATGGGTGTGTGTTACATTAGATTCACTAGTAGCAGTGAGAAAAACATCACGGGGTGGTGCGCATTGTATGGGTGTGTGTTACATTAGATTCACTAGTAGCAGTGAGAAAAACATCACGGGGTGGTGCGCATTGTATGGGTGTGTGTTACATTAGATTCACTAGTAGCAGTGAGAAAAACATCACGGGGTGGTGCGCATTGTATGGGTGTGTGTTACATTTGATTCACTAGTAGCAGTGAGAAAAACATCACGGGGTGGTGCGCATTGTATGGGTGTGTGTTACATTGGATTCCCTAGTAGGAGTGAGAAAAACATCACGGGGTGGTGCGCATTGTATGGGTGTGTGTTACATTAGATTCACTAGTAGCAGTGAGAAAAACATCACGGGGTGGTGCGCATTGTATGGGTGTGTGTTACATTAGATTCACTAGTAGGAGTGAGAAAAACATCACGGGGTGGTGCGCATTGAATGGGTGTGTGTTACATTAGATTCACTAGTAGGAGTGAGAAAAACATCACGGGGTGGTGCGCATTGTATGGGTGTGTGTTACATTAGATTCACTAGTAGCAGTGAGAAAAACATCACGGGTGGTGCGCATTGTATGGGTGTGTGTTACAATAGATTCACTAGTAGCAGTGAGAAAAACATCACGGGGTGGTGCGCATTGTATGGGTGTGTGTTACATTAGATTCACTAGTAGCAGTGAGAAAAACATCACGGGGTGGTGCGCATTGTATGGGTGTGTGTTACATTAGATTCACTAGTAGCAGTGAGAAAAACATCACGGGGTGGTGCGCATTGTATGGGTGTGTGTTACATTGGATTCACTAGTAGGAGTGAGAAAAACATCACGGGGTGGTGCGCATTGTATGGGTGTGTGTTACATTGGATTCACTAGTAGGAGTGAGAAAAACATCACGGGGTGGTGCGCATTGTATGGGTGTGTGTTACATTGGATTCACTAGTAGGAGTGAGAAAAACATCACGGGGTGGTGCGCATTGTATGGGTGTGTGTTACATTACATTCACTAGTAGGAGTGAGAAAAACATCACGGGGTGGTGCGCATTGTATGGGTGTGTGTTACATTACATTCACTAGTAGGATTGAGAAAAACATCACGGGGTGGTGCGCATTGTATGGGTGTGTGTTACATTACATTCACTAGTAGGAGTGAGAAAAACATCACGGGGTGGTGCGCATTGTATGGGTGTGTGTTACATTAGATTCACTAGTAGCAGTGAGAAAAACATCACGGGGTGGTGCGCATTGTATGGGTGTGTGTTACATTACATTCACTAGTAGCAGTGAGAAAAACATCACGGGGTGGTGCGCATTTTATGGGTGTGTTTTACATTACATTCACTACTAGCAGTGAGAAAAACATCACGGGGTGGTGCGCATTGTATGGGTGTGTGTTACATTACATTCACTAGTAGCAGTGAGAAAAACAACACGGGGTGGTGCGCATTGTATGGGTGTGTGTTACATTAGATTCACTAGTAGCAGTTAGAAAAACATCACGGGGTGGTGCGCATTGTATGGGTGTGTGTTACATTACATTCACTAGTAGCAGTGAGAAAAACATCACGGGGTGGTGCGCATTGTATGGGTGTGTGTTACATTACATTCACTAGTAGGAGTGAGCAAAACATCACGGGGTGGTGCGCATTGTATGTGTGTGTGTTACATTAGATTCACTAGTAGCAGTGAGAAAAACATCACGGGGTGGTGCGCATTGTATGGGTGTGTGTTACATTACATTCACTAGTAGCAGTGAGAAAAACAT